>NC_056734.1:720160289-720287789 GCF_019279795.1 Protopterus annectens
TTTTCAGAGATTATAGACTGTAAGCACACTTACTTCTAATGAATCATATCACAGAAGTTAACTCAGAAAGTATTAAAGGCAGACTTTCATGTGCTTAAAACTAATACATTAATTCTTTTCATGCTTACAAGGCATTAATGACTTTATACAGTTCAGTAATTAATCTCTGCTATGTTCATTGCAGAGTTTCTAAGAGAAAAAATGCAGGGATAGTATGTTTAATATAAATGTTCAGGACTCTTAAAGTAGTTCTAGCTATTACATTCTTCAGGCAAGACTTTGGCAAGTAATCGGTTGTGAAATTTAAATGTATGTTGCTTTGCCATAAACTCTCACACTACAATGGCAGGCTAATACCAGGTCAAACCTTTTGTAGTGTAACTAGCAAAGACGGAACTGTTGTATCTGATTTTTCTGATCCCTGGCTAAAATCTTAAAAAATCTAAAATATACAGCCATGTTTTCAACATTTCAAATGATGTGTTCAAACCCAGACATTCTCAGTGAAATAATACGAAGATTAGATCAATTTCTAAAAAGTGTGTCATGTAATTTTTAGTTTGTTAGAAGACAGTACACCAAGTTAGTACTGTACTTGAACAGTAACTGCCCCCCACATGACAATTTATATATATATATATATATATATATATATATATATATATATATATATATATATAATTTTCATGCACAGGAGGAGTGTTTTCTATACTACCATTCTAGAGTAATAAACAACAGATAAGGGTTGAACAGTTAAAAGAAAAAATGAGTTTCTTTCTTCTGGCTTATTATTATTATTAATTAGCAAATAATAGACATCAATTATTCCTTTCTATAGGATGTTTCCCATCTTGATAAATTAGTATCTATATTTAATAATTACATAGTGAATATATTAAATACTTTAGTACTATCATAATTATGTGGAGTATAGGAGTATATATTCTCTGACTCATTAACAGTGGGCCATCCTCAAGCCACTGTAAAGTTTGTAAAACACCATAAAATGTACTTTGTGGAACACATTGGGGAAACAAATCCTGCACTACACAGTTTATTAACTAAAATCACAAATTAAAACTTGATAATAAACAAATGTTAACTCCATGCATTATTGTTTTACTATTGGTTCATAGGTTCATAGGTCAGTACTAAGCTAACTGCCCTTGCAAGCCTAGCCAATTATCCCTTGTGAGACTCAAACCTGCACCTTGTGTTTGTAAGGCAAACACCTTAACCATTAGGCCACCCTCCCAACCCTATTGATTTATAAATAAACACATTTAGTGAGCTTTATTTTTCTTCAGGTAATGTGATCCCAAATAAAACTTCTTAAACAGTTAAGGTTTTAATTACTTTATGTTTTCACATTTGCTTGGGCCTCTGTATGAAGGAAGTCATCACCAACTGAGAAATGCTATTATAAAATAAGGAGGAAAATTCCCTACTAGATGACAAGGCTATTAGCATCATGATTTCTTGTTTGAGCTTATGAGTTTAGTATGTGAAAACAAATAACCCTCTCTTCAAGGAACAGTTGCAAAGAATTAAGAAATCAGTATAGGACTATTCTTGGATCCAATAAAAAGGAGGTAGCAGACTTCTTCATGAAGTACTTCAGAACAACTGAGTTGCTCACTTGAATTTCATGGAAAAACAACCCTCCAGTACAATCTAATTTAACAAAACTCCAATTCTATCTAAAAAGCACAAAATGCAGTTCAGCATGGTTGATTAAGATGGCCTTTTATTCTTCAGTGACTCCTCTGATAATTATAATAAACAGGTGTACCTCAACAGGAACACTTCCTGACCTGTAGAAAGAAACACTGGCTGTTTCACTATGCAACAGAAATACGTTTTGGAGTTATGTCAGTTAAAGTCTATCAAGCATTGACATCCTGGCCTGAGTCCAAAAGGCTTGCTCTTAGTGTAGGTGACCGCCTACACTGATAGCAGGCTGAGAGAAGGTGTTTTGGTATCTGGTCCTCATAGTAAGCCTGTGTATAGATAGGCCTTAAACCAAAGTAAGTCACTTATACTGAGGGCAGGTCTTTTAGAATCAGGGCAAAATTACACTGAAAGCAACTCTTTTGGAATCTGGACCCCTGTCAAAAATGCTTGCAAAAGAAAATGCACTCCCAGCTTATAGGTTTTCTTCACTAAAACTGTCTTGTCTGTCTGGAAAGGATATAGTACTGACACTATATTATTCTCACTCAGTGAGCTAATTGGGGAACAGCTTAAATTATGGTAATGTTGGGGCAGCCATATTCATTTTTCTTTCATAATACATTTGTTAAAGACTTTATTGCTATAGGCATGAATGCATATATATTAACCAGCATTTAGGGCTTCCTCTCTGGCCAAAGGTAGAAAGTTAAATAGAGCTAGTTTTGCTCTGATCAGTACTACCTTGCAAAAGGTGTCCCTCAAGGATCTTTAACAGGTCATTTTTTCCCATTTAAGTCAATTAGATATCTTCCTAACATAATGGTCATACCTTCCTCACTAGGCAGACAGTTAAGCTATTATGTGCATAGCAAATAAACTGTCCAGTGCAAAACAAAAACTTCATGTAGCCTTTTTGCAAGCTTGATCATTGATTACAAGTCTCAAGATTGTCTTTAAAGGTACTGAAGACAGAAAACATTATTTTCTGCAGTCATAAGTAAAACAACCAAAATTGTTTATTGATGCTCTTGACAGCTGTTTCTTTGAACAAGTCAAGTGTGTCAAACATTTTATGTCATACCTGATGATCTTTATCTGTGAATAAGTGCAACTGTATCAATTAAAAAGAAAAAGCAATCAGGCTATGAGGTAGATCTGTGAATCAAATCCTGCCACTGCTCTTTCATATGACTCACCACTGAAACAATAAAAATGTTTTTGGAGCATCATTTTCATCTGCCTAGGTTAACATTCATGAACTGAATGAACATACAGTAAGGTACCCAAGTATGGCACATGTTCATTTGTATGGAACATTACAGTATATACCACACTAAAATGAAATGATTGAGTCTTACAACGTCTCTGTATTACATGTAGTTAAGCTTTGCTTTCTTCCTCTTTCATGATGCTGCCAGATTGCAGCTAAGTAAACATTTAACACACTATTACACCAAATTAAAATCATCTGATTCAAAAAAAAAATAGGAACAAGCTGTCCTGGAATATGAAGAATGCAACCAATAAGAACCTATTTAGGGACAAACTACTTAGTTGACTAATGAACCAGAATAACTTTTTAAACATTAAAGTAATTACCTACATGTATCAAAAACTCACTTTCTTCAAAATCATATTTTGTTTCTTAAAACAATAAATTAGTCCAGCAGCATTATATCCTTACACTGTTAGTTCTATGTTGTTAAAAGTTCTGTATTTAGTTTACCTCTATCCCCACTTAATGTAATATTTCTCTCCATTTCATTAGACATTATGCCAATGTATTTTCTACCTTTCCACTTTTAATGCTCTTTCCAATCTCTACTTGCCATGTTTGTTGCCTAAAGTTTTTTTACCTTACCCATTTCTGATTTTTCTATACCTACATTGTACTTCCATGATCACTCTTCTTAAGTTAAAAAATAAATAAATCAACCAAAATTTCTGTAAGACTGAGATATGTGATAAAATTGAACTACTTTCCTGTTATGTTATATTATGTTTTATTGTACTGTCTGAATATATTATAGCTGTGAAGCATATCTTCACAGACATATGTAAAAAATGTCTTAGATTGCATTGAACACCTTGGTAACTATTTTATATTATGTCAAATAATAATAATAATAATGATTGTATGCTAAATGCCTAATACATGGACTCAACTGAAAATATGTTGAAAAAAAATTAAAATCACAGTCAAGTTCTTCATAGGAAGCAAACCGAAACATTACAATTTGGGGAACACTGATAAATCCAATTATTACACAAATGTTTCCTGGAATCTTGGTATTTACAGAATCAGGGGGTGTGATCATTTCTTTTAATGTGAGTTTTAAATGTTACAGTAAGGTACTCGTACACTATGTGTATTTTAAGCCATTAGGAGGAATATGTCTTAAATAATTTACTCTGAAGTATGTCAAACCATCTCACAGATATCCAAGGTATTAGAAAAGCAGTTATGAAGAGGATACAATATCATATAGTTTCAAACCCAAATGAAATATGTAACCAGATTCTTTAAGTCTAGACCTAATTGAGATGCAGAATGTTTATAAGAGTCTCCTGCAATCAAAATTTGATTATTCTTATACTGATTGTTGCTAACTTCTTCTGATATGACATTTTCTATTAAAGATGATTAACCCTTCCCTCCCAAAACACATCTTCATAGCTTACATTCTTTAGCTATGCCAGTAATGTCCTTGAGATAGCTGCATTTTTATTATGCTATGGATATTCTACTTATTTTATCTAAAGTTAGCCATGGCCCTAAATTCCTTCTTATACTTGTCTCAGTTAATTCAGAATTGAACAGCCAGATACCGTAGGAAAACATCATCTCTCTTCAAATGAAATGCTGTCAGTCTGTAAAGAAACAGCAGTACCTTTCTTAGTTATGCTTCCAGGAAGGCATAAAAACAGAGTCATAATCAGTGATGTAACTGCACAATTCACAAATATACTGCACATTAAAACTATAAAGAATGAGGCTACATATTATTTTGCTTTTAATACCTTGCCAGATTATGTTCCCCCTCAATAAAGTATGAAACAGACAGAAGAAAATCAAGACTATATATGCTAATACACAGAAAATCAAGCATATTCATGTTTTGGATAGAGAAAAATAGATGCAGTTCAATTCCAATTAATGAAGAAATGAATTAAATGTTTTACTGTAATGTGAAGCCAAAGATTTATACAACCCCCCCACCCCCCACTCCCATTGTGGAGGGACTTGACACCAATGCTTCCTAACGTATATGTACCAACTCCACGGTGACACAGCAGTGGAGAAAGTAAACAATCTGACTTCAGTGCAGCCCCAAATTGCACAATAAAGTGAGACATGAGGTATAGTGATAAGAAATGTATCTGAATGTGCATTTGGATCCACAAAGGAATACCTGTAACTTTCCTGCTGTATATTCGTGCTTCAGTCAAGGGAAATCTGCCTATGATTGGATCATATCAGGATCCTGGTGACTGCAAGAGGTCAGTCTTTGAACACACTAGACTTCCATCAGTCCCTGACTTTGATAAAAATAAAGCAAGAGCCCAAGTAGTTATTAACAACTGAGTAAACACAACTGACCCTATACTAATTATGACTGCAATAGCATAATGCTATAATCTACATGGATTAGAAGTGCACATGAGTTTGTGTCTATGTATCTGTATTTTTAGGTTTATATAATTTCGATACAAGTACACACATATACACAGGCACAAGTGTCTTCATGCTCACATATAGGTTGACTGGACAGATGGGTACCCATCTGTTGGACAGATGTGTACCCATCTGTGTCCGGATATTTCCACTTCTCCCATTCCATCACCAGCTCTTGAGTATGTCGTGTAGAAATTGTTGGACATTATCACCTCCATTTTACAAGGATGCAGGGGTGAAATTAGTCTTGTGCTTCCCTCACTCACTAGTCTGAGTATGCACTCAGAAGACTCACTGGTCAAGCCTGGGTCACCTCAGTCACAGTCTGGATTTCAGCCTGTTATACTTTTTTAGTTGCAAGATCAATTTTGATTGAAATGTGGCATAATGGAAGGAATAAAGGTAGAGCTGGGCCTCAGACTCATGTATACAAACAGATTACACTACCTATAGGAATCATGGTGGAAGGTGTATGGAAATAAGGGTTAAACTGGTTAGGGCTGTATGTAACACCAAGTGGCACAGTGATGCAATGACACAGTGTGTAGTATCATTGCCTCACAGCAAGATGCTCTCCTTTTCATTTCTCATCTAGGGTGCACTCGGTCAGGAGTCTACTGCCCTCCCAGGAACTTGGCAACCATGCTGTCTAACTTATATAAAACAAGTCAATGGTGACACTCCATCTGGGTTTTCACAACAGTACACAAATTTTCTCCAACAAACCAAAGACATACAAAAGGTAGAGTGGTAACTTTAAATTTATATGTAGTTGTGCTTGTTGTTTGTGTGTGTGTCTGTGTGTGTGTGTGTGTGTGTGTGTGTGTGTGTGTGTGTGTGTGTGTGTGTGTGTGTGTGTGTGTGTGTGTGTGAGTGTGTGTGTGTGTGTGTGAGTGTGTGTGTGTGTGTGTGTGTGTGTGTGTGTCTAAATGTGCGCATGTGTGATATGAAAAAATATGGAAAAAGTTCATTCTCTACTTGTAAACTCTGTAGATTGTCACAGCTGTTCATGAGGTCACTATAGGAGTTTAATGTGAATGGATGGGTGGATGAATGGATGGATGGATGGATGGATGGATGGATGGATGGATGGATGGATGGACGGATGGATGGATATTTAACACAAATGACAAAGTTGCTGTTGAATTTAGTGACATTAGAATGTAGCAGCTTATCTGTGAGCTAGGACAAAGTGATAAAAAGGTCTTTGGACAGTTGTGAAACAGTGACAGAACTAGTGCTGCAGCTACACGATGACCAGGTCACCTGCACAGTGTGTGTATTTAAAAGACAGCTTTACCCCAAACACAGCCTTTACTCTCATTATAATTGCTACCTGCAGAAAATTCCCTATACCATGATTGTCTTAAATGTTTCCCTCTTCTGTAACATTTCTTTATGTTTTATCTCCTTTGGTATACACGACTTTGGGTTTGTATGATTTCTCAGGATATTTTATAGGATCATAGGAGGTTACTAGGCTAATGGCACTGGGGCTCTTACAAGCCTATCCAAGAGTTTATCCCCAAAAGAGAAACCTCAGTCAGCACCTGTACCCCTGTCAATGAGGGACACAGGTGGAAACCCAGGGACAAATTTGTGCCTTCCCATCCACTCATCAAGGTTGCGCTTGAAGAGGATCTGCGAGGTACTCTGTTTGACGTGTATGGGAAGTATATTCCACAGACAGGGAAGCCTCTGGGAGACAAACCTGTCTCTCCAACAGGTTTTGTTAATGTCACATATTAGATTTAGGCCTTTTGAGGGGGTAATGTGCGAGGATTTACCCTTATGGATATGGAGCTTCTCTACTAGGGCCGGGCCAGAGATTGCCTTGTAGGTGAGAGACAATGTCCAGATTTTTGCCTCATATTTTTGGTGTGCTCCTCCTAAAAATCTGTACTTTTCTGACAAATAGCTGAGGATTGAAGTAATTAAATAATGACAAACATTTGAGTGTAAGACTCCACATCCTTCAGAAAATTCATGTTAATGCAAAAGCTATTATTCTATCAACTTTCTAAGTTTGTAAGAGCAATATTTAAAACCTGTCCCTATTTGTCCCCCCGTCATTTTAGGTTTTGTCCAGATTTTTTGCTCTAATGGGTTGAGAGGTATGGGTGAGACTCAGATCTCCCCTGAGCAATCTGTACGATACCTAGTAGAGTGATATTGATTTGAGCCTGTGGCCATGGATTCTCTTTGTGAGGTATTTCTGTGGACTTTCCAGTTGGTACAGATGTTTGGAGAGGTACATACCAAATGGGGCATTATACTCAATTATTGGCCTAATGAAGGAGGAGTATAGAGAGGTAATAGCCTCCTTTTTTTTGGATGCAATCCCTTTACTTATGAGATGAGCCAAGTAAAAGGCTTTTCTGACCACTGCCACTACATGATGGTCAAATGTGAGATTGTTATCAACCTGAGTACTCAGGTCTCTCACCACAGGTTGTGTGATTATGGGATTGCCGTTGATGTGGTAATCAGTAGGGGGCCATGTTTTTGCTGAATGGTATGATGATACATTTTTTTGAATTTTACTTCAGGCCATGATTTTGGCAGCAGCCATTTGTTTCTGTGAGACTCTCTTGCAGTATGTTAACATCATTTGGGGAGTCAATGACAGCACCCAACTTACAGTCGTCATCAAACTTGGTTAGCCGCAGGCCTTTTGTCTTTTCCTGCACCTCTGAGAAGTAGAGGTCAAACAGTATGGGTCCCAGGACAGATCCCTGGGGAACACCACTAGTGACATGTCTGCTATTGGAGGTGGAGGTGCCTATTTTCCCTTGTGGATCCTGTCAGTGAGTCAGTTGGCCACTCACCTGATGAGATAGGGATTTATGCCAAGCTGTATTTGCTTTTTGATGATGCCCAAGTGAGGGATTGTGTCAAAGGCCTTGGCCAACTCAAGGTAAGCTGTATGTACTGACTTTCCCTCATCCAGGGCCTTGTGACAGTTTCAAAGAAGTCAACCAAATTCAGCAGACAAGGTCTGCCCTTGATGAATCTGAACTGCATTAGATCAAGTGCTTGAAGATTGCTTATGTTCTTGTTTATGAGCTCCATAATAATACGTTCCATGGCTTTACAGATCAGACTTGTCAAGCTAATGGGGTGATAGTTTCCAGGGCCAGTAATGGCACCACCTTTGTGCAAAGGGATGACAATGGCAGATCTTCACTCTGCTGGAATGAAGCCTGCACTTAGGATGTGGTTGAACAGGGTGCTCAATGGCAAAGCAGCTAGTTCTTGCTGGGGATTGTGCAGAATACAGCCTGGGATACTATCAAGTCCCATGGAAGCTGTGTTCTTTGCCTTGGATAGGGCCTTTAACACTTGATCTATGGAGATGTGAGGTATGGGACAAGTACCAGGGATGTTGAAAGGGCCTTTGGGGGGGATAGGGGGGTGTAGTTTGTGCTGAACCTATCTGCTAGCTGATTGGCTAAGTCAACAGGATCAGTGTAAGTGATACCATTAAGTAATAATTTGGAACAAACCCGGGCTTTGCCATAGAGGTTCCTGATGTAACTGAAGAAGGCTTTGTGGTTTCCCTTTGTTTTGGAGGCTAGTTTTGATTCATAATTGGCTTTGGAGGTCTTCCCTAGTGATCTAATTTGCTTATTGAGGCTAAGGAGAGATTTCAATTGGAGGGATTCCAATTTGGAATTTGTTCCTTTTTACCCTTGGACAATAGTTTCTTCCTTTTGTTGGAAAGCCTGTTGATAAAGGGTGTCCACTAGACAGGTTTTTGTTTCTTTGTGGAGCAGGTTTTAGTTTTGTTGGGTATGGCTGTGTCCATGCAGTTGTACAGTTGCTTGTATACTGCATTGGCGTACTGTTTAGCATAGTTGTCTGCATCCTTTGAGTGGGGTGGTGGTGTGAAGCTACTGATAACCTCCCTTATGAGGTTGTCATCAGCTTTTGAGAATTTTTTTAGCCTGGTTATGGTGGTGGGGGGGTTGGATGGGATAGAAACTTCAAATGAGACAGACCGATGATCTGATCTTACCAGAGAAGAACATTTTATGGGGAGTGGTGCAGCAGTCACCCATGTTGGTGAAAACCAAGTCCAGAATGTTATCTCCCCTTGTGGAGGATGAGATGAGCTGGTCTATTGCATTAGAACTGATGAAGTCAAGGAATCATTAGGTGAGTGTATTAGTGCAGGAATAGTTCACCCAGTCTACGGTGGGATAGTTGAAGTCACCAAGGATCAGGGTGTTAGGGGATACCTTGATGGAGTCAAGTAGATCCAGGTAGGAGGAGTGGGTGTCCTGAGTCATGGAAGGGGCTTTATAGCTGGCTAAAACTTGGATAAGTGTCTTTCCAACTGTTAGTTGCAGATGGAATAGTTCCAGTGCGTCATGTTGGCAAACCAATCTTGAGGTGTGCCTATCTTTAATGAAGATAGAGACCCCAGCACCCTTAGTCTTTCCGACCTCATTTTGGGGTCAGACTGCATGGAATAAGGTATAGCCTAGTTAGGCAGGAGTGTTCTCTGTAGCCTTGAACTAAGTTTCTGTGACCGCACAGATGTCGGTATCTTCCAGTGTGAGGACAACCTCCAGTGAGTGTATTTTCATGTTAAGGCTCCAAGCGTTAAGCAGCATGGCCTTCAATTTGCTTTTTGACAGATCTTTTATGTTGGAAGATTTGTCTTTAGCACATTGCCTAAAAAAGGCACAATGGGGGAGACAAGAGCCTTGGCCTGAATCCAGAATACCAGGGATGACAGGTGTAGGCTATTTCTGGCAAAGCATCGAGGCCTGTCAACCATATCACCCAGGCAGACAGATACTGGATCCCCTTGGAATGACACCAGAAACTCAGCCAATTGTTGAAGTCAATTTTTTTTTTTTTGTTGGCATTGTGGTATCATTCTTGGTGAAGGTAGGATGCTGCTCAGGGCCAGGGTCATATCTGCCTGGGACACACACTCTGAGAGCTCAGTTATGTCTCTCCTCATATAGACCAGGGAGGTACATCTTTCCTCAATGTCTATTGCATCATAATGATCATAAAACTTTATGTTTTTTTTCTGACTCAGGAAAAATCCATAGAGCAAGGTGCATGTATCAGTTCCTTATCTTCATCCCAGTAGTCATAAAATGAGGGATTCAGGCTTTGTACTATACAATGTCAGTCATAGCTGAGTCAGGATTTGAAACCTGATACTACTGGCTGACATAGGGAGTGAATGAAGGGCAAAAGTCCCTAAAACTAACTATTTCTAAGCCATCTCAAACAACAATGCCATTAAAGTGTTTTGGTAGCTGAAAAAAAATGCTTCACTATGTTGTATGTCATGGCAAATAAAAATGGCTATTAAAAATCCCAGGAAATGCAGTAAGGAGGACAGAAATAGCATAGCAGACACAGATATGTACAAATCTATCCACTGTGTGTCCAAAACCTAATGGAAAATAATTTTAAATATATATTTTTTAATAATCAGATTATGTTTGCGCAGAGAGCCACAGTGTGCAAACATGCTGTTAAGAAAAAAAATGTAAAAAGTGTAAAAACAAAAATTAGTAGTATGTGACAGAAATGCGTGGAGTATGTACAATAGTAGATTGCTGTCATTGCTAATGAGGCAGGGCCTGGGGCTGTGCAGTTCCCAGGTTGTGTGCACGGATCTCTATGCAAATGAGCTGGTGTTACTGAATAGCACAAATGAGTATCTGTGTCCTCAGATCCCATCTGTGTAGGCACAGAACCATGCTGTTGTTCACAGAAGAGGTAGCTGACATCAAAAGAGGGTCTGTTCACATCCTTTTAAGCTCATTGGAGCACAGCAGCACTTGTTTGTGTGGAGTGCCACTGTGCTCAACAAGGGGGTGTGTACACTGGCTTCTAAGCTTTGTTTAGTAGCCAGGGATGTGAGTTTCCTTGTGTTTGAGCATGTTTGTGTGACGCTCCACTGTGCTGAGTGTGACGTTTCATGGGGGCATGTTCACTGAGTGATGAGCACTGTTGCGGCATGCGTTTGGGTGGTGTGCCATAGTGCTGAGTGAGGAAGGCTGTTAAAAAAGAAAATAGGCTGAGACAGTCAATGAGATCTTAATTACTGATGACCCCTGTTCCAATTGAACTAGGGTCATTAACAGTCCTTAATGATGTACTTGGCAGGTGGAATGCATCATAGATAGCCAATAGCAAAGGCTATACCTACAGCATTATAAAGGTTGAAGAACCCCTAAAATTTGATTTCACCCCCATACTCTGCAGCAATGGAGTACAGACTTGGGACTTTTAACTGAAGAAATGCTAGGGGCTGCTGCAGGTCTGCTACATGTGTATGCGCTAGATGCTGAGGTCAATGCTGCTGCTGCAGCTGACAATAGGCCTAGACTGAGAAGGAAAAGATTGTTCAGGCCCAGGGTAACCTTCCAGGAGCTACATGAGCTGGAGATTGTAGAGCAGTACGGGGTGGGCAAGGACATGCTACAAGAACTCACTGAGCTCTGCCAACCTTAACTCAGATCCAGAGCCAACAAAGGGGCACCCATCCCAGTGGAAACCAAGGTATGTGTAGCTCTTAGGATACTAGCTATGTGTCTATTCCAAAAACCAACTGGGGACATTAGGAGGTCTCACAGACATCAGCATCCAGGTTGCTCCACCATTTCCTGGATGCCATGCTACCACATGCCAGTGAGCACATTTATTTTCCCCTCACCCCTGAGATGAGGGCCAGCAGTATGCAACACTTCTACTATATAGCACACTACCCTGATGTACTGGGTGCCATAGATTGCACTCATGTACGCATCAAGGCACCACCCAGTGTGGAGGGTAGAATCTACATCAACTGCAAGGGGTACCACTCCATCAACTGCCAGGTCATGTGCAATGCCCAGGACATTATCATGAATGTGTGTGCCAGCAGCCCTGACAGTTATCATGATTCCCATATCTGACACAAATCAAAGCTGTAACAGATGTTTGCTAGGGGGACATCCCACATGGTCATTTACTGGGGATACTGGCTACGTACTGGAACCATGGATGATGACACGCATCAGAAATGCACACCCACCCACCGAAGAATGCCATAATGAGGCACGCGCACAAACTAGGCACATCATAGTGCATGTGTTTGGGCTGCTGAAGTCACGATTCCAATGCAAAAATATGTCTGGTGGAGACCTGCAGTACTCTCCAGCCACATGTGCACACATGTTCACAATATGTGCCATGCTACATAATATGATCCTGCAGCAAGATCAGCAAATGGAAGGGATATACAGCTCCCCACCTGTGCCTAGGTCACCACAGATGTACCCACAGGGGGACTCTGAGGAGGAAAACCCTGAGATTGTCTCTGCAGGCAGACATAGGTATGCCCGGTATTCCCTGGCCTTTGCCAAGAGACAATGCATAACACATGCACTGACAACCTAGGGCCCTAGAGAATGACACTTTACTCGCATACATATTAGTAAAAATGATGTCAGCCAGCCCAAACAACCTGTACCTCACCATGTATTGGCAGCAGACTGCATGCATAAAACAGAGTCAGCCCCAAACTACAGGTCTGTCAACATTTGCATTCACAAGATATGTCACACAGGTGCTCACCACGTGTAAGGGGTACTAGAATATGGTAGCATATGTATGGACCTACCGCATGTATGCAAGGGAATATAGTCAGGTACTGGGATACTTGCCGAGATCTAACAGCCATTTGGAACAACAGGTATTCTGTCCAATAGTATGTGCCCCATAATATTCACTAGGCCACATGGCTGGCACCCCACTACATTATTCAAGGGAGATAGCAAAAACAGTGGGGTTACAGAACAGTTGCATGACTGTGTATGCCAGCAGAGCACAGGCTGATTGTCCCCCCCCCCCAACTCATCAGTGTACCCATATAACTGCTGTAGCAGTGTATTTGTAATAATATATCAGCAGACCACCCAATTCCAGGGCTGTGACATAGAACCTGGCCACACATTCTATGTCTCATGTAATGCAGGGGTGACAATGTGTGTCTGTATGCTGTTGATTGTGTGATGAATGATGCATTCCTGTCTGGCAGCCTGTGTGGCTCAGTAGGCTAGAAACATTAGCATGGGTGATGGTTTGAATCTGGCAGTAGCCACATTTGAGGTAGTCTTATGGTGGTATTCCCACAGACTGTTATAACCCCCCCACAATCTGTTACTGCAAGAAAGCTGGACAAAGCCAGAGTAAATAGGGAGACAAAGGGCCAAACCTAGAGACAGACATTATACATTCTCTGAGTAACCTAGAAGGTAGCTAGTGTAACAGCAGGTTGCAACAGGTCAGATTAGCTGCAGGATGTAAAGGCTATCACTTAAATGTCTCAGTAGTTACAACAATTCAGTGACTGCATTTTACAGTATATTACCGGAAAACCACAAATGTATGACGAACAGAGCAGACATATGGGGTGAAATGCTGGACATTCTGCAAAAACATGTACAGGGAGAGGTACGAAGACTGTCACCCTGTGTGGTGTTACATGATGTACCCCAGTCACATCATACCTCTCAACCTCTTAGAGCAAGAAATCTGGCCATGAATAAAAGTGAGACAAAGGCCCACAGATAGGGACAAATTTGAAATATTGCTCTTACAAATGTAGAATGTTGATAGAACAACAGGTCTTGCATTAGCATGAATCTCCTGATATATAGTCTGAAACTCAAATGTCTGTCATTATTTATTAACTTCGGTCTTCAATGATTTGCCACTAATTTGCCAGGAAACCACAATGTTATGTAAAATGGACCAAAAATATGAAGCAAAATGCTTGACATTCTGTGAAGTTCTGTACAGTTGAGAGGTATGAGTCACATATTAAGGTCAGCAAACAGCCGGGGAATGCCTTGGTCAATATCAGGGACCTGCAGTACTGTGGTAACAGGTGCAGCAGTCAATGGCCTGCAGCACACATAATCCTGGACTGGAGTACAGATAGCTCTGGCCTGGAGTCACCTTGTGACTGTAACACTGGGCATGCTCCTCCACTTAGCTAACTTGAGCCCAAGTCTGTTGCCCCTTCCACCCAAAGACCTGCTATGTGGAAATATGTCTGTACATACATACAGCTACATATACATATCTGTCTTTCCCTATCCCTCTCACACTTGATTAGTGCATCTATCAGTATTTGGCATATATATATATATATATATATATATATATATATATATCTATATATATATATATATATATATATATATATATATATATATATATATATATATATATATATAGCTCTATAAAGTACAGTGATATATAGACTCTCCACATACATCTACATAACACATTTACATAACATACACACAAACAACAGTTAAGGAGATAGCCCCATTATATACATTTATATAGATATATGTGGGGATGTACGAATGTCCTCACATACCCTGGAATGCTGGGGTTATCTGTACTTACACATCACTACAGTTGTCCGATGGAACCAGATCAAGGCTGCAACAGTTCATAATCCACTCACCCACAGACCTCTGTGACTGTGGACTGTCACCCTGTAGACAGACACAGGTAAACAGGTGCTGTGATGTACAATGGGTGCAACTCATGCCTTGGACAGGCCATATTGTCCCTGGCCACATGTCCGCCTATCAAATTGCAAACAGCCACATATGGCCATACTGGTAACTGTACACACACAGTAGGGATATTACCAGGCATCCCACTCCTAGGACACTAGATACAATAACAGTACCAAGCAGTACCACTCTGCTGGCCACACATGCTATATAACACAAGGCCACTTTGTGTACTCCACAAGTACTGTGCCTGCATCCACATATACAGCAGACATATAATCTGTGGCTCATGCAATAAGTACTGTGAACTGTAGTAAGTAATACTAGATAGGTAAGAGTTATAATCTCACATTATCTAACTTGTGTTTCTGTGTGTATATACATATATCCCCTTACAGCACTATGGACATGCCCATCTAGCCTATCTCTGTGCAATGGTTATACATTTTAAGGCCCTGTGACTAGCTGTTGGCTTCTACATTGGCCTTCTTTACAAGACCTGCTGATGGCATCTACCTTAAGACACTGTCTGACAGTCCAGTATCAGATAAACTCCATGGTGCATGTGATAAGTACTATGAGCTGTAGTGTGTAATAGTAGGTAGGTAGGACTTCTAAACTCCCATCAGTCAGCTCTGTGTGTGTATACTATGAGCTGTAGTGTGTAATAGTAGGTAGGTAGGAGTTCTAATCTCCCATCATTCAACTTTGTGTGTATATAAATATATTTCCTTACAGCACTATGGACATGCCCATATGGGTTATCTAAGTGCAATGGTTATGCATTTTATGGGCATGTGACTAGCTGCTGGCCTCTAAATTGCCCTCCTCCACTTAAGCGTAAGTGATGTCCCCCACCTTCTAGAGTTGTATGTTCAGAAAACCCAGGTGACACGTATCAAGGGTAGCAGACCTTGTCATAAAGTATGAATGCATGAGTACACTGACTGCCCCCATTGTCCCTGATACACTGTTATACACATATGCACCTAGGGAGCCATGCACATATACTGCATTATTCTCCTGAGATCATGTGTCTGCTTTGTCACCATGCCATCCTGTGCCATTGTATTGCCACCATGTGCCCATTGTTTAACCCCTCAGGCACCTGGAACAGACACATAAACAGGTCCGTGACACACATGTCATTCTGTAACTCTACCACAAGTCTAACATTATGCAACAAAGATGCACAAAGTTTGATGTGTAGTCATGACACATGCCAGCATACAGTACTTGTAGTGGCCTACAAGTGTCATGGCAAAATAATATTGCACTACACAAGTACATGTACAATAATATAGTCACCCTTTACATAAGACACATTTGCATTTCCCTGCTTTGATGTCATGGATGTCAGGGATGTGGCACAGTTATTCTCACATGCACAGGGTGTGTTGTGGGGTGCCAGAGGCCTAAGCTGTGCCAAACAGGTGACACTGTGTGCGCAAGTCAGGAAGGGGTGCTGGTTAGATGGGCCATTAAGAGGTGCCACATATGTCTTTTGGTGACCTGCATGCAACAGTAGTGTTTGAGTGTGTGCAAGCACACAGCCAAGCCCATTGCTAGCCCTACACATGTATATGTTGAACAGCCTTGGACCATACATTGTAGAGTGGACAGTTCACCATCTCCAGCCACGGACATGTGAACTTTCTTTACTAGAAAGGCTCACTCAGACTCTGCTACACTTTGCTGTGAAGGAAAGGTTAGTTTGCTTTTTATTTGTTGTATTACTTTATTGCCTTTTTCTATTTTGAATACTGTGATTTATTTTATTTACCTTGTGTTTTACTTGTATTCTGCTTTTAACTGCATATTAAAACTTGAAAAGAGACCACAGCTGTGTCTCTTGTGAGTCAGGCAGAAATTAGTACAGGTCAATAGAACAGGTCAGTTAAGGTTAATCATCTGTGAACTGAGGGGGTGGAGCTAGGAACTAAACCTTCTATTTAAGGGGAAAAATAAAACATTTCAGAGCTTTACTAGAAAGGCTCATCCAGACACTGCTACACTTTGCTGTGAGGGAAAGGTTAGTTTGCTTTTTATTTGTATAACTTTATTGCCTTTTTCTATTTTGAATACTGTGATTTGTTTTATTTACCTTGTGCTTTTCTTGTATTCTGCTTTTAACTGCATATTAAAACTTGAAAAGAGACCACAGTTCTGTCTCTTGTGAGTCAGGCCGATTTTCCCCTATCCTCCCACCCAGTTACTGTAGTGTTCTTAAACACCACTGTCTTTCTAGTTGTCTTCCCCTTATGTTAATTTGACCATATATATAATTTCCTCTCTGTTTTTACTGGCTTGTGTGAGTAAGCACAACATTATCATTTTGTGAAATCATTCCCCTTCAACTATTTTAATTTATTGGCCATCCTACTGTATTCCATAGTACCAGAATACAAAAGTGAACACCCCCTTTCAATCTATCTTGCTGTTTTAAAAATAGTGACTCTCCATTAAAACTTAACTTTTTAGACAGGTAAAACTTAAGTTACATACTTTCACATCTAACTCCTCTAGTGCACACTGTAGTGTTTAGGATAAACCATTTTTTTCATCTTACTTTTAAGCATCCCTGTGACTAGCACTTGCTTTAAAACCTGCTGAAAAGCATTAGGAAGTCTTAAACTGATGCAAGCACTCAACTCTCCTTGTTAATACAGTGAAATTAATTATAGGCACTAAACAGCCTATAATTGCAAAGTACCTTGCAAAGGTAAGGGAAAACAGCTCTTGTACTTTACAAAAAAAGCACCAAACCAGGTATGTCCACGGGTCATCTTCCGGTGACTTCTCCTGTCCACCTGGTGAATCTGGGCATACTTGGGCAATGCAGCAATTGCCTCATGTACACCGACAACCACAACCCTCTCCTCCTACCACCCAACACTACAACCTGCGAGAGATGCACTTACATAGCCAAACTGGAAGCAAAGCTCTCTTCACCCAAGATTGTGCTAGACAGTCAAGCGGAGAAGGTTAACACTTGCACTATACCTCAAGCAACACATAGCCCTTCTAAACCCACACTACTAACACCCACACATAGCAACACTAAACCCACATACGTGGAGGCCCTTAGCAGTAACCTGCCCATGCAACAAGGATCTCCAAAGCTTAAACGCATACAAACACCAATCACAACCAAAGTATCACATAGCTCACACACCAGTGTGCTACCCAACAACAGCCCCTAAGGCAAGACAATGTACCCAACACTTTAGTCATAGGTGACTCTATAGTCAGGCACACTGATGTCCCATTCACCATGCTGAACAAGGAGAAAATTACAGTCAGCTGCCTGTTGGATGCCAGGATCTGCCACATGACGCATGCACTCAAGTCACTCCAAAACAAGTACAAATATGACTATGTCATTGTCCATGTTGAAGTGAATGACTTGAGACATACCTCCCTGGACTACATGAAAAGAGACATGGGAGAGCTCTCAGATCATGTCGCCCAGGCAGGTATGACCCTAGCCCTGAGTAGCATCCTGCCTTTGCCCAGAATGATATCACAGTATAAGGACAAAATAATTGACTCCAACAATTGGCTAAGCTTCTGGTGTCATTCAAAGAGGAATCAGTATCTGTCTGCCTGGGACGACATGACTGACAGACCATGATGCTTTGCCAGAGATGGTCTGCACCTGTCACCCCTGGGATTCAAGTTACTGGCTAAGGCTCTTTCCACTCATATAGTGACCTTTTTAGGCAAAGTTCAAATGACAAAACCACCACCATAACAAGTAAAAACATGGAAAATCTAAAGGTAATGCTACTGAATGCTAGAAGTCTAAACCTCAAAATGCACTCTCTCGAGGCACTCCTAAAAATGGAGAACATCAATATCTGTGCAGTAACTGAAACCTGGTTCAAGGCTCCAGAGAGCACCCCTGCAATACCAGGCTACAACTCTTATCACACTTTTCGGCCACCAAACCAGGACCGAAACACTAAAGGTGGACGAGTGTCCATATTCACCAAGGATATTCACAACACCAGGCTAGTTGCCCAACACAATGCATCTGAAATTCTCCAGGTGCAACTAACACTAGGTAAGACTGCAATCCAAATTGTAGCTTGCTACAGATCCCCCACCATGCCCCAAGATTCTCACTACACCTTTCTAAACATACTGGAAAATATTAACATACAATAAAACACCCTAATACTGGGTGATTTCAACTACCCTGTCATTAACTGAGAAAATTACTTGTGTGCCAACACCTTTGCCCAATGGTTCTTGGAATTCATAAATTCCAATGCCCTAGATCAACTAATCCTTAGTCCCACCAGGGGCTCCAGTATCCTAGACCTGGTCATTACCAACATGGGAAATCGATGCTCCACACCTATTGTCACCCCCTTGTTGGTCAGGTCTGACCATAAGCTAATCACCCTTGACATCCACATCCCACCCACACCCCCAGTAAGGAAATCACCATAAAAAACTTCTCCAAAGCCAACTTCATGCTATGCAAGTCAGACTTCATGACACCCATGCAGACGGGAATTGAAAGTTCGATTGCTGAATCCTACACTAAAGCACTGTATGAGCACATCCACTCGTGCATTAATCGTGCCATCCCCAATAGAACCAAGATGCTCTCCTCCAAAAAAAGGAAGCCAATTTGGTGGTCCTTTGCAATAAACAAACTTTACAACAAAAGGAAGAAACTGTTGCAGAAAAGAGGAAAATCCCAGGATGCAAAAACCTCCCTTACCAGCCTCAGTAAGAAGCTGAGATCCCTCATAAAATCCTCCAAAGATAGTTACAAAAATAAAATTGCCAAAGAATCCAAAGATAATCGTGAGGCATTCTATAGCTATGTCAAGAATCTAAATTACAGTGCTCAGATCTGCTCTGAGCTACAATAGAATGGCATTAAATCAAAAAAGGCGAACCAGGAACAACTACAGACCACCGATTTATTTATTTATTTAACCAAAATTGTACTAAGCGCTTTCACCCACACACATCAGGGCATCTTCAGAGTACTGACAATCCTTGTGTTGAACCTCTTTTTAAATCCTTATGTAAATTAGATAATTGAACAATTAAACAATTAAACAAATTATTACCTATGCAGCTAAAAATTCTTAAAGGTACAATCAGCAAAAATGAACATAAACAGCCAGGACTTGTGCACACTTGTTAATTTGTAAATGTAATAAAACCTTCTTGTCAAAAACTATGTATATGTAATACCAATAAATAAAAGTAAAAATACATATATAAATATCTAGATAATAGTATAAATCTAAATAATTATTAAATATAAACAATTGTTATACAATCCAGCATAAAATCATTCATTAAAAAATTTCCTAACATTAAAATTCATATTGTTATACAAAATATTTAAAACATTAAATTATCAGATGTTAACCTAATACATACAAGATCAAATAAATTAAGACTTGTACTTTAGTATACTTGATATAGAAATATGTTCATAATACCAGGGCTAGAACTTGCATTTAGCCGTAATTGCCATAAACATTCTTTAGTCTCAAGTAAGGTGTTGTCATCACCACCTTTGTTATTATTGTAGTATACAATTCTGTCAATAACAAAGAATAAAAATCTCTTAAAATTCTGGCATTTTAGACTATGCATATAAAGAGAACTAGTATTTTTCTGTTTTTTAATGTCTCTAACATGTTCCACTATCCTTTCTCGAAGTTTCCTTATCATTTTGCCAACATAAAAGGCTGGGCATGATGAACATATAGCTAGGTACACCACCATTTTTGTGTTGCAATTACAATGACCTGGGCATCTAATTGTTTTGCCAAAATTTTGTACCACAACATATGGTCCATCATTAATAAATTTACAAGTATGGCATGCCCCACATTTGCTCATCGAAGATGTGTTGAACATATTCTTATTATTAACTGCCTCAAAATGTTCTTTAAGATTCATCCCCCTACTATAAGTGACCTTGGGCCCAGTCCCTAAATTATCAATAAGGTCACCGTTATTCAGGAGAATACTTATCCAGGTCTCATGTACTATATTAACTATCCTGGGTGATATATCTTTAAATGGTATAATAAAGGTGTCATTTCTAGTAGTGTTATTAGTCCTAGATATACTGTTGTCAAAACCGTACTTTAATATAGGTTTGTATATTTGATGAATTTTAATATAAATCTCTTCACTAACTTTAACAATTAATTCTAATGGATAACCTCTATCCAGAAACATATCTGATAATATTTTAATCTCATTGTAAAAATTAATGTCTTCACTAATAATTCTAGAAAATCTGACCATCTGTCCCTTTACTAAATTCTTTTTCTGGTAATAGGGATGGCAACTATCAAAATGTAAAAAAGAATTGGAATGAGTTTTTTTCCTAAAAATACTTGATTCTAACTTGCCCATGTTTTTATAGAATAAAATATCTAAATACTCACAATTGTTGTCAAATATCTTAAAAGTGAAATTCAAAAAACTAGATGTCATTTTTAGAAAATCTTCAAACTCAATAAGCATTTCTCTGTTGCCCTTCCAAAAAATAAGAATGTCGTCCAGGTACCTTAAGTAAAGGGCAATGTTAGGCCAGAAACTAGAAGTAAAAACACTTTGTGTTTCCCATAAGGCTAACACCAATTGGCATAAATGGGGGCGCATCTAGCCCCCATGGCCACACCTGTACTTTGTTTATAATATTCACCATTAATAAACATAAAATTGTTTTCAAGTACAATAGCCATCAGTTCACGTAACAATTTGCATTTAGCCTTATTAGACTCACTAAATTGGCATTAAATATACTGATCCCAAGGATATTGCCAATATCCTGGCAGATCGATTCAGTGCAAACTTCACCCCCCTCTCACCCCCTAAAGGGCCCATCTCAATACCGAAAGATTGCCAAATTCCAGTAGTAATGGCCACACAGGTAAAAAACGCACTCTCCAAAGCTAAGAATACAGCATCCATGGGACCAGACAATATTCCAGGCTATGTACTACATAGCCTACAAAATGAAATGGCACCTCACCTAAGTGACATGTTTAATCATAGCCTCACCTCAGGTTTCATGCCAACTGAGTGGTGCACAGCTAAAGTTATCCCACTCCGCAAGGGGGGATCCACCTTGGATCCCGGGAACTACCACCCCATCAGTCTGATGAGCCTGATCTGCAAGGTCATGGAACTTATTATCATGGAACTTATAAACAAAGACATTGGCAACCTTCAAACACTGGACCCCATGCAGTTTGGGTTTGTGAAGGGGCAATCTTGTCTCCTGAACCTGATTGACTTCTTTGAATCAGTCTCCAGAGCCATGGATAAGGGTAAGGTGGTCCACACAGCCTACCTGGACCTCGCCAAGGCCTTCAACGCCATCCCCCACTCTGGAATTATAGATAAACTTACTAAGCTGGGCATTAATCCCTATGTCACTCGATGGGTTGCCAACTGGCTTACTGACAGAACCCACACTGTAAAAGTAGCCGACTCCAAATTCAGCTCCAGACAAGTGACAAGTGGAGTACCTCAGGGTTCAGTCCTGGGACCGCTCTTGTTTGGCATCTACTTCTCTGAAGTACAGGCCAACACTAAGGGACTCTGGCTAACAAAGTTTGCAGATGACTGCAAAATGGGAGCCATTATTGAATCCACAAATAATGTGGATATTCTACAAAAGGGCCTTACAGAAATAGCTGCTTGGCACCAGAGCCATGGGCTCAAGCTCAATGCCAAGAAATGTTTAGTTATCCCCTTTGGGAAAAAACATGTACCAGTGAGTTACCACATAGGTGGCAGTACACTAAACACCAAAAGTGTGATAAGAGACTTAGGGACACAGGTGGACAGTGGTCTCACCTTCGATAACCACATCACCACAACAGTCAGGAAGTCCTTCTACATGGCACACCTCATCACTAAGGGCTTTTCATCCAGAAAAAAGGAGGTCATTGTCCCACTGTACTCATCAGAATACAACGTCCCGTTTCGTATGTACCTCTCAAGACATCTGCAACAACTGGAAAGGCCACAGAAATACCTCACTAAAAGAATCACAGGTCTAAAGCAGATGCCCTATGCTGACCGTCTAAAAAAACTCCACCTATACTCTGTCGTATACTGTCTACTCAGAGGCAATCTCTGCTTAACATACAAGGCCATGTCAAACCCAAAGTTGTTGGACATGCTACACTTAAAGAAATCCCAATCCCTGAGAGACACATGCTCCAGGGATCTAAAACTTGTCATCACAATGAACAAAACATGCTGGGAGGATAAGCTCCTGACCTGGAGACTCGCTAGACTTTGGAATAGACTGCCCATACATGTGAAGTAGAGCGCCTCTTTGGCCTTCTTCAAAAGAAACTTTGATGATTGGATGGGAGATAGGAAATTCACCCCTGGGATCACTTCAGTCACCCTGTTAGACAGGGGTCCAGGGAAGTAAATACTGTAGGAAGAAATAGCCAGGGAATTGTTATGGCTAGGCTTGTATAGACCCTAGGGCCGATAGTCTAGTACTAAACTATGAAGCTATGAACTGTCTCTGCCAGGAGTAGCACTAACACCACCATGCCCAAGGTTAGATGCTGTGCCAGTACCTGATGGTAACTGCAAAATGCTGCAGCTGTGTCATCCAGGTTAAATTGCTCATGGCCTTCCACGTAGTGGTGTGAAAGCACATTTCTCTCTGTAGCACTGTAGGTACTGCCAGTACAGAAGCATAACTGTGCATGGCCCTGTGGACTCCAAGCAAATGGAGTTGCTGACCTTTGTCCACGTGTCCAACGTCCAACTCCAACCAGCTATTCGAGCATAGACATCATGCAGTCAAAGACAGACACTGTCTCAGCCCATTGTCTATTCATGACAGTAGGGAATTAATCCAGGGTGTCCCCAGTGTGGTGGAGGCAGTCACAGAAGTCAGACTGTGCTGCATCTATAACCCTAAGCTTACATCTGGTGTTCCATTCAGAATGTGCCTGTGCCTCCATGAAGGACCAAAACATGTGGCGGGTGACTTGTGATGTGACACCTGCAACAGGTGGTGGATGGACAGCAGTCATTCTATGAGCACCCCTGTCAATTTGCCTGTGTGGGACCTTGCCAGGTGTCTGGCTATGGCCAGTGTCTGAACTCACTGAAGCCATAGTTCTCACACTGCCCTGTTTAAGGTCACCACCCTCTGACTGTTCATTATCTGTGGCCTCTGGTTACTGAGTATGTGTGGGCATACTGACCATGTGTGGTGACAATGGGGGCAGAAGAGGGATGTCAACCTCTAGGATAGATTCAGCCACCGACAACCATGCCTGGGCCTCACTATGGCTACCATCATCATCAGCACATGACAAGACACTGACATCAGGGTGTGAGAGGGACAGACTCCACCCCACCTGTTCACCTGTGAGAAACAAAATAACAGCAGTACATTATTACCTGCACTATTATGTATGGCAGTCCACACAGACTCATACAGATGAGGATCCACAACTGCATTCATTACAAGTCCCACATCTTCACATCTTTGCTCCCATGCACCACAGACAAACTCACAACAACATACACAGGCCCGTTATAACATGCACATCAGCTACATCTAGTTAACGTTACCAATACAACACACCTGTAAGGTATGCAATATGACAGTGTATGTGATAGAAGTAAACATAACACCCATTACACCTATACTGAGAATGATATGTCAGTAGTAGTATTACTGCTTCAGGTATATACCTTGAGTTTGGGCCTTTGCCCCCCCCCCATTAATTATGGTTAATTATGGTTATGTCCTGAGTTCTTGCTGTATGAAGTTGACAGGTATATTAGACATATCTCTCAACCAAACAGGGACAAATGTCAACAGACACAGGGACTTAGCCACAATACATCAGGGACATTCAGGGTCAGTTTTACAATGTTAGAACTTAAGTGAATCATGAACAGAATGAGAGGAGGTAAATTACAGTACATCATTTGACATTACAGGGGTGTACACCCTCCCTTATTGTCACTATTTACTATTTGTAATCCACTAGCTTTCCTGCAACAGCCGACAGTTGTCGGTGGGATTGACAGGGACAGAGCTGAGATGTGATTGAAAGCTGTAATCCCTATTCCCCATACCTCCATCCTCCCATCTGCATCCTGTTATATGTAGAAATCTATTACATACCTGGTGGAGTGCAGTACTCCTTTGTTGAACTTGGCCTCAAGTAATCTTTTGATAATACACTCTCTGTGGGTGTGTTAAGTCTCATACAGACCTGTTCCCCATAACTAGCTGATTGCCTTTGTAAGGTACTGCTTATTAGCAGGTAATTGCCACTGCACCACTTTGTGGCTCAGAATTGTAATTAGCCAATGACATGCCACCACAGCACAATATATAATGTCTTCTTGTAGACCTTGGCCCCTATCTTAGTTTATGAGATTGACATTACTGAGGTATGGAGACTACAGCATTACAGAGGGTCTGTACAATCACCGTCCACTGTAGAGATTTATGACATATGTCCGCAGTTTTGCCTTATATGTGTGGTCAGTGTCCCATGACATTGTAATCATCTGGCAGTGCACTGGCAATCATTGTGGGCTGAGGTCAGTAAGGGAAGACATGTGTGTGTCACACTGCATACCCATCAGACTATGCATGCTACTGCAATAGCTGTTATTCTATCAATTATCTTTGTAGGGGCAAACTGTTACACATGTCCTTATCTGTGGGCCTTTGCCCCACCCCCCCATTAAGTATGACTGTGTCTGGATCCCTTGTTCTAGGGCGTTGGGAGGTATGATAGGTCTGTAGCATCTACTTTTACATACAGCTGTGTAAGCTACAGGCTGCAGCTGCTATTGCAGCCTACAACAAATAGGAAGGAGTGTGAACACTTTGGTGGACAGCATGCTGTATGTGTAACTGTGTCAGTTGTGTCAGGCCTGTCATTACAGCAGAGCTAGGGCAAGGTTATTCTATACAGTTGGGGTTTGTGCTTCAGGTAGGTCTGTTATGCAACAGTGCGACTAACAGAGTAGTAGGTGACATATTGTTAGGCTATATGGATATGTACGTTGTGTCTCTGCCTGAGGGCCTTTGTCTTGCAAAACTGGTTAGCAGTTAATTAAGTAGCAGTAACCTGTGGAGTGTAAGATTGCATGACTCTGTCACTACTTGCTGTCTTCACAATAATGTAATTGAACTGCAACACAACACTTGATTCAAACCCAGTACTGTGTGTGGCAAAAATTCCAGCATGCAAGGCACTTAGACTGAGCTAATGAGACACTGCAAAAGCATGTGTATTTGCAGGATATATGTGCACATATACAAGCTGCGAGAAACATTTCCCCATTCATGAGTATGTCCATGGGTTTATATGGTTGTATTTCTGCACCAGGGTCCCAGTTGTACTTTGCCATTGCTGCCTTAGCAGATGTCTTTCCACAAGTTGCTGATAAAAGAGCAAATATACCTGCTATCACAGGCCATACTTATATCCATTAGTATGTCTTCATAATCATTATTATTTATTATTGCTCCAGAGTCCAGGGTACACTCCCAGTTTTCACATTAGTTTTTTATTTCAGTTACATGCATAATGTCTGTAAGTAGCAAGCAGTATGTTTTTCTAGAAACATCTGCTTAAACTAAAGCCTGTGTAGCTTGGTGGGTTAATGTAGTGTGT
Source organism: Protopterus annectens (assembly GCF_019279795.1). Classification (NCBI taxonomy): domain Eukaryota; kingdom Metazoa; phylum Chordata; order Ceratodontiformes; family Protopteridae; genus Protopterus; species Protopterus annectens. The sequence continues at coordinate 720,186,878 of NC_056734.1, forward strand.
TATAGATGAGAAGGACCCGGGTCTGACACATGTTAAAGTTGTTAATTTTCTACATGTGAGTAACACTGGAATAGACACATATAGACTTTAAAGCTGTTTAAAGCTCGTTTAAGCTGAGCTAAGCAAAGCACACCATGCAAGTCCACGCAAACCTGTGCTAAAAAAAATATAAAGAAAAGAAAATGACGGTAATAGGAAAGTGGTGAAATGGGGGCAAGCAGGAGGAAAACAATGTGAAAAGCAGGTAGGGATGTGCAGGATGGGTATAGGAAAGAACCATATATATCCATTTCTTGTACAGCAAGAGCTGTGCATTTTAACAGTTTTTGTAAATGAATTTGGACTCTCAAACTCCAGAGAGAGAGGTGAGGATAACATAAATCCATTGTCAAGCCAACTGGAACAAATTAGTTGTGCCCAGTGGACATGTGTCCAAAATAGAGAGCTATGTATGGGGTGTTATTTTTTTGTGGGACAGGTGCAAATTTTTTTAAGGAAAGTGTGGAATGTTGGACGGTCTATATTAGAACACCGAACATTTGAAATGTCGAGTGTTCTAATATCGACCCGTTTTCAGCGAACACTGGAAATATCGAAGAAACAGGAAACTGAATTCTTTCCTAGGGAAAGAATTTGGTTGTCCATTTCTGTTGCTTCAGTATTTTCAGCTCTCTGGTGGAAATTTACGGGTCGAGTTAGGTAAGTGTGCGATTGTGTGGACATGGTTAGGGCAGGTTTGGTGAGTAAGGGTTAGGGCATGGGTGAGGTGACTGTGTGAGAGTGGCGGACATTAGGGTTAGGGCTTGGGTTAAGGTAAGTGGATAGTTAGTGGTGTATGTATAGTTTAGTGTAGGCTTAGGTGTAAGAGTTTAGGTGTATGTGTGTGGATTGCTGTTTGTTTGGTGTGCTTGTGTTGTGTGTATGTGTTTTGGAGCAGCAACATTTTTCCCTAGGAAAAAATTTGCTGTTCCAAATGTTCGATGTTTTGTATTTTCGATTGCTAGGGTTTGATCTTAGAACACTTGACATTTTGAATGTTCGCTGTTCTAATATAGACCCATGTTGGAGAGGGTACATAGGTATGTGTGGGGAGGTAAGTTGGGTAGGAGACAATGCAATAGCAGACAGACAAGTCAGACAACCCAGCAGACAGGACTGGTGTGTGACACATGTGGGGGGAAAACACATTGGATTGGAGGGTGTTGTGGAATCAGAGATGCATGTACCTCCAGATGGCAGCAGCATGACTGACATCCCCACCCATGGTCAGTCGATACTGCTCCTTCACTGACCTGAAGGTGGATGAGCTAGAGGCTGGGCATCAGGGTCAGTCTGCCCCACCAGGTTTGCCAGTGTGTCCTCAATCTGGCACAGGCAAAAGTCATAAGTATGAGGAATGATCCTGCACACCATGACCAGCAGTTCCTGTTGGGTGACTGTAGCCTCTCCACCACCGCTCCCAAGGGGAGGCCGGGCCCAGTCCCCTATGGTGGTTCCACATGGCGCTGCAGGTGGTGCAAGGACAGGGGAGGAGGCACCACTGACCTGGATCCCAGACATGCTAGGACCTGGTGCCACAGGCAGTTGAGGCATGGTAGGTGGATCACCGGGAACCGGCCTACCCTGATGTGCTGTGGCGATGGATGTATAGCAATAAGTATAGGTTAGTTATGAACAAAACATAGTAATAGCAGCATGCCAGAACAGTGGCAATAGCCCAATTACATGTCAGTGCATATTATGTGAAACACAACAATACATGACAGAACTGACAGTATGTTAACAGCATGCCAGTAAAAGTTACAGCATAAGGCCAATAAAATAGGTAGTTCAACACAAAATGTTAATTTGCAACCATTATAGTACACAACAATAATAATAATAATACACACACCCAAAATACAGGTAATTGAACAACATATGTGAATAGTAAATCATAACCAATGGATAACAAAGAAATGAAGATAAGGGTTGGGGAGAGAAAAGCAGTCCATTAGTACCATTATAGGCTATTTACTTGACAGCAGTACTACTATCTACTCTATGAATCTGTTCTTTCTTTATGTGTATCAGTCACCTATAGCTGCTGTAGCACATACATACCTCTCAAACTATTCGCATGGGACAGTATGGGCCAGGCAGTAACAACTGCAGGTACACAACTACACAGAACACTTGCACATCAGGTGAACCTATATAACTACCAAGGTGTACTGTGAGCTGATGTAGTGATACTTTGCAATTTAGGTAATCATTCCAATGGTAATCCTGTGACAGATGGATTATGGACTACTAATTATATTATGTGACAGTGTGACACTTGAGAGACATGTATGTGTACAGTACAGAAACTAAACAACTATCATGCCTTGCTTGGCAGGCATGGGGATAGAACCCAATACCAGTGATTGCAGAGGACATCTGCATGTTATATATGAACTGGCTGCAGAAACTTTGAGCAGACACTCCAAGCATACATCCATATCAAGATTACACGTATTATTTATTTAATTTTATTTTATTATTATTATATTTATTTCCATTATGTTATGCTGTATTTTCACATTTTTGCTAATGGTTTTAACAGTCTGTGACATCTAAACACACAATTATTTACTCATAATATGGGCAGACTCTCCTGTTTACCTCTAGTTGCTGTGGAGATAAAATCTGTAAACATTATGTGACTGATACTGTAATATTTAGTGCTACATAGCACTGGATTTGAACCCTGGTCTGTGTATGGCAAAATGTATTACAGACAGAGCATTTAACAAACTGAGCTACAGAGTTACTGCTGACTACTAACTGACTGATATTTGCCTGGAGCTCTCATGGAACCAATATATGACCTGGTAGTACTACTACTGTTGTATACTATACTGCAGTGACAGTTCAACACACATGCATGAAATAATGACAGAGAGAGTAGATAATCTATACCTTAGTAAAGAGAATGCAGGTGTACACAATATATTGCTATTGGTTTGAAATATCTGAAGTCAACAAACAATATCAGATCATGGAGTGGGCAACCTCATCCATACACCTTGCTTACCTGCTGTTTGTGAATGACAGAGCATTATGTGGACAATATTGGCCTGGAAACAGCCTTGAGTAGTATTGCATGCGTTAAATAAGACATTTGGCTGCCATTATATTTGAATACTATGGCTATTACAGTGTTATACTTGACTGCATCACCTTACCTTACAGCCTGAATGCATACAGTTGTACTGCAATGGTTAAATTAAGACAGACCTGATGTACACAATTTACCTTGGTGTTATTGATATTGGTTCATGTGCTATAGTAGAACAGTTGGCATTACTCATTTCTTGACTAACAGCTGTAATTCCACACGTATTGCACTACAGATTTTAACGTATATACTTCTGTGCAGTTTCTGGTACAGTTTCAAGCTTTTATTGGACAGCACTTGTCATTATTCAGGTCTTACAACACAGCTCTGCTTACACAGTTATTGCATTACAGACTTTCTTGTATATACTTTAATGCAGGTAATGGTATTGTTTCATGTTTTTATTGCACTACAGTTGGCATTATTCATTTATTGCACTAAAGCTCTAAGTCCACATGTATTGCAATACAAACATTAATGTACATACTTTATTGCAGGTAATGCTTTATCATTTCTTGCTTATTTCACTACAGTTAGCATACTACATCCATACTCGCCACACTCATGGCGCAACCTGGTCAAGTGACCGGCATGTGCCTCGAGGTTGAAAGCTCTCACCTCTGCAGCTGTTGGGAAAGAAGCACACCATTAATCATACCAGTTTAGCAGACATTCAGATTAGATATAGATGGTACGGGTTCCTATCACGTAGTCGAACTTTTACAAGTTCGAACCACATATGGTCAAGACCATACATTCAAATTTGTAAAAGTTTGAGCATTTGAATGGAAATCTCCATAAGCAGAGGTTTCCATTCACTTCAATGTGGTGTGATCTTGGAGTTGGTATATTTAAGTAGCGGGGGGTGTGCGGTGCAGGGCTTGCCCTCCTACTTACAACAAGTTATTGTTTTGTCTTTGTAGTTATTTTTTTTACATACTCGAAGTTCTGTAACTTTGAAGATAATGGTTCAACGATTAGGTGTTCGGAGTTACGAAACTTCGACTATGTAATATAGACCTGGTGGTACAGAGGTGCAAGTACTTACAGACATGTGGGACATCCCCTGCCCAAAATTCTTGGACCCAGGTCTCCAAGAGATCCCCCTTATGTCTCTTCCGGTCATCATGGTGATGACAACACTGCTCACCAAGTGCACTGGTGAGTTCCCTTGCCAGGCGGTCCCAGAATTAATATAGTCTGTTTTCCTGCCCTTATATGCCATTGGGCAACATGTAAATATGTGGAACATTGCTTAACAGTGTGCAAACCAGCGCAGCTCAGCTGAGCAGTCATATGCTTAGCAGTGCTTAATGGTGCACAAACCAGCCAAGCAGAGCAGAGCAGTGCATAAACATTTTCAGCCATTATTGTGTTTATGCAGTGCTTAGCAGGGCTTAGCAGGTCTTAGCAGAGCTTAGTGGAGTGCAGCAGGCCAGAATTTAAATATAATTGGTATAATTTGTATTTCAGAAATAAATGCTTATTTTCCATTTTCCCTTCCATGTATTCAAACCTTGCACCTACTACTCATGAGACTGTACTTCTACCCATTCAGCTACACCCTTACATATACCTCTCAGCTTCCTATGAGAACTGCTGAGTACCACTCCACACTGTGCAAATCTGCTCAGCAATGCTTAAACATGACCTTTAAATAAATAATTAATTGCATCCGGTTTCTAATTTTAGATGTCTAGCAGGAGTCTCGGCTCTGCTTAGCATTGCTGTGCTCTGCACCGTGCAAACATCCTTTTTTAAAAAAAAAACAAAAAAAAACAAAAAACCCCAAAACAAATAAACACTTAAAACAATAAAATAAACAATCGACATTATACAATTGAACAGTGCAGGGAGTGTCTTACTAATCTGCAGACACAGCTGGCACTACACTCCTTACACTGATTCAATAACCGTGTTCCACGGCTCTCCCTCAGTAACGCACCATGATTAATATGCATGGCATGCTACTGAGGAGGAACCATGTACATGAACACAATAGCATTCTGTGTAAGCTCTACACTGTGCCTACATGGAGTTTATTAAATATTGGGGATGGTCGTTGGCTCTGCACTTCAGAATTGGGCATATCAAATGCATCTACAGACTCTGCAGGACCCATGCTGATGCAAAGAACAAATGTACAGTTAGTGGAAAATTCTTTTTAGTTTGACATAATTATTGAATGTATCTCTAAATGCTGGCATTTTGCCTTTTTCTTGAACAAGGAAAATAAACAGTTAAATACATTTTTATGGCTTCTTACTCAGCAACATGTAAAACTGCAGCACTCTCTTTTTTGGAGCATTTCTGCTAATCCATTGCAGTAAAAATTATATTTTCCAAGTTTTAGAGATAATTCCTGGGGTGTATACAGCCATATTTTAAAAAAAAAGAAGGATATCTTGTAAGCTCATAACTAACATCACCTTTGTAAACACATTTATAAAGTTATGACTTATATTTATAATGTCTGCCACAGTGTCTTCAAAGAAAACTTAATAATACCATGAGAATAATATTGCAAACTGAACTGTCTGGAATATTTGTGTACCACATTATATGCTAATTACTATATGTGATTTGTTAACATTTAAAAATATATGATTTGTATCTAACATAAGAAGGTCTTAAAATAAAAAGAAATTGCAAAACGTACTTCTAAAAATATTTATGATATTTGTGGGAATGTTTGGTTTTGCCAAGCACTGATTAATTGACAGAAGACAATGGCTTTATCACTGAAAACCACTTTCAGCAACTTTTTTCTACTGTTGTGCAATCATGGAGTTGGTATATACAATTTAGGGGGCAGGTTATCTGCCTCCCACAAGTGGAGTACAGGTTAGCTTGCCTCTAGCAAAAAGAAAAACATTTTAAGACATGTTTAATAAAAGTGGCTTTCAGCATTTTTTTCTTTTTGTTGATTTGCCCATCTGAGAACAGACTTTCAGCGAACAATTGTGACTATATTTGAATAGTATTTGGTATGCCTTCCTGATAGATGGGGTTGTATAACCAGTCTTCCTTTCATTATAATTATATCACTACATTCTCTTTCATGTTGATTCTGTGCAGGGGACCATTATCATTCATATATCCTGAAAATAACATATGATAAATAATTGTATACAGTTATTACTTGTCTTTCTTGGAACCATACTGGCTTATTTTGCTGGTGTTCCTGAATCACAAAGTAAACTACATTTTCTTCCTTCCTTCTTTCCTCCATAATTTCCTTCCACCTCAGTATAGTTAAGGGTCAAACAGTAGGAAGTGTCCATCCCAGCACTCTGCCACCTCAGTATAGTTAAGGGTCAAACAGTAGGAAGTGTCCATCCCAGCACTCTGTGGGCACAAGGCAGAAGTGCGCACTTGCTTGCGTGCAGACGCACAAACACATACACACACACACACACACACACACACACACACACACACACACACACACACACACACACACACACACACACACGCATACACATACACACACATACACACACATACACACACATACACACACACACACACACACACACACACACACACACACACACACACACACACACACACACACATACACACACTGTGTCACATTGCCAAAGAAGTATTCTGTATTATTTTCTTGATTTATTTCAAATATTTTTCTAATAATTCAGCCTATGCTACCTAACTTTACATTTGCTGATCAAAACATTTGTTTTTCTAGCAATGTGCTGTGCAAAATACCTATTATTCTTTGTTTTTTGTATGCTTCTTTTCTGTTCCATTACATTCTCTCAAGTACTTTGTGGAAGCCTATTCCATTTGTGTACATCATTTTGTGCCATGCTGCCTTTCTCGTGTTACTGCTGAAATTTGCTTTCAGAAGGTAATAGGAAATGTGTTGCAAATGTTACAGTGTCAAAATGAAACTCCATAACCCTTCAAGCATTTAATTAGTCACAAGAAATTCAAGTCATGTTCATAGTCTCTGTTGGACTTTGTTTCTTCTGTAGTGAAAAAAAAAGCTAGTGTACAGCACATGAAGCCACTACAAACACTATTTTTAAGACATTGTCTTATTAAGTGCCTTTAACAATTGCTTATTACAGATAAGAATTATGTTTAGTTTTTTTGCATGTGCCACAAGGAAGGGATTCTTGCACTAACCATTCATTTCCAGGAGCATGCTCATAAAGGGTGGAGCAACATGTCACAGGATTGTAGAATTATATTGTTGCTGTCTTTCCCACATGCTGCAAGTAGCTGACAGGCTTCTTACACAAAAAGTACTATATTACATGGCATTTTAGTTCGTACCAGCAATCTTTATGAGATTCTTTTTTTCTTTAATTCTGTCAGTCCTTCCCAGTGGTGATTAAGGAAGTTCTTCTGGATGTAAGTCTTTAGAATGGCCAGATCTAACAGTAAGAAACTGCCCAGTTCAAACTGCGACCAAAAGTGTAAGTTCTACAGTCAGACCACATCTCACTGAAAACAAGACGAATAACAAGAGAGCAAACTTCACAAAATAATTTGTACTGTAGTGTGTATTCCAGTAGTGCAAACTATTAGCAGCTACAAATTGGCCATTACATGGTAAGTGTATGAATTTGTATCTTAAGCAAATTAAGTGAATGTCTTTTCTGCAAGTGAATAACTATGAAATATAGTTTGATAGCTGGCATTATAGAAGGCAATGACACATCCCAGTAGAACATCAAGCATTGTGAAGGACTGCACATAATAAGTGTCTGGTACAGCATAACTCATTTATATGTATAACCTTTACAGCTCTGAAGTTATGAATGTCTGCCGAATACACAAAATGAAAAATAGGCTAGTCAGAGGAGACAGTGTTAAATGTATAATGGTAATCAGGGGAAGGAGAAAAGCAAGCTGCAGTAAAGACATAACTATTTTATGATATCAGCTGTGAAACAGACTATTTTCACATTAGATTATGTCTGCATGCAAAGCAAGTAGAAACAATTATCACTTTTTAAATTATATGCCTGCTAGTTAGTAGGTGCTATGTTTTAAAATATAATCCGAAAAAATAGAGGGTATTATTTCCTTCACTTCAATTTAAGGATCTGATTGGTTCGGATAGTATGGAGTAAGATACTGCAAGCAAAGGTAACCCATGTGTATAAGAAGCCTGTGAAAATGATGATTAGAATGGCTTAAATTGTTTCCTAAAAGGTCCAAGTACTGATGGATACGGTCACTCCTCAGTTGTAGAAAGTGCAGATGCAGACACAAATGCATCATTAGACCAAAGATACAAAAACATAAAACTACCAATCTTCACTTTAGACTGGCATGAAAAGCATTATGTACATCCTCTAATAATAATGCACATTATATTCCAGTTCCATAGAAAAGTGCCGTCAGCTACCTCTTATCATATCCTAACATCTGAAACTGCAATGTCTAGAATGTAGAGTATTCAATCTGTGTAAAGATTTACAGTTTGCTGCACATAGCATTTCTGTTAATTGAAGCAGGTGCATTGTTGAATTCAGTAGGAGATATGCCATCTGTACACCAGTGCCTGGAAACATGGTGCAATATTTCAGTGATAACCGGTTATTAAATATTACTTATCAATCAGGATTATCATTCAAAACATAGGTGGTATAGCACAATTTATGATACTCCAAATTAACTAAATTAAAGGAATATGCCAGATATGGTAAGGGCATTTGCAACTATTTTCATTCGCTCTTACATGTGCCCTCATACAGAATTCACATAAATATCAATATAATTCATTTTGCCTGAGTCAGTGCCCTGCGGATATTTTGGCTGGTTTTAAAATGAAAGCAAATAGCCAAATAAATGACAGTCAGCTACCTGTGTGAAATCCAAATGTTTCTATATGTTGAAAAAAAATGATAAAATTAAAAGGAATAATAAAAAAGGAATAATATGTGAACACCACTCTGAAACCAGAAGAAAAGTAAATACTAATGCATTATTTTAACACATTGAAGGAAGAATAATGATCACATTGTTTATATTTAGAGTTATTTACAAGATTATTAAAGACATGGTGCTGCAGTAGCATTGTGGCCTCATGGTAAGACGTTGTCCTGTTCGATTTTCAGCTAGAGCGTCTTCTGTGTGGAGATATGCGTGAATGGACGTACCTTCGTTGAAGGTTGTGGGTCAGAGCTGGCAACTCAGCACGTAAAAATCTACTGTCAATCATTAGCGGACCGGAGTTCCACTCTGGCGACCCCTAACTGGGAAAAGCCGAAAGACACAACAACATTAAAGACATGAAAACTGGTGACAGTGATTTATTAGTTGAGCTTGTTGAAGACAGATAGATAAATTATTTAAGATTTGATGTATATTCAGGCTTGCATACTGTAGCCAGTTTAAAACTTGTTAAATTTTTACAAAATTATGCTTTAAGTTTTGGTCATAAGCAGAATTTATATTAATGCAGGAATAGAGATAACTAGACTTTTGGCTATGTATGTATTTATTTTAATGTATTTATGCTTAATTGAATTATAAATGATTGGCATTTTTTTATTTAAATAGCTACTGTATCCAAAGTTTTTTTTATTCATCGAGAAAGATCTTGTCTCAAAAACTTTGTATTCTTGTGTTTTTTAAAAACAAAGGAATATAGTTTCGGAGAATACTGACAAATATTCATCTATGCAGTTTTACCATCTCTTTCAACTTTCTGGTATAAAAGTCCACATTTATGCTTTTCCAGCCTTTCCTGTAACTAGTCAGGTCCAGATACAGATTTGCTGTATCCAGGACTGTATGTAAGCTTCTGAGCCCCCAAGTCTTTCTGTATTGGAGGGAAGCCTTCTAACATATCAGTGGGAGTGGTAAGCACTAGGTAGCCTATCTACCACAAGAGGAGTAGTTCCTGGCCAGAAATTGTAGTTTATTGGCTGTTTGGGCAGTTTTTGCTTCTCTCTCAACTTTCTGGTTTAAAATCCCCCATTTGCGCTTGTTTCCCATTTTAATGTAACTTGTCTAGTCCAGATACAGACTTACTGTATCCAGGACTGTTTGTAAGCATCTGAGCAGTGCCAAAGTCTGCTCTTCAATTTTTCCCTTAGATCTACTAGTTCTCTCCTCCCCTGCACTTTTATTGGCTTCTTAGTCTAGTACCAGACTTCTTGTGGCAATTATTGTAGCACACAAAAGTACTACCAGCACTAAACGTTCTACAAGGAAACAAATATAGTACCTATTATTAATTCCCACCCCTCCAGGCATGTCTAAAGGTCAGTTCCCTATGCTTTCTCCTATTAACCTGGTGAACTTGGGCATCCTGAGGCAATGTAGCAACTGCCTCATGTACACCGACAACCCTCATCCTCTTACCTTCCAACACTCAGGCTTGCGAAAGATGCACTTATATATCCAAATTGGAAGCCATGCATGGATCTCGTCATACCCAATAGAACCAAGATGTTCTCCTCCAAAAAAAGGAAGCTAATCTGGTGGGTCCCCTGCCATAAACAAACTCTACAACAGAAGGAGGAAACTGATGCAGAAAAAGGTGAAGTCCCAAGACTGGAAAAACTCCCTTGTCAGCCTCAACAAAAAGTAAGTTGAGATCCCTCATCAAATCCTCTAAAGTGAGCTATTAAAACAGAATTGCAGCAGATAGTAAAGACAACCACAAGGCCTTCTATAGTTATGTAAAGAATCTCCATGGCAATACCCAGATTTGCTCTGAGCTACTGCACAATGGTACCTCCTATACTGAGCCAACAGATATTGCCAATATACTGGCCAACAGATTCAATGCCAACTTTACCCCCCAAAGGACCAATCACACTACCAGTAGATTGCTAGGCGCCCATTATTACTGCTGCACAAGTTAAAACAGCACTGTCCAAGGCCAAGAATACAGCTTCTGTGGGACCTGACAATATCCCTGGCTGTGTTCTACATGAACTACAGAGTGAACTGGCACCTCACCTATGTGCCCTGTTCAATCACAGCCTCACCTCAGGCTTTGTCCCTACCGAATGGTGCAATGCTACAGTCATCCCTCTCCACAAAGGAGGAGCGATGACAGCCCCTGGGAACTATTGCCCCATTAGCCTGACAAGTCTGATATGCAAAGCTATGGAAAGCATCATCATGGACCTAATAAACAAGGATATAGGGAATCTTCAAACTCTGGATCCCACACAGTTTGTTTTTGTGAAGGGTAGATCATGCCTGCTCAACTTGGTCGACTTCTTTGAGTCAGTCACCAGAGCTGTGGATGAAAGCAAGGTGGTTCATACAGCCTAGCTTGATCTGACCAAGGCCTTTGATACCATTCCCCACTGAGAAATCATAGAAAAAGTCACTAAGCTAGGCATCAACCTCTATATCACTAGGTGGGTTGCAAACTGGCTCACAGATAGAACCCACAGTGTGAAAGTAGCTGACTCCAAGTCAGACTGCTGACTAGTCACAAGTGTAGTCCCACAAGGTTCGGTCTTGGGTCGTCTCCTGTTTGGTATCTACTTCTCTGAAGTCCAGGCCAACATGAAGGGACTCTGGCTGACAAAGTTCACAGACGATTGCAAGTCGGGAGCTATTATTAACTCCCGAAGTGATGTTGACATCCTACAGAAAGGTCTCACTGAGACCAACGACTAGTGTCAGAACCATGGCCTTAAGCTCAATGCCAAAAAATGTGCCATCATCCCCTTTGGGAAAAACCCGGTTCCCATGAATTACAACATTGATGGTAGTCCACTGAGCATAGAAGGTGTTATAAGAGATCTGGGAACACAGGTTGACAGCAACCTCTCTTTTGATCACCACATTGCCACTGTGGTCAGAAAGTCCTCCTATGTGGCACATCTCATTACTAAGGGTTTTGCATCCAGGAAGAAAGAGGTCATTGTCTCCCTCAACTCTTTCCTCTTTAGACCAATCATCGAATACAATGCCCCATTTGGCATGTACCTCAGGAGACACCTGCGACAACTGGAGAGGCCACAAAAGTAGCTCACAAAGAGGATCCTAGGCCTTAAACACTTGTCCTATATGGACAGACTCAAAAAACTCCCACTATTCTCTGTCTCATATCACCTACTTAGAGGCAATCTCTGCTTGACTTACAAAGTCACGTCTGACCCAGCTCTGTTAGAAATGCTACATCTAAAGAAATCCTAATCCCTCCACACCACACACTCCAGAGACCTCAACCTCATTACCACAATCAACAGAACGTACTGGAGGGACAGGTTCATAACCCAGAGACTGCCCATTCTATGGAATAGACTTCCCATACATGTCAAGCAGAGCACCTCGCTGACCCTCTTCAAGAGAAATCTTGATGAGTTGATGGGAAATAGAAAATTCACCCCGGGGATAACTCCAGTGGCTCTACTCGACAGAGGCACTGGGAAGTAAGGTCAAGTGGCATGATGCCAGGGTAATCCTATGGCTAGGCTTGTAAAGGCCCCAGGGCCATTAGCCTAGCACACACCTATGAACCTATGAACCTATGTACATTGAGTTTATTTACCTATACTATTAGCACAAAGCATTTAGCTTGATGTGTTGCTGTTGATTTTTCATTTTTCTTTCATAATCTTGCTTACAGATTATGCTTCTTACATTTTTAAGTTCTATAAAGCTCATAGTTCTTCCTTTATTGATTATAACATCCAACAAAATGATTTCTCATGCATTTTCCCTAGGATCACATTATTATTATTATTATTATTATTATTATTATTATTATTATTATTATTATTATTATTATTATTATTATATCATCCATATTTCATTCTGTATTGTATATTGGTTCTTCCTGTTGCAATATTTGCCAATCCTTTGATATTTTAGCTGCAGTACCTAAATAGAGCTTTAGTTTAGGAAACTGTATTGATCTAATCTGCACTGCTGATCTAGCACAAATTTTCATAGATACATAAGGCGCTAGGGCAAAAATGGAATGGAATGACACTGGTAAAGAGAAACACGTGTGAGGCAGAATGACAAGTAAATAAAGGGAACATAGTTTAATCCTGACATGAGAATATTTCAAAGGTAAGGTGACTCACAGGCAGACTTGCTACAAGAGTAGATAACAGAAACAATGACAGCTAAGGACTTTAAAACTTCTTGGGATACTTTAGTGTCTGAGAAACAAAGAGAAAAGGCAGCTGCACTTGGCTGCTCACAATACCATGACTAGATTGTCTCCTTCTTCAAGGTAGTTTATGTAATATAATTTAATTAGAAATAACAATATGTGCTATACCTTATTTTAAAAGTATTGCTATGATGTTTAACAGCAAAGGATTGAGAGGACATGCAACAGACCTGAAAGCAGGCACCATCTTTTTCATCATCAGCGATCTTATCAACCAAATTTACCAATTTACAAAATATCAGTAAGTACATAACTTCCTTTTTATCCACCCTTCTTTCTCCTCAACACCTGACAAAGCCCTTTTTCGCTAGCATATTTTTAATTTCCCCTTTTGTGTTTTCAGTGAACTTTATGGCTATATTTCTAACATTTTACAGCCTTCGCCATGTTTCACCCCTTAGCTTCTCCTGACAATACATCATTATTCCTTGTTCTCATGAGATTGTCCTCACCTCATTATTAGCGAACCAAGCGTTCTTCCTTTCCCTTCTATCCTTTTAACTTATTTTTATTAACATTATGATAAAGGTGATGGCAATACTACAAAAAAAATAATAAGAAAGAAGTTCGCAGCTTAAAGAAACAAGAAACAATGCTGTGTATAAATTAACAAAGAACTCTAAAGCTTATGCTATCATCTGCACGCAAATAAGTAGGTAGTCAAAATACATGCAGAAGACGAATATAGTCATTGTAACTAGTAACACTTTCTGAATGCCACTTTCGAGTCAGTATAACATTTCTTTGCAAAGAAAGATAAAATCGATGTAAATAGTGTAATTTTAGTAAATGTTTATCAAGCACCATCCATCATCAGCGACATCTGTTTATAAGTTGTTCTGTGCATATTAAAGGAGAAAAAATAAAAGTAAAAGGAAATGAAGAAGAAGACGACAGAGGATAAACCTGGTGAAAGAAATGGAGGGAAAACATACATCAAAGGGATGTGGGCAGCCTGATAAATTCAATGCCTTGTCTCAGCAGCTTACCAGTAGAATGAGGTGAATGTGTTTAGATAATTAAAATATTAGAAAAGGAAAAGAATTTAATGTAGTGCACATAAGGCTGTTTTTAAGTACACATAGTTTAGCTCTACTTCAGTAATATGTGTGTATTTTAACTGTTTCTGTGAGGTGTAAGGAAGCCAATAACATTCTGGAGTGCTTTGGAAGTTATCAGCTTTCTAGTTTATGTATGTGTATGTATGCATGTATGTATGTTCATAGGTTCATAGGTTCATAGGCAAGTAATAGGCTATCTGCCCGAGGGCATCTATAAGCCCAGCCAGAATGTGTTGCCTTTTGCCACCCCCTTAGATTAGTTACCTGTGCCTCTGTCCAGCAGAGCCATTAGTTCCCTGTGCCTCTGTCCAGCAGAGCCACTGCAGTGACCCCCAGGGTAAATTTTCTGTTTCCCATCCACTAGTCAAGGTTTCTCTTGACGAGTGTTAGTGAGGGGCTCTGCCTAATGTAGACTGGAATCCCGTTCCAAAGCATGGGGAGCCTCTGGTACAGGAATCTATTCCTCCAGCACATCCTATTTATCATTGTGGTGAGGTTTAGATCCCTAGAGTGTGTGGCTCTTGGGGATTTGTTTGTTTTTTAGGTGGAGCATGTCCATCAATTCTGGGTTGGACATGGCCTTGTATGTCAGGCAGAGATCACCTCTGAATAAGCGGTATGCAACCGAGTACAGCTGGAGTTTCTTCAGTCGGGCTGCATAGGGCATCTGTTTGAGGTCAGTAATCCTCTTGGTGAGGCACTTCTGTGGTCTTTATAGCTGTTGCAGGTGTCTTGTAAGGTACATCCCAAATGGGGTGTTGTACTCTATGATGGGTCTGATGAGTGATGAGAAGAGGGGCACAATAACCTCTTTTGTTCTAGATGCACACCCTTTTGTGATTAGGTGGGTCACATAGAAGGATTTTCTAACCACCTTGGCAATATAATTATTAAAGGAGAGATTACTATCTGCTTGGGTCCCCAGATCCCTTATTAAATTTTCTGTATTTAGGGGACTACCACATATGTGGTAGTTCATGGGTACTTTGCTTTTTCCAAAGGGGATGACTATGCATTTTTTGGCATTTAGCTTGAGGCCATGATTTTGACACCAGGTATCCGCCTCAGTGAGACCCTTCTGGAGGATGTCTGTATCAGCCGGAGAGTCAATTATAGCCCCCAGTTTGCAGTCGTTTGTGAACTTGGTCAGCCATAGTCCTCCTGTGCTTGCCTGTACCTCTGAGAAGTATATACCGAACAGGAGGGGTCCCAGGACTGAGCCCTGGGGGATGCCACTTGTCAGTTTGGAGTCGGACCTAGAGCCTGCAACTCTCACCATGTGGGTTATATCTGTGAGCCAACTGGCAACCCAGCCCATGATGTAGGGGTTAATGTTCAGGCTGGTGAGCTTGTCTATAATACCAGAATGAGGAATGGTGTCAAAAGCCTTTGCGAGGTCTAGGTAGGCTGTATGGACCTCCTTTGCCTAGTCTAAAACCTTGATAACTGTCTCAAAGAAGTCCACCAGGTTTAGGAGGCATAATCTGCCCTTAACAAAGCCAAACTGAGTAGGGTCCAATCTTTGGAGGTTTCCAATGTCTCTGTTAATGAGTTCCATGATGATGCACTCCATAGTCTTGTAGACCAGGCTAGTCAGGCTTATAGGGTGATTGTTCCCAGGGTCTGTTGTGGCTCCACCTTTGTGGAGCGGGATAACTGTTGCTGTGCGCCAGTCTATGGGTACATAGCCTGTAGAGAGGCTGAGTTTGAACAGTGTGTTTAGATGAGGGGTTAGTTCATTTTGGAGCTCATGTAAGACACCGCCTGGGACACCGTCCAGTCCCATTGAAGCAGCGTTTTTGGCTTTGGATAGGGCTGTTTTAACCTGTGTGTCAGTGATTTCTGGGGCTCTACATTCATCTGGTATGGTTATGGGCCCTTTAGGGGGTGAGAGGGGGGTGACGTTTGCATTAAACCTGTCTGCCAGAATGTTGGCAATATCAGTCGTTCAGTGTATTTTGTGTCATTCTGCACTAACTCAGAGCAGATCTGAGAGTTTCCACTTAGGTTCTTGACATAGCTAAAGAACACTTTGTGGTTATCTTTGGAGTCCTTGGCAATTTTTCTTTCGAAGCTCGCTTTGGATGATTTTATAAGGGATCGTAGTTTCTTGCTGATACTGATCAGGGATGTCTTTCCTTCTTGGTATTTTACTCTTTTCTGTACTAGTTTCCTCCTTCTGTTGTATAGCTTGTTTATGGCAGGGGTCCACCAGAATGGTATCCTTTTCTTGGAGGAGTGAGTCTTGGTTTTGCTTGGGATAGCATGATCCATGCATTCTTGCAGGTGCTCACAGAGTGCCTTTATAAGGGCTTCAGCAGCTTGGACAGCGTTATCCTTTAGCATGGGGGCTGTGAACCTTTCTACCTACTGAAATAGATATTTAATGTGTTTTTAACCTGC
This sequence comes from Protopterus annectens, assembly GCF_019279795.1. Classification (NCBI taxonomy): domain Eukaryota; kingdom Metazoa; phylum Chordata; order Ceratodontiformes; family Protopteridae; genus Protopterus; species Protopterus annectens. Next base: position 720,203,619 of record NC_056734.1, read on the forward strand.
ATAGAACATAGGTCCACTTGGGCCACTTTCAGGTTCATTCTCAGTACACAAAAGAAAAAGAAGACAAAATGAATACATAATAGTGTACAAAGACTATCACATAATTGTAAAACAAATAACAATAAGGGAAAGTAATAATAGTAATTTGAACAGTTACAGGATACCGCTCAACCTCTTTGCACAAGAAATCTGGACAACACTTAAAATCATGGCTTTTTTGTAAGCAAAGAGGTGGTGGTACGCATATGTTGCATCATTTGGGTCAACCCCCACCCCGCCCAATCCCATCCCTGGCCTGCCCGGTCCCGAACCCCCAAATACTTATTTTTTTCTGCAAATCCTGTTTAAAAAAAAAATAAATAAAATCTTCTCTGTTAATAATGCAACAACTGAAGTCACTTCTCACAGCAAATTATTAAGCATGATAGTAGACAGTAATCTTAAATTTTACCTGCAGTCCTGCATTATCCTTGTGCTGATGGGTCCACCTGTCCCAGACAGTTATTTTGTTTTGAAGATCTCCTGCTATATCCTTTATTCATGGGGTTCCAAATGAAATATCTCAATATTCAATATATCACATAACGGGTTAAAATTTGAAATTGACAAATCGTCAAGTGTATGCGTACTGTGTTGCAAAAATCCCACAGCTGTATTTAGAAACAACCAAAATGAGGGCCTGGCCTCATAGCAAAAGGCCTTGCAAGTTTATGGACAAAAGGTCAAGGCTTACAGGCAACAGATATCCATAGCAGGGGTTATGCTCACTGGGGAAGTATGAATTAATGCAGAGTCCCGTCACTTCTATGAGCAACTTTACTTAGAAGTCCTTTGCTTGATGACTGGGAGAGTAAGATGAGTGGATTCTGTGACAAAGTGAACCCTCTTCTGTCACTGGAAAAGTGGAGTAGAGTTCTCTCTAGAATTTCTCAAGGGGAGGTGTGCAAGATGATAGATGGTATGCCTTATGTTGAAGCCTGTGACATGGATGGGGTAATTGTATAAAAGCCTTGTATCAAATTTTCCATGGATTGTTGAATATTTTCAGATCTTTCCAGACTTGCAAGATGATTAACCTTCTCTTGTACATCTACTATAATAATGGTTGTCTCTGAACCCAGAAAATATTCCTTAGTGGTCACTGGTTGCAAACCATTGCCTGGTTTCTCTTATTAATGTGGAACTTTATGTATATGTTAAAGTCTTAACACAGCATATTAAATCTCTTTTGTCAACATTTATCTTTCCCACACAGGCTGGGTTTGTACTAATTTGGAAAATTGAGGATATCTTAAGGACAGTGCTCTTTTACGTCCAGACTGCAAGGGGTAGTTGAGCCTGCTCTGGTGGTTTTAGTTGACTTTGAGAAGGTTTTCAACTTGTTTAGAGATAGTTCTTCGAAGATAGCCTCCCAATCTGTGATTATCTTGCAATGAACCCCCCCTCCTCTAGTATATCTTAAGTAATGGTTTATTGTCTAGTCCTTTTAGTTTGTACAACAGCACTTGCTAGGGTTGCCAATTTTCTCATTCTTTTTTCTTTTGACTGTATAACCCCTAAATAGGTTCCTTCAGTACATTTCTGGGCAATCCATGTGCGGGATAGCAAGGGCTGTACTTATCAATGATTCTTTAGTCCTTACACAGAACCCAAGGAAGGATCTCACTGAGGTAGCTGGATGCCTGGATTACTGAACAGCTTTGATATCATTTCTGGGCAGTGTTTCACCAAAGCCAACACAGAGATATGTGTGGCCAACTCACAGACTGAGACTGAAGGATGAGGGTCTGGATCCCCCCCCCTTTGCATGGTTGTGGTCTTGCCCCAGATATTTAGTGTTATACTTTCATCATCATGTGAATTTTATGATGATATTGGATGCCAAGATTCACTTCTGAAGCTCAAGGTGCATCCCTTGACATCCATGTCTGAAAAATATTATAAAGAGGTTATGATTGGAGACCAGATCATAAATCTTCAATGTTGTAATAATTTTTGTGAATTAGAATAATATTTAAGAATTTGTCCCTGCCTTTTCTCCCCTCATTACTTGTTTTCTCCAGAATTCTTGATCAAATAAATTAAGATGCATGACCTATTTCTCATGCTAAGAAAGGGCATCCTCAAGACTTTAGAGTAAGGACAATGATTGCTTCTGCTGTCTGCATTCATTCTATAGTTGTCTGGGAAGTGGAGAACAGAGGGTAGAATGAGTGTAAGGAGCGGAAAGCACACATATTTGTCAGGAAAGAGTCACAATAATTCACATTGAGACATATAATTAATGGCACAAATGACGACAATCTCAGATGAAAAGGTGGAGATATGTAACATACAGTATGATTAGTGAATGATCTGAAATGTGAAGAGCCCCAGTCACATGGAAAATTTAAAGCAGCATATGCTTTCACTTCATTTTCAATTACTGAAGACATCATGTCTCAGATAAGTACTGCATAATGTGCTTTACAGAATTTTCAAAATCGAAGAATATCATCTGCCAGTTAATAACGACCTCTACATCCTACAAAAAAGTTATGTAGACCCATAAAACAATCAGTCCTTATTCCTTAAGCTGATGGAGTTTTAAAAAAATTCCAAACTTTTTGCATATTTTCATCAAATGAAGTCTCCCTAATTCGTTCTTTGCTTTGAGTGTCAATGGCCGATCTTCGTCCTCATAACAGCCACAAATTATCTTGCAGGATCGAAGTGTGTGAGTGGAGGGCCAACTAATCATATGAAGAGAAGTGCGGAAACAGTTCTTGTAAGTAATGAGGCTTTCACTGGAGTAACAATTAGATTCATTTGCAAAAAGCCACGTTTGCACTCACTTGATGAAACTGGAATACAACTAAGAGCATGCAATAGTGGCTGCAATTTTCTGGACTGTTTTTCAATAAGGTACTGACAGAATCTATAAATTACATCTCTTTCTGATAACTGTAGTTTTGTACAGATGCCCCTAATTTCCTTTTCACCAAAGGTTAAATAATTATGTACATGCTTGGCCATTGCTTTTGATCAAATATGTGTGCCTGTTGTGCAAATGTGGCATTGTCACAGTCAAGTAGTCTTCTAGACATTGATTCATGAAGTTTTGTGTAAACACACAGTTGGATCAATTGGAGGATCATTTTTGCAATCCTTGCTGTGAAGCAACATGCCACTGAACAGGAACAGAGTGTCTTGTGAGGTACATCTCAAATGAGCCATTGCAGCCATCTAGTAATAGTGACCTTGATTTGTTTGCCTTTGAAAACTTGAATGAGCATTTTCATTTGCTTTATACAAATTGATGTTGCGATCTTGCAATTCCAAGCTTAATTCTGACAGTTCTTAAAGGGCATCGCACATAAGGCCAAGATTTAGCACAAACTCTGTTGACGTGATTTTTCTTTGCAAATCCTCATGCATACACTGCTCCGTATGATCACATGATGGACATTGTTTGGCTTCCTCAAAATGTTTGACCAGAACTTCGTACTTTTCCCAAACTGCAGACATGTTATGGTAACTTGATGGCACCCATCATGTGCTTAATATTTGACCAATTTTTAGCATCTGAGTGTTTAGCTCTTTTGCACACATCTGTAATTCTCTGTTATTTTTGGAGAGGAATGGTATAGCACATGCACCTTATCAAGGAACGCCTTAAATCTGTTAATGCCTGAAACTTGTTTGATTGCATCCCCAACAGAGTACCAATTTGATTCATACAGTGCCAAAAGATAACTGATGGAAGCTTGTCTATCATTAGCTTCTTAACACCACTTTTACATCTCAGCATAATGGCTGCACCATCACATGCAACACAAACCAAGTTACATTTCAAGTAATCCTCTGTTAAACCATGAGAATTAAGGCACTCAAGCAAAGAATTAAAAATCCCTTCTGATGTTGTGTTTTGCAATTCAATTAAGTCCAAAAATAAATTTACTGCTGAGTTCATTCCGCTGTCAGCAAGACAGGTATGAACATAAACAATGAGCGTTGATTTGTTGCTCAACATCATTGACTCATCAATAATTAATTATATTTTGCTACTGGATGTGACAATCTGTTTTGTAAGAATTTTTCTCATTTCATCGCTTATGTGATTAACGATGTTGATGCATGCATTACTAGAATGAAGAATGTGCCCCATATCAACTCCATTTAGTTGTAGTAAATCAATTTCAGACTCAGAATTATGAAAGCTTTGGTTTTCTTTCACCACTTTATAGGCAGTGCAAAAAATGTTCATTGTGACAGTTTTTTTCTTTTGCCTGGGCCTTCCAAACCATCTGCTCCAGAATCTGTTTTTCTGCTTCGACAAGAAGCTTTGTGTCAGCTTTGTGACTCACAGATTCCTTGTGGTCGAATATTTTTTTTTGCAGGGATGTTAACTGTTGCTGTTGACTTTCACCAAAGGAAGTTATCAAGTCATTGGTCCATTCCTTTGCGATTTTGAGACCCTGCTTAGTCTCTTCGCCAAGACCCCCCACACTATGGCACGTTTTACATCCAAGTTTCTTATTGCGAATCGACAGCCAGCTGTACTTACTGCAGTAGTCATTTTTCTGGTCCAAATTCGAGCAGTCAGGCCAGTCTGCATCACCAGCAGCCTCATGAATGGCATTACTACATGAAGCAGAAGCAATACTTTGTAAGGATTCCACCTCCATAGCACCATCTGGCTCATTTGCAAAATTACTGCTTGAAGCACAAGCAACATTTGGCGTAGACAGTGTAGACACCATCTTAATAGTGTCACTACAAACTGTGAGATTTGGATCATCCTCGCTCAGTCATGGTCGTTTATTTATAAGGTGTCCTGTCCCAGGAAAGTAACTAGTAATTTTGACCATCACTAAAGGGTAAATGGTCTAGTATTTAGCAACGTGCTTACACATTTGCGTAGAATTAACAGTGACTCACTGAAGTATATTCCTGACTAAGCTGACTTCAAATAAGAGGACAATAAACTCTTTTGACAATGAAGAAGCTATTAAATGTAATCGGTGCTGTACCAAAATTGTACTGGTTGAGAGGTATGAGTCCTGACCAACACTGTTGTCAAATGCAGCCTAATCAGTAACACTGCTGTATGTGCAGAGTGAGAAGTACTGACCTTCACAGTACAGGAGCTGTAAACATTAGGCACTCTATTCACAATACCATTATACAGCTGCTTACATAAACTATATTTATTTTGATGATTTATAATATTCCAAACATCTGTTTTAAAAGTTGGATCTCGGAACATTCATAATAGCACCTTTTTGCTGAAGAATCTAAAGAAACTGGGGATATAATTTAAGAAACAAATTAGATAATGTTACAGTTGTATGTACAGGCTACAGCCACCCCCCCCCCCAAATAAACTAGATAATGTTACAGTTGTATGCTGCTGTATTAAATTATCTACAGCCTACAGGCTACAGCCAACCTCCCCCCCCCAAAAAGAAAGAATTACATTTCACAAATTTAAAAAATGTGACACAGTCCTCTGAACTTCTGACAAAAAAATCTTAATGGAGTAGGCAATAAGCATGTAAAACACTTTATATTCACCTTTCTGCCCTACCACCCTTCTACCATGTCCAAACTGACATACTGTTAGCTGATAGGCACAATTAATTTCTCACATACTTTTATTCTCCCTATTAATACCTGTATCTCTTTACCTCTCTACTAAATTACTAATGACAAAATCTCATCTCCTACCCTCTCTTTACCATTTCAGAATTAATTTATATTATACGTTTATGGACTCTGTTACTTTCCCTTTATGCTGTAATACCAATTTTGTACTTTATTTTAATTTCCTGGGCTAAATCTGTAAAATGGCCCAAACAGACCAGTGTTCTACCCTTAACAAACTGAAATAAATAAATAAATAAAATACAATACAATACGGGTAGATATCTAAATGTATAAAGTCATTTCTATTAGTGATACATGATACCACAAAACATTAAACATTCCAGACCAGAACTGAGGTCAGTCATCAACAGCCCCCCAAAACACACAGACCACAGGAATCTAGTTGACCCTGCCAGTGTATTAAAAAAGAAAATCAGCAGTCCCCAAAACACATTGCCTCCCTAGTATCTGGTTAACCCTGCCAGGTTATAACCATGCCACCTATAAAAAGAACAATTTATATGCTTGATATAAACTGCATTTTTAATAAGTTTTGCAAGCCTTAATTTATCCATTTTCCCTTTCAGACCAATATCTAGTTAGGAACACTTCTGAAACACTGCCATTGGACCAGATTACTTGAAATGTTGAGGGCAGCCAACTGTCTTACCTTCAGCTGTTATCTGGAATGAAAAAGCTATAACAAGGAATGATATATTATTAAGTCTGGGTCAATGTTATGTTAATTTTAAGGCCGACTTGTACATATGCAAGATTAGAGCTTATACGTTTGCTGCCTTCTCAGTCACGTTACAAGAAGAAACTGTGACACAGACAAATCAGGAAATATGCCAGTTACTTACTACATTATATTGAGGAGGAGGACACAATATTAATGCATACATACAAATATTTCAAGCATGGGCATTAATGCCCTTCTAGCCTGCCAATATACTAATACAGTTGTTTCCATAATAACTGTTCAGGCTGTTCTTAACAATATCTTCATTAATGCTTGCTTTAATGTAAATTGGTGGTCTGTTCCATGTATCAGCTACTATCACACACAACCAATTAGTACACTTGATAACCCCAAATATTCCCAGAGGTGGTTGCTTCTAAATGCCCTAAATACCCGAATAAGATCATCTTAAATCTCTATATGAGACGCTGTACAAGTTCAAATATTTTAGTCTTTCATAAGTGAGAGTGTGAGAATCAAAACAGTTGGAAGCCGTAGTCTAAACAATGTCTTAGGGTTACCCTGTCAGCGCTGCATACTACAACTTTAATCAGCTCTATGAGATTTCCACTAGCATCTATTTAGCTGTTTATTACTCTGTTTCCTCATGGAAATGGCTTTTCAGACAGACTATTTTCATTAGAGAATAGAATAAAGGCTTTCACAAAAAATCATGCTGAGCCCAGCTCGGAAGTAAAAACAGTTGTACATGCTTCAGAGTTCATTTACTTAAAATTTATTCTTATTTCTGTTCTATGAACCATCCTGTAGACTAAAACCTGGACAGCCTCATCTGACTCTCCTCATCTCCTCCCAAACATGGTAAGCTATATCCATACAGCTGTGCATTACAAATGGATGGATCAAGGGACTCTACACTGTAAAATGGTGCTCTGTCCTGATAAGAAGGGGTACAGAGTGCCATACGCCTACAAGCAGAGGTGCCGTGAATGTCATCTCTGCTAATGTTAGTTGGAAAGTTGCATGCGGTGTTGTCAACATGCACCGAAAAGCATCCTACTCAGCATGAATGGCCCTTTCAGGTTCTGTCTCCCCCTTATTCATTAGTATTGACACTACCACCTTTAACATGACCCCTGCTCAGTGACAGTGACAAACTCACTCTTCCTTAAGTGTAACACAATGGCCCTTAAACACACATAGTACTAGTATCTGGTTGACCCTGCCAGGAAAAAAATAAAAAAAGTACCTGGGTGGACCTACCAATCAACAGCCCCAAAAAATACACATACTACAGGAATCATCTGGTTCTTTTGAGCCAGTCAGTGTTTTAAAAAAGAAAATCAACAGTCACACCCCCACTCCACCAGACACATTGCCTCCCCATGTAAAAAAAAAGTCAATGCCACAGCCCTTAAGTTTCACAGAGTAGTATTACCTAGTATCTGGTTAAACTCTGCCAGCTTATAACATCTCTTGTTAAGAGTGTTGCAGTGTTAGCCAGGGGTTAGATGTAGACTATTTGTGTAATGTGTGTATGTTGTTTGTTTGTGTGTGTGGTTGATTTTATGTATATTCCATTTTTGGGCAAAGTGTTCTTGAGTAGTATGTGAGATGAATGATGACAACTGTGTGTGTGTGTGTGTGTGTGTGTGTGTGTGTGTGTGTGTGTGTGTGGTTACTAGGCATGCTGTTCATGAGAAAATCATGAAGTTTAGCCCCATTGCCCAATTGCTCAAGAACATTGTCTGGGTAAATGGCTTGCTCAGAATCACACAGTAATCATATGGAGACTGAGAGCTCATTAACAGCTCATCAGCTCATTGTCTTAATTAGCTGACCAGGTTCCATATTCGGTATTAAGTGCCAGACCATCAGGTTTGATATTTAAATTGAGGGAACTACTATAAAGCATTTGAACAGTGGCAGCTAAAATTTTTATCGAACTATGCGTATGCAATGTAGGATTGTTTTTACTGACTGGGAAGGCTGCACTTTCATTTGTTAGATTTTGAATATTAGATCTTCCTTTTCTTGCATATCTGGTGGAGTATATTTTTTTTGTTATAGACATCCAATCAATGTTAGCACAATCTAGAAGATTTTATTTTGCATTTAGATACGCCCTTTTTATTGTGCCAAGTGTTTTTTTTTTCTCTAAGGTTAAAACCAAATTGCGTTTTTATGTATGTTGGCTTCATAATAAATAATAAATTTTAAGTATCTTAAGTCTATCATTTTTGAATAATGCCACAATGTTCATGGTGTAGTAATAGAAGCCAAAGATATTTAAAGCTATTAGCATTGATACACATAATAGTTTGTAATCAGCTTTGCAGCCTGAAGATTGAGTTTTGAAGGGAGTGGAAGATGCAGGTTATTTTTTTAAAGTACGTATGATTAATGATAATGTCTATGATAAGGGAATGTTTTACCTGAAAAAAAATCATCATCAGCACCCTTATTTCCAATTTTCTACATGGCATCAGAGTGTCGTGTCAGCTGTTAGCATCTCCCTCTATTCAATGCCATTCTCCTGCATTCTTTGATGATCATGCCTGACTGTCGCAGAACGTCTCTCACATAATCCATCCACCTCTTTGCTGAGTGCTCTAGTTTGCCTTCTTTCTGTCTGTTCCAAATCTTCTTGACCAGATTGCCTTCTGCTTTTCTGCACATGTATATGAACCTCTGTGATTTGTTCTCTTTGACCTTTTCTGCAATTGAACCTACTCTGGCTTCTGTTCTTATGCACTCATTTCTTCATCTGTCCCACACAGTATATCCTACCACTTATCTCTGGCACTTCATCTCCAACACCTCTAGCTTCCTCACCTCTTCAACCAACACCTCCCAGATAATTAAAGCTGTTCCACTATCTTCCCTTCTATCTCAGTTCTCAGCTTCTTCTGATTTTCCCCATTTGCTACCATTAGTGCTACCTTATCTGTACTGATTTTCATCCCATGTGCCTTCAGTTTTGCATTCCATTCCTCTATACTTTTCTGAAAAGTGCGTGTAATGCCACATCATCCACATACAACAGTTTTGTTCATCTGTTCCCTCTGAGCTGTTTGCTAATGCAGTCCATCACCAGTATAAACAGCAGTGGGCTCAGAGCTGAACCCTGATGCACACCAACTCCCACTGATAACCCCTATGTGAGACCAAACACTGTTCATATTTGAGTTACTGGGTACTTGTACATAACTTATACTAATTCTACTAATGTTTCTGGGACTCTGAACCACCACAGAACTGCCCAAATTATCTTTTTTGGGACCCTGTCATATGCTTTCTCTAAGACTAGGAACACCCAGTTGGACTCTTTCCTCATCTTTAGCTTCTTCTCAACTATCTGTCTCAATGCAAACATTGGGTCAGTTGTCATGCATCCTGATCAGAATCTGAACTGCTCATCTCCCATCTTAATTTCTGTAAATCATGTAATCATTTATAAATCCAGAACTTTCATGCAATGTGACAGGAGTTTGATACTTCTGCACTACCCACAGGTGTGAATGTCCGTTTTGTTCTTGAACACTGGCACTAGTATGCTTACTCTCCAGTCATATGGGATACATCTTTCTCTTCACACTGCTATGAGCACCCTCAGGAGTCATTTTGTTATATCTCACCAAGCATCTTTATCATATCTGTGTGACCTCATCACAGCCTGTTACTCTCCCTGACTTCATTTCCATTAGTGCTGTTCTTACTTATTTTATGGTATTCTTTGGTGGGCTCCTCCTTTTCTCTCATTGCAGGCTGTCTGGGGAAATACTGTCTGGGGTTTTCTTCATTCAGATGTTGCTGGAAGTACTCCTTCAATCTGCCTTTGATGTCCTGTGGACTGGTGAGCAGGTTGTTGCTTTCATCCCTTACAAAGGTTGTCTGGCTATCTTTTTTATCTTTCTGCCTTTGCCTTGCAACCTGATATAGGTGTTTGTGCCGTCTATTGAGTCACTTTCCAGAAGTTGTTAGAGTGCCTCTGATGCCTTGTTTGTTGCTGTTGGAACTCTTTCAGCCTTTTTGTTACCCAACCAGTATTCCTTCTTACCCTGGTCTATCTCCCACTTTTTTCTTTACCCCTTCTTTCTTTTGATGACTTCCTGGACCTCTGCATTCCATCACCAGGTTTCCTTATTTCCATACCTGGTTCAGCCACATATCTGTTACATCATCCTTACACATGCTGTTTTGAGGTGCTGTCATTCTTCTTTGACTCCACTTATTTCCTCTTCTTCTTCTTAGGGTGCTAGAACCCAGAGTAACTCTTTGAACTGTTGTACTTTGTCTCCAGTCAGCTTCCAGGTCTTCTGTCTGGTCTCTGTTGACCCTACATCCTTCTCTGACCACAGCTTGCAGCTGACTGTGGCAATCAGTTGTTTGTGCTGTGTGCCAAGTGTTTCACTGAGAATGACTTTACAATTGCTGACTGTACCCCGATGCTCTTTCCATACCAGGAGAAAGTCTACTTGACTTGCATGTTGGCCGCTTTTGTATATGATCTTGCGACTGTCTCTCTTTCTGAACCATCTGCCAGACAGAAGTCTAAAATAGCCTCAACTTGTTTATTCCTGTAGCCCCCCCCCCCCAATGTGGACCCAGGCAGTCCTCATACCCTGTTCTGTCTTTCCCGATATGTGTATTCATATCACTCATTATTAACACCAATTCATGTTTCCCTGCATCTAGTAGGTCCTGCAACTGATGCCTGAATGAAATATTTTCTTCACTATCACAATCCTGTTGTGGGGCATAGGCTGAGATTATGAATACTGCCCTATCATTAAGCTGGAGGCTGTTTGCCATGAGTCTGTCACTAATTATGATGACATCCCTCACTGCTTTTTGAAGCTTCTCCCTCAACACAGTTCTCACACCATTTCTGGTCTTTTCTCCTCCTGAAAAGTAGATTCTGGATTTCAAGCCAAATGGCTTTGCTGCACTGCCTTTCATCTTGTCTCTTGGATACGTAGTATGTTCAGCTTCCTCTGCACCATCATGGCATCCACTTCCAAGCTCCATCCTGTCAGTAAACCTACCTTGAGTGTAGCAATTCTTAGTTCACGTTTGGCAGGTTGACTGGTTTTACTTCCAGCTTTTGCTCAACAGAGCTATGCCAGGCAACTGGACACTGGCTGGCCAGTAGCTTTTTGAGACAGGGGTGCTTGGCTTTATGGTGAGCACACACAGGCCAGTATGGGGCACATACACCCCTTCCACTGTTAGCATGGTTCCCAGGGTCCCTGGCATAGGTCAGAGTAAGTCAGGTCCTCAACCCACTTATCATCAGCAAATACACATGCTCATTTTGGCAACATTAGTCGACATGACCAAATCATCTAAAGCCAGATTTTACATTGTTGAGGAGCTAGTCCTGTCACATGTCACAGCATGCAGTCTGCCACAAGTAACCTGATCAATGCTCCAAGTTATAGTACAGAAGAATACATTTGTTATAAAGTGTTACAAAGTATTATGATATGGCATGCTACATTTGGTTGAATAACCTGGTTTGTGTGGTCTTTGTAACACAGAGTATCAAACTAGATTTTTTTTTGTTTGTTTTTTCATAAATTCATCGGTAAGTACTAGGCTAGCTGCCTTTTAGGCCATTTAAGTCTAGTCAATTTCCTTTTTTGTTCTCAAAATAACCTATCATATTTGGTTATAGTTTGGCCTTACCCATCCCATGGTCGATAATTATATATTATCCATAATGAGAATAAGCACTTCCAAGGACTATCCCTAATACCTCTACCCTAATTTAAAAAGCCCTTCGGTTAATGATCTTTTAAAAACTGTTTTGTGACCGTGATTAATCTAAGTTATTCCTGCTTTGGTGCGACTGACCAGCTAGAGAGCATATTGTCCAACAATAAAGATGAAAGGTCTTAATCAGCCAAATAAGAAATAATTTGAAAGATCAAAGATACAGAAAAACAATTGAGAAATAATTCTAAAAATCTGCCAAAGAAAATAACATATAAAGAATTCCTACAGATTCCTCATTTCTAGTCTTAATCATTTTTTTTTTTTAATTTGGTTTCCACTTACAGAATGGATAATCCTTTTTATTTTGGGTACTGCTTACAGGATGGATAATCCTTTGTGGGGGGAGGTTACAGTATGCATAATACTTTTTTATTTTGGGTTCTGCTTACAGGATGAATAATCCTTATTTTGGATTCTACTTACAGGATAGATAATTTTTTTTAATTTTGCTTTCTGTTTACAGGATGGATAACATAACAGGAATAACTTAGATCAGTCAAGTTCACAAAAACATCTTTGGAAATCCTTAAACCAGAGGGCTGTCCATTAGTAGTACAGAGGGCAGTACTAGGGTAACTTTTCTGTTTCCCAGCCATAGATCTAAGTGGAGCTTTAAAATGGACAGGGATGAACTTTGTTTTATGTTGATATCATATGCTATTACTAGGCTAACTGTCCTTGTGGGCCATTTTAAGCCTAGCTAATTACCCCATGTGATAATCAAACCCTGCACCTTATGTGTGTAAAGTAAGCACCTTACCATTATGTCAACCTCACAAACCATGTGAGAATCAAACTTGTGCCTTGTGTCTGTGAGTTAAACATCTTAACCATTATATCAACTCTCAACTATGTGGGGAGTCTGTTCCACAGCAGTCGTTTCCTCTGTGAAATATACATGTCCCTCCAAGATGTACATTACATTAGCAGACTTAAGATTTAGAACTATTGATTAGAAAATGTAATATCTTAAAACTCAGATACTCTAACTTATGGAGCAGTGGTCTTACAAGTACTTTCCCATCTGGTCATGTTGATGAAACTGTCTTGATGTAAAGTTTGCATAGTAACAGCAAAAGTAATGTTGAGGATAAGAACACCAAAATAAAAAGAGAGAACTCAGTCTTTAAGTCCATGTGCATTTGGGTGGGGAGATTATCCTAAATAGGTCAAATGATTGATCCTGCCTTTATGTTTCCCCACATGAACAAAATGGGATCAATCTATTTTCAGTAGCATTGCACTGTGTCCATGCACCATCCCATTCTAGATCCCATGTTGTAAAAAATAATGTTTGTAGAAGGTGGAAAATATCTGGGCTATATCTACAAAACTGGAAACTTCCACACTGTAGGAAAATAACTATCCTGTTGTAGTAAAAGAAAAATAAAAGAAAACTAATCTGAAATGTAAAATATGGTGAACAATAAAGAAGAAAGTTAAATGTTTGTAGGTTCATAGGTTCATACTAGGCTATCTGCCCTAGGGCATTTATAAGCCTATCTGAAGCACTTTGAAAGAGCAGTATATAATGATAGGTGCAGAAAAAAATAAATGTAATCCTGGAACAATCTTCAAATTAAGGAATTAGTCTACAACTTTTATATTCATAATTGTAAAAGTATTGCAGTCAGGATACATTAAATACATCTTGTGTGACTTAATATATAAAGAATCCATCTACCTATTCACAGAATGCAATAACAACATTAACAGCATTGAATTCAGAGATTTATAAAACTGATTCCCTGAGCAGCAAAACTGAATGTACAAAAATACCTCAAATCTAAAACTCTAGGTCTCATACTCTTCATCTTTCTCTGAAGTACAGTGACCTTAGTTAGCACATGCAAGTAGCATGGATATAGGGGTGCAGCATAGCATATTAAACAAGTACACTGATTTGTTTTACAATTTGCTGATCTCTTTTACTTATTTTTTACAGTTTTGGGACTCGTACTTATGGGTCACAAACTTGCAATCCACAACTCAGTTCCTTCATGAAAATGTCCTAAAATTATCCCGTATAAATGTGGCTGCAGAAGTGTAGCTGGCTTAACCAACACCCTGTTTGTTAAACAAGCCAGTATTATAATTCATTGTAATTAGCAGACTACTTTATTACAGTTAGCCCCCCCATTTTTCCATTGAAGAGCAAAAATAAAAATGTCTGTTCCTTCTACTGGCACACCAATAAGGTGCCCAAATGCACAACATACCCACCATCTGTCCTAGCCAATCAGGTCCTGTTTCTGTGCCTTGTTCCCCCGTCCTTTCTTCTGCACATTTTATTAAACAAAAAAAAAATCCTCTTTTAAACTGTAGTAAACTGCTTACTAAAAATCAAGCAAATAGTTGCTACAGTTTATATTGTGCCTGCACTGAGTGCTACAGCTATCATGTTTTAGTTAAAAAAAAATATTCTCTTAAACTGTAGCAAACTGCTTGCAGTAAATGTAGTAAACAGTTGCTACAATTAATACCCTGCCTGCATGGAGCACAAGTTTTAGTTAAAAATATATTTTCTTTTATTTTAATTTTAAATAATAACAAACTGCTTGCTATAATGTAACACCCAGTTATTACAGTTTAGACCACGCATGGAGAGCTGCAGCACTCAGGTTTGAAGACAAATGCAATACCGGTTTTAAAATCCAGAATTGCCTTAAAGAGAAATCCAGATTGGCTGATCACCCCCCCCCCCAACACTTTGCACCCGGGGTAGTTGTACCTGTCATCCCGCCCTAGTTACTCTACTGCATGGGTGGATCTTATGGTATGATGCTAGTGATCTCATACAATTTCATGCAGTTCATCCAAAGCGACCAATAAAGTACATACGACTTATTTCTTCATAGCAATAATGGGTGTACACTGTCAAGAAAATGGCTACAACTGCTGGTGAATGGCTGTTTGTAGATGAAAGCACTTTATGCTCTTTTCATCTGGTAATTTTTAAACAGTCAGTCATCTGACTTTGCTGGACTAGTGTGTGTGTGTGAGAGAGAATTAAGCTGACTACTTTGGTTACTGTGTGAAACAAATTTGAAATATGTGACTGGTTATTATTGCAGCTAATTTTTTGACACCAACACCTGTGAAGGATGTATTCAACAGCAGGTACAATTGCTGAGTTTACTGTTGCTCATGCTAAGTCTGTTCTCATTTTGAGATTATTTTGCTTTATTTTCTTTAGTAAAAGGCCATCAGTGTCTGTGCTATAAAACCTGAAATAAAGGTTTTAAATCAAATCCCTGTAAGCATTGTGAAAGTAAAGAAAATAGGAAGCACATGGGCAGGTTTGAGCAGTGTTTATGGTAACTGGGGAGAGACAGCAAAGTAATAGGACCCTGGAATGGTTGAGGGGAAGGCTTCCTGGCCCATTTCCCTGCCTAGTGTCCCATTTGACAATGATCCAGCTTTGGTGTTAAGGTGGTTGTTGAATAGCAAGAGGATGCTGTGACAAGTATAGGAAGGTGTATTCATTGTGGTGCCTTCCCGAACCCCCCTTATGTTCTAATTCAATATTCATTAACGTCATTTAATGTTTTTCAGTAAACATTGTATTTAATTTCCATAAATTCTACACTCACTTTTCATTTTTTTCTTTCAATCATTGTGGTTAGATAACATATAATATTTAATTTAATGTTATTTGCTAACTCTGCCATTTGTTGTATGTGCATTTTGTGTTTTCCAATGAATCTCTCCAGCATTGCAATACAATACAGTCTTTTTAAGAAATGTCTTCATAAAAAATATATTAACTTTATTTAAGTCTCAAGTCCTAGTTGAATGGTTATTTCACAATACTTATATACCTCTCAAATGTCCAGACTGGCGCAGGATGTTCAGAGTTTTGCCTCATATTTTTGGTCTGTTAGAAAATCATTGAGGATTGAAGTAACAAAATAATGGCAAACATTTGAGTTTCAAGCTTCATATTCTTCAGAAAATGCATGTTAATGCAAAATCTATTTTTCAAGCAACTTTTAAGTTTATATAAGCAATATTTAAAATCTGTCCTTATTTTTAGGCCCCTGTCCCACCATTATTTTTGCCTTTGTCTAGATTTCTTGTGCTAATAGGTTGACGGTTTAATATTACATCTTCAGAATGCTACATTTATATTAAAAGAAAACGTACAGCAAGGCAGTGTAGCACTTCTAGCATCAACAGAAAGGCAAAGTAAGACATAAACAGCAGATGTTATGTTGCTGTCTCTTCAAAATAGTCTGTTTATTGTGCATCAAAGATCTAGAAGCCTTATTTCTAAACCACTGATCATATTTAATGTTCCAGTTCCTGCAATTATGCCTAAGACTCAAGTACCTCTTCTTTGGTCTGTTCTAGCTATAGCTAGAAAAGCAATTACTAAAATTGGAAAAATAAAACTACACCCCCATTTATTAATTTAGTGAAAATACATTTGTAAGCATTAATTATTAACTATAAAGATCAGAACATTGAATGTTATGCATTCATATAAATCTTGGCTTACACCTAGAATTGTATTTGAAAGTGCTGCGGTAGCGTTGTCGCCTCACAGTAAGACGTTGTCCTGTTCGATTCTCACCTAAAGCGTCTTCTGTGTGGAGACATCAGACCTCAAGTACTGAGGTTAGCGTCTGAGGCAATGGATAACTTGAAATCAGTCTTCAGCTACATCAGAAAGTTAAGAAACAATTTACAACATAAAACATACATTCTAAATATTTTAGCAATAACAGAGAACACAATATGAAGATAGCAATTACAATTACAGTAGGGGAGATATGTGCCCTCTGCGACTCCCATGCTAATAAATACATTCCCACAACTAATACTTAATTAGAATCCTGAAAATGAAAAAAGCTAAGGAAACAGGAGGTTTCTTTCATAGATGCAGAGGTAATCCCCCCTTGCATATTCATCATTAGTGAACCACACATGGTTTACATAGTCATAGTTCTTCCTATTGTACTTTGCAATTTAAGTCAGCACACAAACAAAACAGTACTATGGAGCAGACATAGATCTGTCTCATTCACAGACATATTGGGAAGTGGTACAAAAGCTACAGTTAACAAAGAAGGAGTATGCTTGTCATAGATGTATACACCTACCACCCTGAAAATACATATGTGGGAACTCCTGCTATATTTGTAACACGTCTGATGGTAATAGAATAACAAGCTCAATAGTTTTCAGAGACCGAGAACGGTTTTTAAATGCATTTGCCATCCCCATACTCTTGAATGGTGCTGCTTCTTGTGTTGTAATACGTTTCATGTAATAAACGTTAGATCAGCTAATCTAAAAATAAACAGTAAGAAATTATTCTACCTGTTTTTGCAAACACAATATCAGAAATAGTGCAAACCATACCTAGGAAATGCTAGCTTACGATAAAACCTTGCATCTCCAGAGGATGACTCCTAATTACTGAAGTTATGAAATACTATGTTCAATAGTATCTGAGAAGAAGTCATCCCTCTCAGACACAGAGTTTATGACAAAGATTGTGGATGTCTTCTTCAATGAATATGAGTTGCTTTTGTTAATTATCAAATGTTATGTAAGAGATTTTCAAACTTAAATGAGTTTGCTAACAGACTGAACAATTCCTATGAGGATCTATATATATATATATATATATATATATATATATATATGCCGACAAATGGGTCACACATGGGATCACACTAATGAAGGATGTGTCGTAAATATGGAGAATTGTTCCTGCCTCACTTAGATATTTGTAAACACAAAAAAACTGAAAAATTAACTATCTCTTAATGCCCCAGAGAAGTTAAAGCTACTGGTTACTACTGCTTAGCTCATGGAAGGATTTATTCCAGCAGAACAGATTATAAAAGAACCTTCTATCATGCATCAGCTCAGATAATTTGGTGTAAACAGTTTTCAAAATGCTGGAGCATTATAACTCCATTGTAGGGGATATCAAGCTGATGAAAACCTCCCTCAAAATGTTAAGTGCAGTCATCAAAATCACAGCAGTCGACATTATTTTAATAACAAATACAGGTACAAATCATGTGGCTTAGCTGGAACATATACTGTTGCTTCTGCAGGATAACTGGAAGGACATCTCAGCCGATGCAGAACACATTCATTGACGGGATGTAAGCTGCAGACAGATATCCAACTCAGTTATATGCCTGGACAATAAAATTGATGACCTAGAAAATAGGGCCAGGGCAACAACATTTTACTTTTGGGTCTGCCTGAAAAGGTTGAGGTAACAATCCCAGAGACTTTATTGTTAAGGAAGTGCATATGCTCTTGGGGGGTGAAGCAGAACTCAGCTAAAAGAGTGCATAAAATCAGTCCAAAAGTATACAATCCTAGCTGTCCAATACAATTCATTTTTAAATGTCTGAATCACAAGGACAGGGAGACCATTTTAAACTATACAAGGCTGGGCAACTTAGCAACAATCTACTTATGGCTGGAGTATCAATTTCTGACTATAGTATTGCATTATTCCAAAAAAGAAAAGCCTTGTTCCCCTATTTAAGCTTTTGACTGCAGTCTTGCAAATAGAAAAAGGAAACCAGTCAAATGCCTTCTCAGTGGTAGAAGATGAAGAAAAAATCATTGCAGAGAATTTTGGGATCAAAAGGCAAGTATTTTCCGAAATTACAAAGGACAAAAAAGAACTCCATTAACAATTCCTCCAGCACTGCAATTTGTGCTCCAGAAAAGCTTCAAGGGTAGATAGGTTATCTCCCAAATTTTACAAACCCCTCAAATGTCAATTAGTAACTCTTTAAAAAAAATTCTTTGATAAAGGAGAAAATACATGGACATTTCCTAATGACACCTCAGAGGTAAAGGTCTTAGTGTTCCCCAAACCTCATAAAAACAAGACAATTACAGACTTATTTCCATTTTTGCAATTGGACTAAAAATATTTGCAAAAATCTGAGCCAAAGGCAGGTTACTCCTCAGGCTTCATGGAACAGGGAGCCAGGATCCCAAACCTTGTTAGGTTTTGTTTTAATGTGTGTAGGTGGTGCTAACAAACAAAAATATACAGGACTGTGATATTTATTTATTTTGGGAAAACTTTTAATTCCATTGATTGGCAATTTGTGTGGACACCCAAGATAAACCTATTCTGTTCAGTAAACTTCATCAGAAATGTCAGTACTATGTACCACACAGATAGCCTAAGTCTCAACTAATGGAATTATTTCCACAGAGCAAGATTTACAATGAGGCATACAATAGGTTTGTCCCCTATCCCACTACTCTTTTTGTTAGTAACATATATATATATATATATATATATATATATATATATATATATATATATATATATATATAGATATATATATATATATATATATATCCAAAAATCCCTTGGTGCGAGGCAACAGACAGAATTTCAGTAGATGAGACAGGAAATATCCACAACGGACAAGCTGGTATAAAAAACAGCGTATTTAATGGAGAGCAAAAAGAAACGTTAGCGCTTTCACGGACTTACTGATCCGCTTCATCAGACGTTGAAAGTTCAAATCTCAGTGTTCAATAAATATAAATGACTTAATTAATTGATTAATCAATTAAAAATCACATATAGTGCATAATCTACAATTAAAGGCATATAGAGCACTTCTAAACCACTATATAAAATATAAAAATATATAAGAAATGTATATACACTTAATAGACATATATCTGTAAAACATACAATATACATTCCAATGGTGTTATAAAACTAAGATCTACCTAAAATAATAATAATAATAATAATATTAATATTAATAATATTATATTTTAATATCACCAAACAAAACCATTAAAGACTGTCTAAGTTTTCTAGCATTTAATATGGGTTTCAGGGATATAGCATCATTTAAACCCCGTCTCCTGTGTGCTCCTAATCTAAGTATCCATTTTAGTTCTGCACTTTCAGTGTCATTAACTATATTACCTAGACGTATATTCTCAGGCTGGATATGTAATATTTGAAACAAGAAGGTATGATGTAAACCTTCTTTGATAACATGTTTAGCTATAGCATTATATTCTTCTTTTCTCTGAATACTATAGTTATGATCTCTAATCCGTTCCCTTAACGACCTGTTTGTCTTACCCACGTAAAAACAAAAACAGGAGGTACAGTGGGCAATATAAACCACATTCCTAGTGGCACAATCACCCTTGTTCCTTAGTTGCCATAGGTAGCCTGTATCCGGGTGTCTGAAGAACCTGGATTCATCAATGTATGTACACAGAGTTTGCAACAACATTTATGTTACCAGACGACAGGAAATAGATTGCACAATGAGATAAATGTATCTCTACTGGGCACTAAGAAATGTGGAACTTGTACATACATTGATGAATCCAGGTTCTTCAGACACCCGGATACAGGCTACCTATGGCAACTAAGGAACAAGGGTGATTGTGCCACTAGGAATGTGGTTTATATTGCCCACTGTACCTCCTGTTTTTGTTTTTACGTGGGTAAGACAAACAGGTCGTTAAGGGAACGGATTAGAGATCATAACTATAGTATTCAGAGAAAAGAAGAATATAATGCTATAGCTAAACATGTTATCAAAGAAGGTTTACATCATACCTTCTTGTTTCAAATATTACATATCCAGCCTGAGAATATACGTCTAGGTAATATAGTTAATGACACTGAAAGTGCAGAACTAAAATGGATACTTAGATTAGGAGCACACAGGGGACGGGGTTTAAATGATGCTATATCCCTGAAACCCATATTAAGTGCTAGAAAACTTAGATAGTCTTTAATGGTTTTGTTTAGAGATATTAAAATATAATATTATTAATATTAATATTAATATTATTATTATTATTATTATTATTATTTTAGTTAGATCTTAGTTTTATAACACCATTGGAATGTATATTGTATGTTTTACAGATATATGTCCATTAAGTATATACATTTCTTATATATTTTTATATTTTATATAGTGGTTTATAAGTGCTCTATATGCCTTTAATTGTAGATTATGCACTATATGTGATTTTTAATTGATTAATCAATTAATTAAGTGATTTATATTTATTGAACACTGAGATTTGAACTTTCAACGTCTGATGAAGCGGATCAGTAAGTCCGTGAAAGCGCTAACGTTTCTTTTTGCTCTCCGTTAAATATGCTGTTTTTTATACCAGCTTGTCCGTTGTGGATATTTACTGTGGATATTTCCTGTCTCATCTACTGAAATTCTGTCTGTTGCCTCGCACCAAGGGATTTTTGGACATTTACTGGGTATTTGGCTTGTTTTTTCGTATATATATATATATATATATATATATATATATATATATATATATAGTCTTGTAAATTAAAACCATGGAGTTTTATTACTCTTATTCAGGGTACACTCATTTCATCATGGTTCATGGATGACTCAGTACTTAGTTCATGTAATGCAGCTGGAGGTTAATGAAACTAAACATTTTCTGTTTCCTTTTTCTAAACTTGCTAAAGATACTCTCTATTCCCAACCAAGCAATGAACACTAGCAGATCATGCTTGAGATATTTTAGCATTTTAAGGACCTATGACCCTTCAAAACTGGAACAGGCTAATGTTCAACCATTATTTATTCAAATAGTAGAACCTGTTGCAGGAAAAAAAAAAACATTTTCCCATTCATCACTAAAATTCAAATAATTAAAAAAATGTATTCTGCTAAAGATCATTGTTTCTGATGAGACAACATCCTCATGCATTCAAGTTTATATATTACAATAAGCTTCAAAAATTGATTGTAGATTTTTTGTGGGATAGGTCTCACCAAGAATGAGAAGGCTGAAGCAACATCTCACAGTGACATTGGATGAGGTGAGTCTTTCAAATTTTGATCAATATAATAAAGTGATAGCTCAGTATATATATTTTAGGGCAAGACTTCACCCCCAGACCACTATGACTTTATCTGCAGCTAAATGTACTTAGAGTAACTTTTCATATGTCAATTCCCACTCTGTCATGTAATGTTTTGGACCCTGGATGTTGGGAGGTTTGGGTGGATGGATGGATACTTTTCTAGTATCTTCCTGCTGAAAGATTTTTTTCTAAAAAAGTATCTGGGATTCTAAAGTAATTGGAGTCAAGGGTTAACCATTACATTAGATAAGATGGATTAGAATGGATCTTCTGTTTATCCCTGGCATTTGGAACTTCAAGGAAAACAACATTATAGACTTTACTAACATAAAATAGATGGGACATGAGAAAAGGCTACAGTGGTTGCAATATTTCCAAATGTGGGATATTGTTAGTAGATTCAAAAAGCATAAACACAGATTATTAATCATCTTATCCTGCCATTGCTAAAAAAAATAGTATAACAGAAGGACCTTTAGACTTGGATCTATTCTATAAGGACTGGGGATGTAAACAAATGTAGAGGTATCTTAGCAGGTGCTGCCCCACCCTAGTTGTTCTCCAGAGCAGTTTTCCTCAGCTCTCCCCCTTATCTACCTAAGATACACCAATTCACATTCTTTAAACTCTTCCATCAATGGCAGCATGCAAGTAAGTATTGTTCTCTAGAGGGTGGACTACATTTACCAGATCCTGGCATTGTACCTCACATGAGGTAGGTTATTTCCATATAATCTGGGATTATCCCTTGTTTATTTCCAAATGGTGGATGCTCATTGAAGCTATTATATGAGCATTGGTACCCAATTACCTCATGCCACTCAGCTTGAAGTTTAGTATTTGTAGCCTAGATGAATATTATTATGGCTCTCTTTTAAAATGCATGAGATTTGTTGTTTTATCCTTTACAGGATTTCTATAATGGCACTGAAAGATATTGCCGGAGATATGCACTCACTCATTTAAATACATAAATTTATGTCTTTGTATCGCCAATACATGAATCCATCAGAGTGGAAATAATAGTGGGTGTTTTTTTTAACAATCCTCTCAACAGACATCATTCTATCACTCTTTGTCATTAAAGTAAATGTTGTAGACTACATTTGAAATGTAGATTTAGCAAGATGATAGGTTATTTGTACATAGCTATTTAAATTCAGATCAGACAGATGTTATATAAGATAATAACTTTTGTAACTTTGATAATAACTGTTGTAACTTTGAGTTTTGTTTATTTTTGGTGAAGGTTGTTTTTTGTATGTTCTTTCTGGATATATTGTTATATTTTATGTGTTATTGCTCTTGTTATACTGTTGGTTTATCTTAAAATGTTTGTTATACTAATAAATAGGTTTGTTTAAAAATTATATTTACTGACAAATGTGTAAAAACATAGCATTACAGCAATATCGACTATTTTGAGAACGGTATCATTAATTTATAGTTTAATAGCAATGATAGATTTCAAAACTGTCATCATTAACTCTCTGTAAAACATTTCAAGTGCAACCAGTAAAGTATATATATTTTTTTCTGTCTTGCTGTCTGGAATCATATTGAAATACTGTGCCATGAAAAGATGTGTGGTACAAATGTAGAACCTGCCTTATAAGTTAGTTATGTACTGTATAATTCTAGTTCGACCTGAACTGATATTGCTCACAAAAAGCTAAAATATAAATTATCAGAGTGTACAAAGCTGCTGAAGCAATTTTAGAAGAATACTATATGGAGAGCAAAACACATCAGTATGGTATCAGATTATAAGAAGGAAACGACCATTTTATCCAAGCTAACTGCTGAATAACTCATAACAGGTTGAAAACGTACTTCATAGAATGGAAAATAAAGAAGCATAATGCAGTCATCCATGCTGTTAGGGGTAAAATTTGTGATAACTTAAATAATTTCACTGCCCAATTCATGGTGAGCAAGTGTACTCAGATAAATCATAGGAGTGACTTCCATGCTCAAATAAAAGATGTGAAGCTGCGGCTAAGAAAAAGTCTCATATAAATTAAGTTGAACAATCAAAGTGCTAATTCATTAGTAGAGTTTCTGAGAGTGATAAGTTGAAGATTCATAAATTAGGAGACATTTCATGAATAATAAATTGCTACTACAAATCACACAGTTTACCCACTCACCAAATGAGTAAACACCTGTGTTAAACAGAGGGCCCTCGCTACAGTCATTTATTTCATCTTCTTCCTCTTCATACTCATTGTTCTTCTGTTGTACAGTTTTGATACAATATAATACTGTGAACAGCATCACAGCTGTCAAATTCTTAAACCTCTGAATGACATTTTGCATTCTGGATGAGAATCTAACACCTGAACAATTTCATTTTGTTTATTTATTTTCTATGGGGTCAGAATAAAATAACACTTTGTTACATTTTTGCTACAAAAAACAGTGATAACTAGCAAAACCATAAAACTGTACTACAATTGTCACACAAGCAAGAGCTTTGTTATTTCTCAATAGTTCGACCGAAGATTTTCAACGGAACACAACTTCAGAGTGTTTTATTGATGCCAGAACTGTAAATTTCCAAACCAATTTCAAGGTATTTTTCAGCCAAAGAGAACATTTTCCACACATTTTCAAAGTTAGCAATTACAGATATCAGAGCATGGCAATATCTCTTTGATGTACTTCTTCTTTCAGGGTTTTCCAATTAAGGATCGCCACAGTGGATCACCTGCCTGATTGACAGTGGAGTTTTACAGTATTGAGTTGCCAGCCAGGTGCCCAACCTTCCACAGAAGGCGCACACACACACACACACACACACACACACACACACACACACACACACACACACACACACACACACACACACACACACACACACACACACACACACTCATGCCTAGGGCCAATTTAGAGTGCCCAATCCACCTACAGCATGTCTTTGGGATGTGGGAGGAAACTGGAGCACCCAGAGGAAACCCACACAACCACAGGGAGGACATGCAGACTCCACACAGAAGGCACCCCAGCTGAGGATCGAACCGGAGAACCTCTTACTGTGAGGCGGCAATGCTAACTGCTGCACCACCGCAGCCACCCATCTCTTTGATGTACTAAATTCTTAAAATCGAGGATCATTTTTTATAATTAAAAATACACTCTCATGGGGTTACTATTTAAAATATAAATACAACTTCCTCACATTATTAGATTGCAATAAATTAGCCCATATTTCACACCACAAACAGTCTTTTAGAAAATCTGTGTAAATATATATATTCTCAACAAAAGATATTTTATATGAACAAAAGAAAAAAAAAGAAAAAACTTTTTGAAAGATAATTTTGTAGATGGGCTATAAATTCAGGTAAACCTTATTGTTCTACATCCAATTTATATGGCCTGATTGCAGAAGTCAAAGCAAGATACACCGTC
Source organism: Protopterus annectens (assembly GCF_019279795.1). Classification (NCBI taxonomy): domain Eukaryota; kingdom Metazoa; phylum Chordata; order Ceratodontiformes; family Protopteridae; genus Protopterus; species Protopterus annectens. The sequence goes on from NC_056734.1 coordinate 720,229,037, forward strand.
ATGACCTTCCATTGTCAGGTAATTTAAAAAGTATTTACATGTGATATATGAGATTGACCTCTGATTAGCTACAGTATATTTTGTATAAAATGCAAATGCATAGCTAATGTAAAATCACATGAGATCAAGCACTGACTTAGGTATGCAAAGTACAGCATTTTTATATAAGTAACATTCAGCCTGCACATTCAGCATCATCAAAGCATGATTAAAGCCATAACTCGTCAGTGTTAGCAAACTTGCTGATAGGTTTGGCATTCACAAATACAACAACATGACAAAAACATAACAGTAGAGTAGAAATGGAAACAGTTATGCTCATCAGCATTTCTGCAATCATGAAAGGGGTTATGATTTATACCAGTCTGCAGCAAAGAATCTTCGAAGGCCATGCAAGCTGTAGCTGGCTTTGTTCAGTTCACACATGCACATCTTCAGTTTTTACTTACCTAAAGATAATAATTTTGCATCTTTTAAATATGTTGATTGGAAGAATTTTTCTTCTGAATATAAAGCCAATCATTTTCTTCTGTTGCCATGGGGATGGTACTTTATTTAGATTTATCATTGTATATCACTCATTTCTGTATCACTCACTCTTCTGCCACCTGCTTGCCATTATTATTCTGTGTGTGTGTGTGTGTGTGTGTGTGTGTGTGTGTGTGTGTGTGTGTGTGTGTGTGCGCGTGCATGTTTTTGAAAATATGTCTAAATGAGGTCTGAATCTATTTATTATCAACATTCTTACTGTCTGTCTTTTGCCTGACTTTATGGTCAACAAGAAAGGAATGAGAAATAGGATATGGTGAGTAGTCTTGTTAGCTTTTTATATAGCTTTACTATGAAGTCTTGCTCCCCACAGTGCTGCTGTACACAAAATCTCTCCCACAGCCTCTAAACCTTAATACTTAAGCTAGTAACACAAAATGGTCACAAAATACATCTTTTGTAATGGGAGACATCACATTTTTGGGGTAAGCCCCATACTTCTTATTTGTAAATATACACCAAATCTGAGGTTGTACTAACTCAGAGAAAAGGGAAAAAGTTAATAAGAAATGCAAAATTCACCTTGTCCTTCTTCTCCAAGTATATCACAGCATACAGTCTGCAACTAAATCAATGCCCTATGTTCCCGTTAATTTGGCATGCAGTAACAAGAGTTTTCTGCTATAAAGTTATGAGGATGTCTATAACAGGACTTGTGAAACATTAGGTTCTCTTTTTATATATTTAACATATAATTGCATTTTTACCCCAGAAATATAATATGATTCTAATGGTCGAACATGTTTTTAATATCAGAAATAAAAAAATGCATGTGTATTTTAAACAAAAATATTAAAAACATCCCTCATCAAATCCTCTAAAGCTAGCTATGAAAACAGAATTGCAGCAGATAGTAAAGATAACCACAAGGCCTTCTATAGTTATGTAAAGAACCTCCACAGCAATACCCAGATTTGCTCTGAGCTACTGCACAGTGGTACCTCCTATACCGAGCCAACAGATATTGCCAGTATACTGGCCAACAGATTCAGTGCCAACTTTACCCCCCCCCCAAAGGACCAATCACAATACCAGTAGATTGCCAGGCACCCAGTATTACTGCTGCACAGGTTAAAATAGCACTGCCCAAGGCCAAGAATACAGCTTCTATGGGACCTGACAATATCCCTGGCTGTGTTCTACATGAAGTATAGCGTGAACTGGCACCTCACCTGTGTGCCCTGTTCAATCACAGCCTCACTTCAGGCTTTATCCCTACCAAATGGTGCACTGCTACAGTCATCCCTCTCCACAAAGGAGGAGTGACTACAGACCCTGGGAACTATCGCCCAGTTCCCCTGAATTACCACATCGATGGTAGTCCACTGAACACAGAAGGCATTATAAGAGATCTGGGAACACAGGTTGACAGCAACCTCTCTTTTGAACACCACATTGCCACTGTGGTCAGAAAGTCCTTCTATGTGGCATATCTCATTACTAAGGGTTTTGCATCCTGGAAGAAAGTGGTCATTGTCTCCTTCTATTCCTCCCTCATTAGGCCAATCATCGAGTACAATGCCCCATTTGGCATGTACCTCACTAGACACCTGCAACAACTGGAGAGAACACAAAAGTACCTCACAAAGAGGATCCTAGGCCTTAAACACTTGTCCTATATGGACAGGCTCAAAAAACTCCAACTATTCTCTGTCTCATATTGCCTATTTAGAGGCAATCTCCGCTTGACTTACAAAGCCATGTCTGGCCCAGCTCTTTTAGAAATGCTACATCTAAAGCAATCCCAATCCCTCACACCACATGCTCCAGAGACCTCAACCTCATTACCACAATCAACAGAACATGCTGGAGGGACAGGTTCATAACCCAGAGACTGCCCATGCTATGAACAGACTTCCCATACATGTTAAGCAGAGCACCTCACTGGCCCCCTTTAAGAGAAATCTTGATTAGTGGATAGGAAATAGAAAATTCACCCCAGGGATCACTCCAGTGGCTCTACTCAACAGAGGCACTGGGAACTAAGGTTGGGTGGCATGATACCCGGGTAATTCTATGGGCTAGGCTTGTAAAGGCTCCATGGCCATTACCCTAGTACACACCTATGAACCCTATGAACCTATGTCATTATTTGCTAAAGTAAATAAATACAACACAAAAATATTGCACTTATATAGCAATGGAGGTAATAAAAAATGGGTTCCTATTGCATTATCGAATTGCTGAAACTTCGAACCTGAAAACATTGAACACAAATGTTCGAAGTTTCAGAAATTCAAATTAAAAAAAAAAACTGTTGTAAGCAGGAGTCAAGTGCCCCTGCACCCCCCACACCCCCCGCTCTTTAGATATACCAACTCCGAGATTGCACTACAGTGCAGTAAAGGGAAATATTCCCTTTCCGCATTGTAGTGATCTCGGAGTTGGTATATTTAAAGATCAGGTAGTGTGAGGGATGCTGCTTACGACAAGTTACTTACTGTCTGTTGTTTTTTGTGTTCGAAATTATAAAACTTCGAACATATAAGTTTGATCTTGTGTTGTTCGAAGTTTGATTATTTCGATCACGTAATAGGAACCTATACATATATAGGATATAGACTGTATCTTGTGTAGTACAACAGTAAGGGTTAAGGTGCCATGCTCAGCAGCTTGAAATTTGTACCTGTACACTTCAGCTGTCAGATCTGTTACCAGACTTTGTGACCCTGTATTTGTTATCACTACATTTTTCCACGACACATGGAAACCATTAGTTCAAGTCAACATATTACATTTGTAAAGGTGGAAAAATGGGTCAAATTAAAAACAATGACAATGCATAACTAATTACATTTTGGCACAAAGTCTCTGGACCTTCAAAAGAAAATTGTTAGTAATAGCAAACGTTAAAATGACATAGCTGTAAAAATTACAAAATTTAGTGACACTGCTTTACGTGAGAGAATGCTTTGCAAAATGCACTTAGATTTGACATTCAGTGCTTTTTTTTTCTGTTCATTTTCTGCATGTATTTATCCTGTAAATTAGTTTGAAATACCTTTGACAGGAAAGATATTATATATGGATACCTTGCTTCATATTTAAATGGAATCTTCTTATGCAGCTAAGCAAGAACTCTTGGCATATTTCTAATCCTGAAAAACTATTCTCTAGTGATTCATCTGTGATGTATGCTATTTTTGACTTTCTTAAAAGTTGTTGAAAGAAAATATTTAGAAACTCTATCTCTGGAAGCTGTATATATTGTATTCTGAAAATCATTGTTGCAAATTTAATTTTTGTGGGAGAGTGTAAGCTATAGCAATATATATGTACTTTTGCATCTAAAAGAACATGCATTTTCCCTTGTTTAGGTTGTCTTTTTTCAACTTAACTTGCCTTTTTTAATTTTTGCTAAGGCTTCTTATCCGTACAGTGTTATTATTTTTATTGTCTCTTTAAACATAAGCCTTGCATACACACTGACAAGTTTATTCTAACACACAGGACTGTGATTTGGTCACAGTTTGTGATGAGCATATTATATGTTTGAGACATGGATACCAAGACATTTATATCAAAAGCACATCATTCTTTGTTATGATTGGAGAATTGTTCATAAATCTTGGCAGTGCAAGGGGATTTATCTTCTCCATGTACTACTAGTTAGTCAAAAATTACATTAAAATGTTTTGTTGTGGCTTTGAAAGCTGGTAAAGCAGCAGAAGGTGTTTGAGGTCCTTAGTTCCCTACCTAAGGGAAGTTGTTTAATTTAAAATGCTTATGCATTTTAGGAGACAGCAGGCTGAAATGGGAGTTGAAACAAAGCTATTTCATGTCCTGCTGATGCTATTTTCTGGTCAGTGTTGTCTGCTTTTAGTTCAGACTCAATGTTAACAGTGTGTTTACAATTGCTAAGCACCCTTCTAAGCGTTATTAAGATCAGGTCTTCAACGATATAACTTTGCCTTTTTTAGTGTAATCACAGTGCTCAATGTGCTACAGTTTAGTTATATAATGCAGACTGCCACACACTGTGCTTGTCTTTCCTTACACCATGTTTTAAATGAGTGATATTATATACTATTATAGCCTGTGGAGAGGTACCTTTGTTCACAAAATAGCACCTTTTGAAAGGTGAATGATATAATTTTTTAGGTACTGTTAATACAACAGAATAGGAAGATGCATGATGTTCTCCAATAGATACATCTGGTACATAATTTTAGTTAAAATGACATTCAGACAAAAATTTATGAAGAAGACAACGTATGAGCACCACTATTCCACAGCAAGGTTTGGTGTGGCTATGGGCCTTCCACGACTTCACAAATTAACAGGCCATTGTTTTTAAATGTATGGAGACCTTTTACATACAATGAAGACATGATGCACTTGGAATTGTGCCCTGAAAAGCCATGTGGGTAACACAAAGGACTCCTTACTCATAGCTATTATGACACATGTAACAACAGCTCTTCCCTTAGCAATATTCTCTCTTTAGGATATTATATAACTGCTGTAGCTTAAATTCCAAATCAACATTCCTTCTATAAAACTGTGATATATAGTTTTGTATAGTGTATTATTATACTTCAGACCTCCAATTCTGTAACAGTTGAATATGAATTATACTGAAGTCCCTCTGCTTTCTACAGTTTACTGTCTTCCACCCCAGTTCTCCAGTTTGCATTTGCTATGGAAGTTAGCATAATCATCTATTCATGCCACAGGGCATACAATTCCATGCCACTGGGCAATGTAAATGTTCAGTGACCACCAAGGCTTCATACCTGATGTGTATATTTGGTGTACATTCAACAACTGACCATGTTAATCACTAGCAGGCTACTGCCAGCCACTGGCTTAGCATTAGTCTTACAGTGGGATTCAATTAAGAGATTGTACAGATGAAGGTCCATTAATCCTTCACAAATATTTTATTGCATAGGAACAGCCTTTCAGCATTAAGTTAATGCATGCGACAAAAGTGTGTTCGTCAACTTCATACTGAAGTGATTTAAAATAACACAAAACCTTGAAGTCCCTTCCTTCTATGATTAAATGGGATCATTGGGGACTACAAGAATAATGATAGTGTAACATGACATATTTAGACATTGTAAAGAACATTACACATGGCTTACCAAGAATTTTTTATTTATTTGATAATTGGGCAATCAAACTTTTTGGTTTAGGAACACACAGCAGGCAAATGAAGGCTGAGTGAGTCAATCTTTGGAATATGGGGAGCTGTTCATTAATAGCTCACAGCCTTAATCCAATGCATTAACTGCCAGATGTTAAGAAAATTGCAAAATGGCTTATCTAGAGGCTGGGAAGAATAGCAGATACCACTTCCTGGCAGTGACAGCCTTCATCCAGGGCCTATATTAGCACAGCAAAAGCACAAGTCAGCAAACGCCCATTCGACGACCAGTAAAGAGCAAACTTAGCCAATTGTTGAAATCAATCATTTTGTCCTTATACTGTGGTTCTTTGTAGTCTTTGGCTACCTGCAGGGCTACTGTTAAACTCCCCTTCATTAGCAATCCTCTTTTTTGCCTCTGCTAAACTCTATTTCTTCCTCTCTCACCTTAATTACCCCTGCTTTTACTGTCTGATATCCCTCACCCCCTAAGTCCCTTCTATCTTTCCCTGTACTTTTCTATATTAATTTTTATCAGCGTACCCTAATCTATCAAATTCTTTACTCAGGTGTCATGGTTGGTATTGCCTCTTCCAACACAACCTTATGAAATCAAAGTAGGTGTCACTGAACCACACTATTCTCGTCTGTTCTGCTTTCAGCTGCTCTTCCTGTGCAGTCTTACTGACTCTGTACATTGTCGTCTGTGACCCAGTGCCGTCCACTATACTGTTGTTCTTACTGTGCAGTCCCAGTGACTCTATACATTGTCCTCTGTGACCCAGTGCTGTCCACTATACTGTTGTTCTTACTGTGCAGTTCCAGTGACTCTATACATTATCATCTGTGACCCAGCGCCATCCACTATACTGTCGTCCTTCCAGTCTACACATTTTCGTCTGTGACCCAGTGCTGTCCACTGTACTGCTGCACTTCCTGAGCTGTGTAAAGCCCTATTGCTCTACTGTGCCACACTGTTAACATTATTACATGCTATCACTCAGTCATCTATGATTCCTTGTTAGTGTTATTATGTAGCTCTAAAAGCATTATTTCCCCATCTAGCTGTGCTCTTTGTTATTCTAGGCACTGTCCTTATTGGTCCAACCTGTTCCATTTCTCTAGGTATCAGAAAAATGGCTATATTGGAAACCATTTACTCCAATGGTCAGAAATATGCATTTCTTATGATCTCAGTACTTACAGCCTTGTCTGCTTTCCATTTTCTATGCATGTAAATTTTTCAGGGTGCAGTTAAAACCGAGGCCTTGATTATTACCCAACTTATAGTTCCCAGACCACAGTTTCATATTCATCTTGCTTAATTAAAGTTCGGTATCATCCTTGGAGGAGGTGTTTTTTTCATAAGCTATTCTTGTTTTGGTTTTTATGCTTTCTTCATTTTATCTGAGACACGACCACCACTTTAACCTTAATACATTCTCATCATCTTGTGTTTCTGTCCATTTGTGACATGACCACCACTTTAACCTTAATACATTCTCATCATCTTGTGTTTCTGTCTATTTGTATTACACAGTGCAATATTACATATTGTGCTTGCACTAAAAGGTATGATGTGTGCTATATAGTGTGTTTCACCTCAGTACATAATTAATTGTCCTTTTCTTAATAAGATAAGTAGTCAAAGCATTGAAGTAATATTGTACTGTTTACAGCATACAATGGTATTCTTTGTTCTGCCTTGTAGCCAGAGTCATAGCAGGAAAGTACTCAAAATGATAACTCCATCATTTCAGCTAACACATAACTAATGTATAAAAAAGAAAGAAATCCTCATGTGATTAGTATAGTGTTATGACAATACTGAAAAAGGAGCTGAGCTGAGCTGTAAAATAGCTAGATGTGATGGACTCTGCTATTATATTCACTCTTGCATCTGCTTTCTGAGACTGTTCATTCATAATAGTGTGCCTTCTTTTTAGCATTACCATCTCAAAGCCATTTTTCTTGTGATCTCCTCATATCACACCCTCGTAAAAGGTAGGCCAGCTTAGAGATGTTTGCACAAATGGCCAAACTTTTGCTGACTGAGGTCAGTGCAGGGAAAATTCACATACTCATCTGTTGTGGTGCAAATTATGATGGAACGCAGACTTAATCAGAGCATGTGTTAATCGCCAGTTTAGTATATAAGTGAGGGCACATTGGGGAAGGAGGGAGTCATACTGTGGAATGAATGCTATGACATAGTCCAGAAAACATGGTATGTACACGGAGTGCGTGTAAACTGGAAAAAATATAGGCGTAGGAATGGCTTCTCAGTGTTAATTGTCTTGTTTTATATATTCTGAGTCAAGCATATATGGTAGGCTCTTCTACAGACTACCTTCCACTCTAATGAGTAGCCAATATTAATACGTGCTTTTGTTTTCCTTTTTATTTAATTTATATATGTGCTGTTGTTATTTATTGTGTTATTTACACAAATTGTTAGATTTCTTTTCAGTTACACCTATTAAAAATGCCACCAAGTTGCATATGTGTATAGACCATTAATTTACTTGCATTTTTGTGTGGGATTGGTTTCATATCAAATGCTTAGCAGACTGTAAAACAAAGGTGCTCATTTTTCTAAAACAATAGCACTTATTTTGTCTACTTCTGTAGAGTTCCAGACTGTTAAATTACTGCAGTCTTCTACAACTACTTCAGAATTGAGTGGCACAGCTTCTAGAATTTGCTGCTTTGCAGAATAAGAATCTTCAAACAGCTTCTGCTGTACAAAGCATTTTTTCTGGCTTTTTTGAATTCTTCATGTAACCTGCAGAAACATTAATTCCACGAGAGCATGAAACTAACTGATATGCATTCTCTTGACAAATAAAGCATATTTTGCCATATCTGTCACCTCCCTAAACAGACATTTTAGGGTGTAAGAAAATTAAAAATTTAATGAGCTATAGATTACAAAGAATCACTACAGAGCAAGCTGAGAGTTTGTATTATTAAAAACTAAAGCTAAAAATGCTTGGTTAATAAAGCCTTAAAATAGCAACTCATGAAGAACTTTTTTGAATATATATCACTTAAATCCTAGTCACCAGAGCTACAGTTATGAGATAGCAGTGCTGAAAACCTCCAGTGACAATGAAAATGCTTTCCATATTAAAGAAAGAAATAATTTAGTGATGATATAAGCCTTAAGCCTTGAGGCATTCTCAGCAAGCAAAATGTCATTTATTCAGCGTGGTCCCTGCACTAACTATATGTACAGGCATTCTCAATATACAAAAATGTCGTTTATACAATGCAGTCCCTGAACTAACTATATGTACAGGCATTATCAGCATACAAAAAGGTCACATATACAGTGCAGTACCTGAACTAACTATATGTACAGGCATTCTCAGCATACAAAATGTAATTTATACAGTGCAGTCCCTGCACTAATGATATGTACAGGCATTCACAGCATAAAAAAAATAGCATTTATATAGTGCTTTGCAATGCCTGCACTAACTATGTGTACAGGCATTCTCAACATACACAAATGTCATTTGTCCCGGTCCCCTTCAATAAACACATCACACCGAATGATGTTTGACGACCTTTATTAGACTTCCATAAATTTGGTTAACCAATATTTATTAATTACAAGACACATGGTATGGTTGGTATTAATCACAGCATAACATTCATGTAACATTAACTAGGACAGTGTGACTCCACTCATCCTGACCCAGTAAGCAGCTTCCACTCCATTCACTTACTTATGAAGCAGCATACCACCACTCACATCAGTTACCATTTATTGAATTACCAACCAAATAAGCAGCTTACCTCCACTCGCTTATATTACTTTTCAAGCAGCGCCCAACCGCTCACTTTCCTTTCCAAACTCATTGAATTGAACATCCAACACCAGAGGGGGAACAGAAGAGGACAAGCCTGCCCCTCTTCTCTCACCCAGGCTAATAAAATCACCACAATCCCCACTATTACACAAAAAAGGAGGAGGGAGGGCGGGTAGCAAGTTCATGGCAAAATGTGATTCCTTGTCCAGTTACACTTGCCTAAACCCCTTAAGTCCCTCCCCACCCTTACCTCATATCCTCCCAATCATCCTTCCTTCCCATTTAACTCTTTCATTTCCCCCACTCTCTTAATTCCTACTGCTGTATTTATCTAACCCCTACCTGAAGATGTCCCTGGACAAACTGGTTTGTTACCAAACCTCATCTGTCCCAGTCCCCTTCAATAAACACATCACGCAGAAAGACGTTTGACAACCTTTATTAAACTTCCATAAACATAATTTTGTTAACTAATATTTATTAATTACAACTGACACATGGTATAGTTGGTATTAGTCACAGCATAACATCCATGTAATGTTAACTATGACAGCGTGACCTCGCTCATCCTAACCCAGTAAGCAGTGTCCACTCCACTCGCTTACTTATGAAGCAGCATACCGCCACTCACTTCATTTACCATTTATTGAATTACACATCCAGCCAAATAAGCAGCTTACCTCTGCTCTCTTATTTTACTTATCAAGCAGCATCCGACTGCTCACTTTCCTTTCCCAATTCTTGATTTGAACATCTAACACCAGAGGGGGAACAGAAGAAGGCAAGCCTGCACTGCTTCTCTGCCCACCAGCCTGACCAGGCTGTTCCACCTCTCTCCGACCAAACTTCCAACAACCTAGCCACCATTAAAGGGCATTAAGCCAAACATCATACACTCTATCCCATCCTCTCTAACCAAACTGGATCCATATCATCACCTTCCAAAGCCATAACAAATAAATCGCGAAAGTAGCCAGCTGATTAAACAGCTGAAAGTAAACCACTAATCTCTCTCCAATGCTAAATTAACAAACCCTGACCTCATAACCTAGCATAACCACTGTGTATTAGCTAAGTACTCACTTACCTAGCTTTCAATAGAATCTTCATAAAGATTTCCAAGTCACTACCAGTCAACTGGACAACCAGTCCACTAAACCCATTGCCACTTACCCACACAGAGGCAACTGAATACCATCATGCCAAACTGCAAACCCATTTTACTGCCCGAGGAATATAATAATGAGCAAATGATATCTCTTTCCAAAATTCAATTTAATAGCCATTCTGCCATCACACCAAGTATCCATTATAAGCAATAGACATTTAAACGACCATCATGGCATTTTAGCAGCATGAACACCACAAGCCATACCACTGTCATATTAAATAAATGAAAATGAGACCTAATCCCCAACAACTCTAGTTGAACCTCCTATGCCAAATGAACATTAAACTCCAAAATCCAACATCCGCTCAATCGTACACAAGCCACAAACCCCAACCTTCCTAAATTATATCACCAAACTGAACATCACATGCCTCATTTTTCAGCAAATGGAATTCTCCATCAACCTCCCTGTCCATCTGCCAAAAGGCTATCCCATCGAAATACTCCAAAAGGCACCACAATGCTAAGCAAAACACTGATCTGGTAAACTTCATGAAATCTACTGAAGTAACTGGACGACATGCAGCCTCAAAAGCCCAACAGCTGAATGTCCTAAGTCCGCTGCTTGTCCTTGGATTCCCATTTGAAACTTCCCTTCCCTTTGTTACTTTTGCATCTTGAAGGAAATGAAAACATAACCTAGATCTGCAAGGAATCCCAAAATGATGCCTTGCTGACGCTTTCTAATTTCAGCTTAGACAACGATGCACCCAGTTCCCCACATATCCTAACTACACTCAAGTCATGTCTGTACCGAAGCAATTCCTATCAGCCCAAAAAATAAGTCAAATAATACAAGTGAGACTCGCTGTCAAGACCTAACCTGGTATGTAACATTAGCAGAACCTACTTGAGGGACAAATTCTATTTCCCAGAAGATGCCATTTTTGGAACTCCCAGTTCGTGTCAAATCCTCAAATAACCCTCAACAAGCAATTTCCTATGATCATATGAGCATTGTGACTCCACCCCACCTGCAGGAACCCCCAAACTCCCCTTAAACAATCCTGAACCCTGCTTTACCCCACCCCAACATACCTCCTCCTCCCTTGCCCCTACCCCACCTCAACCCGCACCAACTATGATGTGCCTTAATGAGCACTGAATAAAGTAAGATTACCTACTACCTCATTATGCACCACCTCATTGTGCCCCACTCTGTCAACAGAGATATCCACCCCAGCAGGATCCATTACCTTTCAAATCCAGTTCTGTCAAGCCACTGGCTGTGGCTCATGCTGCACTCCCTCATCCGTGACCTTATTACACCACTCCAGTGACTGGGACGTCCACTGAAACAGACTCCATCACTTTTGTGGCCCACTTCCTTCAGGTCACCGACTGACCTCAGGTCGCCACCTGAATGCCATCTTAGTACTTCCCCATCTGCAAAAAAACCCCACTGTAAATCCTCTGTACCTACATACACCAAAACCGCTTAATGACAACATCAGCCACTGCCAAGACTCACCTTGTTTATCAACTACATGGCTGCTACCCACCCGTCAAATATTTTCCTGAAAACAATGACAAATAGAACTGCATCCTATTATTTCATTAACAGGCCTATACTGCAAATAAATTCAACCCATTTTAACAATCCTATGACCTGCCAGTTGACAGTGAGTCATTACCAAGTGTTCCCCCCTTTTACCCCTTGTTCCACATTATAAGCAGCAGCATTCCTGCCTCTTGAAGATGGGAGGATAATCAGTCAGGGTAAGGCTGAAACCCTTCCATACAGCTGTCCATACAGCAGAGTACAGCGCCTGCCATGGCATTTATGTCAAAGGGAAGCTTATCTACCATAACCCCCATACCCTTACTGAGTTTTCCAATGGTTACAGTAGGTTTCAGATTAAAAACATGCATGTGGCAGCAGCACTTGCTGCCACAGGAAAGCCCCCTTCTTCCACAACCACACAAGGACTCCAGGCATGCTGTGAAAGTCAGCAAAAGAGATATTCACTAAAACTCCAACTCCCCACCACTCAGAAGTTGCCTCCCCATCCTACTTCAGATACCAGCAATCCCCCAACTTTAAGCAGTGTTAAAGTGAGAACTTATCTGTGCTCTCCAGCTAACACTTGCCTTACTCCAAACCTCTCAGATAAAATGATGGGAGAAAAAAACAGGAAGTGCTCCACCTCAACTATAAGATAAATATGTCCATTTTGTCCCTTCTCCCTTCTGGGCAGCAGCCAAGTTTGGTTACTGCCAATAGCAGTAAGCTTGAATACAAGTTCTACCTCTCCACCTCCCAGAGCAAAACACCTGGACAAAGCCACAAAGCAAAGTAGGACAAAGGCTCCACCCAGGAACACAACTTATTGCTCTTACAAACTCAGTCGACAGTCAACCAATGTTGCATCAACGTGGCACTTCTGAAGTGTAGGAAATCTGAAACTCGAATGTCTGTCATCACTTCTACTTTCAGACTGTAACAACTGGCCAGAAAACCACACTTTTATAAAATGTGGACCAAAGTATGAGGCAAAGACCTGGCCATTCTCTGCATACCTCTAAGGTCTAAATATGAACAATTGTAAACACTGCACTCACAACCCCAGAAACCTGACAGGATAACAGGTTTTGCGCAACTGCACTGGCCTCTATAGTGGCCTGAAGCCCCCTACCCCCAATAAAGTACAACCTTGGCAGCATCACCACCTATCCTATCAGTCAGAAAGTCACTGGTTAACTGTCCTCTGAGCCTCATAGTTAACTTTATTAATGAGCCATTAAAAGAATGTGACCTTGTGCCCATTTGTTCCACATTGTAAATAACCAAGGGTAAAATACTGGTGCTGTACTCCGACAGCAACATGAAAGGCCTCCTCCATCTCCTACATACGAATGCTCACACACCCACCAACTTACCAGTCCACAACTTACCAGTCCAGAACAAATCCAGAAACAATCATGGAAGCTGCCAAGCTGCAGACTGATGTACCCCTGTCAAGAATTACTTGGTTGCCCAGTGCAAGAGCTACCTCAATCCATGCATCTCCCGCTGCCAAGCCCCAAGCACCACAGTGCCAGTGCAGTCCCACCAAAGAATTCCACACCCTTCTCACATGGGAACAACTGGAATCTGACAAGTCCAAAAATCCTAGCAATTTTTACCCTGCTACATACTGCCAAGACAACTCCTGGGTTCCCTGTGAGCCATCCAGTCCAACCCACAAGTACCAAACAGCCCCCTCAAATGTGCAGGTGAACAGAATGAAAAGGCTTATAAACTAATTTCTTGCTTGCCTACTAATCTCAACAGTGTTCCATACAATGGCAACAATACAGAATTGATACACCACACTTAACTACCCTTTTTGAATCCTAGCCAATTAATTTCCCCCTAAAGTGTTTTCAAAACATCAGTGGAGTTGATGTAAAAGTGCCAATTATGCCTAGTTGCTAATTCAGCAATTGGTACACAGGAGATGATATGCTTATTTACTATAGAATTATCGGCATGTGCTAGGATTATGAAAGACCCTGACAATGAGGTATGCCATACGTACCTCTAAAACTCCTAGCCCAAGAAACTTGGACAAAGCCTAACTTAAAGGGAGGCACAGGCCCAAATAAGGACAGAAGAAGCATAGCATGCAAAATTGGAAATGTGTACTTTCATACTTCTAGACTGTACAGATTTTAGCAGAATGCCCACATCTTTGCCTCAGATATTTGGTCTGTTCCTTGCAAAATCTGTGATTTTCTTACAAATCATGGAGGATTGAAGTCACTAAAATGAATAATCATATATACTGACTCAGACCCCACATCCCAAAGAAAATGCATGCCAACACAAATCCTGTTATTCTAGCAGCTCTGTTTACAAGAGCAATATTTAAAATCTGTCCCTATTTCTGGGCCTTTGTCCAGATTTCTTGCATCAAGAGGTCAAGAGGTGTGTGCACTTTTCATATGGAGAATAAAGATAAACTGCATACAAGTCCCACCATACCTCTCAAATGTACCTCATTATAAAGAATGTTCCTCATCTTGGGCCTTAGAAAGTCCATGTTGCCCGATTTTCACACCAAAAGGGGTCTGTTACACATTCAGTATTAAGACTTATTTAAACGGTAACCATGGTAAATAATACAAATTCATATTAAATCTTCAAAAGAACCATTTGCAAGTACAAAGTAACACAGTTAATGTTCCTAATTGAACTTGTTATTAATTGTTACACACTTTGCCCATTTTCTCTACATTATGAGAGATGATATGCCACATTTTGGAGATAGAATATCATGAGTTATGAGTCCTATGGCTAGCGACCCTAAGTACCAGAGACCAATGAAATGCAGTATAATATCCGCAATTATGCACCCCTTTCACTTAGCTGTAAGAAGATAGCATGTTTTATGCATGTAGTTCAGGATAAACAAATGCTATTTGTCCCTGACAAGAGACCTCCACCGCTGAACAGAGTGAGCAGCTCCAACCATACCTTCCCCTACGGCCTCTACCACAGCAATGCGTATGTGTGGCAATCAAACATTACTTGTGGGTGCCTTGCAGCCCACAAACAAACACACATTCTCATTGGAAACCATTCCAGTTACAAAGCATGGCAATTGATTGCTCCACCACCGCCAATGACCACAACTGAAGCTAAACCCTAAGAAATGAACTGCTAAATATGGAGCCGCATAATGATATAAATCACATGTGGAGAAGCCAAACTTTAACCAACCACAACTGGTCAAAATATAATCAACAAAGAGAGCAAGCACTAAGTTCTGCTGGTTACAAGCACCCGGCCCTATGCGAGCGAAACAACCAACAACCACGAAGTATAATATACATTTTGTAGATTTACCACATTCCTGTTTTAATAAACATTTTAACTCTAAAGCCCACATTCCATCCTGAAGCTTTACCTGCAGCCAACTAACTAATCACCATCTTGCCACTGTCAACCCAGATTATCGTTGCAAGAGCCAGACATTGTACCAAAACAGACAGCATTCTCTGAAGTCTTATACCAACAATAGCAATTCTTTGAAAACCACGAATCCTGATACTTAGTGAGAGGCAGACAGAGAGACAAGAGGAAGTAAAAAAAAAAAGGATTAACCAGCTAATGGTCCACCTCTACCATACAAACCACTGTTAACCCAAGGCCTACCTGTTCTCACTAGTACCTACTGGTCATCTTGGACGTAGCACTTGCAATAGCAAGTTCATACCAAAATGTGATTCCTCATCCAGTTACACTTGCCTTAACCCCTTAAGCCCCACCCTAGCCTTACCTCATATCCTCCCAATCATCCCTCCTTCCCATTTAACCCTTTCATTTCTCCAACTCTCTTAATTCCTACTGCTGTATTTATCTAACCCCCACCTGAAGATGTCCCTGGACAAATTGGTTTGTTATCAAACCTCATTTACACAGTGCAGTCCCTGCGCTAACTATATGTATTGAAATTACCTCAGTCTGGTAGAAGCTTAACAAGCTCCCCTGCAGCCACCCCAGCCCACACTCCCCATAAATTGAATATACCAACTCCAAGATCACACTACAGTGGAAAAAAGTTAATTTCTTAACCTCAGTGCATGGTGATTGTGATACAGTGAGGTTAGGAACTTTTTTCCACTGTAGTGCGATCTTGGAGTTGGTATATTTAATTTATGGGGGGTGTGGAGGACAACCCCCCCCCCCTCACATGGGGGGTGGAAGGGGGCTTGCCACCCTGCAGAAATGTAGTAGAAAGTGTGTTTGTTAGTTAGGTGTTGATATAGGTGGAGAGGATGTTATTAACATGTGCATTGTAGTTTTCAATGTTTTGGGTTTTCATTTAGATGTTTTTGTCTCAGTGTTATGAAATTCAACATTATGAAATTTCAGTGCTATGAAGTAGATATATATATATATATATATATATATATATATATATATATATATATATAGACACACATGCACACACACACACACACACACACACACACAAACATATGATACCTCATTGCAGATTATTTATTTATGTTTAAGAAGAGTCAATTCAGAAGTAAAACAAAATTGATTTTTTTTTTTTTGTGGGAAGTGATGATCCAGTGAAACCAATCACAAGTTTTGTGTAGTCTGAGCACAAATAGAATAATGCTGTCTCTTGTGCTTTATCTACTATAATATAGAAGATTATGATTGTGTCTCCAATCATAACTAACTTAATCTGTTTTACAGACATGGGTGCCAAGATATCCACCTTGACAGCATAGCTCATGAGATGAATCTTGGAATACATGCCAGGAATACTTAATAAAGGGTTATGATCAGTGAACTAAAATGTATTTTTTGGAGTTTGTAGAGCTTTATCTGCTCCATATACTAAAATTAAAAGTAGGAGAACAAAGTGTTTTTCTTGCTTTCAAAGCCTTTAAAAGATTCTAACACACTTTGTGCTGTCAAATTGACTGCAGGCAGAAATAAAGTACCCCTCTGTAGAACAAGCAACTTAAAAAGCTGTTAGACACCACTCGGTCACATGTTTGTGAGAGATTGAAGTTGTAATGGTTTATAAAAGCTCTTTTACCTTCTGCTGCTGTTTTTGATGGTTGGAATTATCTGCTGTTAATCTCTAGTGCGAAACCCAATCTTAATAGTATTTTGGTGTGCTTAACAGGCTTTTGTTAATCATCTCTATACACTGTTAAGAAGGTCTTGCTCTATGGATCAGCTTAAAAAGTTTAGCTTTTTCCCAATTTTTAAGTCTAACAAGGACATTCCATGCAGTATGATGTTTTTTTGTCCAGCACTGCTAGAATAAATTCACATCAGTTACCTGACATTTGCTTGGCTGAAAAGGAAGGCACTTTTTTAACATAGAAACAGAGACTACTTTATTTCATGTATTTAGCAAGGAAAGTACACATATAAGGATGTAAGGGTGAAGTTGTTTAATCTGTTTCTGTAATTGATACGTTTCTGCTTTTTAGTATTTCACTGGAAAGTAATTACCATTTAATGCAGTGGTTATCACACACACACATATACACACACACACACACACACACACACGCACACACACGCACACACACGCACACACACGCACACACACACACACACACACACACACACACACACACACACACACACACACACACACACATACGTTTACATGATTGCAGTCTGTAAGAATGAATGCTCGTATATAATTGCTGTAGTTAAAGCTCTATACCCTGTATCTAGCATCAGAAATACCAACAATGCAGTTAGCAAATAGTATCCAAGAATTTTGAGTAGGCAGCTCTATCTCCTCTGAAAGGCATGTCACTAGTGGTGTACCCCAGGGGTTAAGTCCTTGGGCCACTCCTCTCTGGCAATTACTTCTCAGAAGTCAAAGCTATTGTTAAAAGTTTATGGCTCAGCAAGGTTGTAAATGACTGTAAACTTTGTGCCAACATAAACTCTTCAGGGGACACCAAGATCCTCCAAGAGGTCCTTTCACAAACAGATAGCCAGTGTCATAACCATAAATAGTCTAATAATTTCCTTTTGCAAGCGAGATGTCCCCTGTAACTATCACAGAGACAACATACTCCTGAAAATTGATCTGTTGGTTAGGAACTGAGAACTTACATGGACAACAAACTGCTTTTGATCACTATGTGTCCAATGTTGTAAGAAAGTGCTTTTTCATTTCACAGCTTACTAATAAAGGTATGGTATCCAGGTCCAGGGATGGGACCATTCCACTGTCTAATGCCCCCTTCAGCCTTCAGTGTGTTCTTGTTCAAATACTTAACACAGCATGAATGAACACAAAACTTTCTCACCAAGAAAATCAAGGGCCTGATCATAAAAGCTGCACTGGCCATCTCAAAGCCTTGTCCATATTCTTGGTATCATACAGGCTAGTGAGGGGCAAATTCTGCCTCACGTACAGAGCCCCAACAGACCCTATCCTCTCTGATCTATTTGCACATTCCCAAGGCCAATGGTGGCATAAACATTGATCTTACTCTCTTCTGCAACATAAACAGGATATGTGGGAGGGACAAATATATAGAGTACCACATCTTTGGTATCGTCTTCCTCTCCACAGAAAGCAAAGTACCTCTCTTACCTATACAGATGTAATCTGGATGAATGGATGGGAAACTAAAAAATTCACCCCTGTTTTAGCACCCTTGTTCTTTGTGAATAGGGGTAATTTGAATGTTCTGCCTGGCTTTGCACTATTCATACTTAAATTACAAGGGGTAAAATCTTTTTGGGAATGCATGTCTAGGCTTCCAAAGGTCTTCACAGACCAACAGCCTCATAAGCACCTATGAACCTATCTTTGCATTGGACATATATCCATCTCTGAAAGCATTTTGACAAATCAAATTGGGAAGTGAATGGACTGTGGCAGCTGATGAATATGGACTTTACAACAGGCAAATTCTCTAGAGAAAAAGAATTACAATCTGAAATTGTGAAGCTTAGATTTATTTCTCCAGACAATAAGCATCTTTAATTAATGAAATAACTGAAACTTATTGAAGAAAGGGGAGCCAGCCTCAGAGACAATGTGTTTAATTTTAGTAATATAGTTTCACTTTCAAAAGGCTTGCATAGGCCTTAGGGCCGATAGCCTAGTACCAACCTATAAAAGCAGCATAGTTAATATTAGGGATGTAGTATCACATAAGAATCTACTTTAACTTAAAGCTGAAAATTTGTCATTAATATGATATTTTTGACACAACTCAAGGGGCATCATTTTTTCTATTTAAAATTAAACTTATTTAACAATTTAGTGTTATGCCACAGGTTTTACCTTCTAGGCATTCCCTATATACTGCTTTTATAAATTCAACATTAAGCAGTCTTGCATGATCTTAATTTTTAAGATCTATGTTTCCAATCCCTAATACAGTAGCATTTAAGATTAGTTGTTAAAATGACTTTTAGTGTTTCACAGCATAACAATGGATTATCAGCTCTTACTGCATTATTCTAGAAAATGTGTGATATTATTTCTGATTTTGAGTATTTAAATTGTGGTACCTTTAAATAGTGAAGTTGAATTTCACAGTCCTTAGTATGTTTTGGTATTATTGCAGCTCTATTATCACTCTCCTGCTTATTCTCTAAATTCTGCCCATATTTTCCATTTGCCTCTCATGGCCTGATGTAGTATCCCTCCCCACCTTGGCATCCAAACTAAGTTTCCTTAATCTCTAGACCCTAACAGTGCTATTTTTTTTAAATACACGTCTTAGAAACACTTCTGTTTTCTCATCGTTCCTATAGCAATGTGCTTGCCATGTTAAGTACTGTCTTTAAAACCACTGTATCTAAACTCAGCCTCTTGAAACGTTACTGGGACTTTTATGTTATTAGTTGGCTGTCTCTAATTTATTTTGTCACTGCTCAATTGTATATATTTGACTTAATGTATATGCATATTGATTGGGTTACTGTGAGCAGCATATAAATGTACTGCTAGATCAGGATCTGTTTTTGCTCACATTTGTGCTGACTTTCTATGTTTGTTACTTTGAAGTTGTACACAAAGTTATTTGAACTACAAGTGTCTCTTCTGCTTTCGATTACTATAATTGTACTTGGTGAATTAAACTTATCAAGGTAGCAATTAAGCGTAGTGCAGAACCGAATCTACTTTGCTCTGTATTCTAGTCCCCTTTTATTTTGAAGATAAGACTTTCTGCTCTACAACAGTTGAAGCTTAGTTTCTTCATTTATGTATAATTACACTGTAGTTATTTTATTGTTAAACTGTATAGTGTTTTGCATAAGATTTTTATCTTGGTAGCAAAGTTAATGCTGCTTAATTTTACCTGATTTACATGAATATTTTAACTGATGCCAGCTTTGTCATATTGGCTCATATTAATTTGATAGTGTAACCGTGCTTTTCTTTTCTCTCACCTTGTATAATACTTTGACCATATCTCTCAGTCTGCCACTTGCTCCATTCCCCCTTAACCAGGATATTTTGTCTTTCTTTTTTTACAGTCTCTTAACACTACATTCCCCGGTTCCATCCTCATTGATGCAGTTGCCTGGACTAAGTTGCAGCACTTCAAAAGCATTTGGGATTTAAAATAAGCACCTGTAGCGTGTGTAACTTATATAATCCAGCAGCATTTCAATTTTAAATTGCTACCATTTTGTTTAAGTGGCATGTGCACTGCTAGGACTTCTTTCTAGGTTCCATCCCTCCCTTAGCCATACAAAGTGTTGCCATTTTCTCCCAGATGTTTCTGGCTCATAACTAAGCAATATCTGTCTCTAGCAGAGCCCATTTGCCCCGACCAACTCTCCACCACATTGGATCTAATAGTGCAATTTAAGCTTAATAAGTTAAGTGTTTCTGGGACACTAACTTGGGCATACTGAGATGCTTCACTGATTGTTTTCTGGAGATCCTACACCTTTGTCTTGTGGTTCTACCCATTCTGTTCACCCTCACTAAGCTCAGGCTCTCTTTGCTCTCCTACCCTACCACCAAGTCCCACCCACCCCTACTAACCCTAAATTTATAACAAATGAATGACTCCCCTTTACACAGCTATCTAATCCCTTCTTCTCTAACCACTCCCTTAACCTCCTGTACTTCCATCTCCATAGTTACACCCTCAGGTAACTTTGCCAACAGATCAATCACTATCTCACTTACTATCTACCTGCCACCACCCATTGCCCTACTTACCAATCACAGCCTTGACCACATCCAATTCCCTTACACTTCCTCAGACACCTCCCAACTCTACCAAGCTATCTAAGCAAACATGTTACTACCATACACTGCAATCCTTACCTTACTTATCTTGGGTTATCACATCACCTCCTACCACAAACTCCAAATCATAACTACCCACTCTCCAACACGCACAATTACCACTGCACCCAACACGACCTTCACAACTGTCTTTGTATCACCACTTCTATACAACACCTCAAATACGGACCTTTTCACATTCAAATACACCCACACACATGCATCACCATACCTACTCCAGAAATGCTCTAACTTTCTATCCAAAATCTCTCACCTATTTCTCCTCACACTTACTGAAATTAAACTAGGTGGGGATATTCACCCTAACCCAAGCCCCCACCCCCAAACCACCCTTCTAATATACAAAATATCCAGACAAAAACTGCAGTAATCTTACATACAAGAGCTCTGACCTTCAATAATAAACCTGAATCTTAGAAGTATTTTCAACAAAATCAATGAGTTCCATGCTACCCTTGCCCTTTACTCTTTTGACATAGCAATATTACATGAAAGCTGGCTAAAACCCCACATCAGTGATACCAAAAGTGTAACCCAAGGCCATGACATACTCAGGCTAGGCAGGCTCAACAAGCGAGGCAGTAGCTCAGCCATAATGTAGAAAGACACACTCAATCTAAAACACCTAGCTTACAAACCCACAGCCGTCAGCAATGCAGAAACTCTAACACCCCATCTACAACTAAACTCCCACAAAAACATCATAATAATTACTGTTTACTTCCCATCAGGTAACAACCTAACAAATATTGAAAATCTCCTCTGCTGGTCAGCTCCCATGTTTAACCAAGAAACTATTATCCTAAGGGACCTTAACATGCACTGGCATACCTGCTCCTCTGAAAACCCCATCAACTTTATCAGCCTCTACAGCTATGGTCAAACAATACTCACCCCCACCAGAACAGATAAAAGCAGCAACAGACAATCAATCCTGGTCTGCATACTTACAAATAGGCCCAACCTTTGTCACCAATCTGGCTGCCTCACAGATTAAGTGATCATCTATTCACCTTCCTACTCAGACAAAAGATATGTTCCCATAATAATATTATGTTTAAACATGTCCAAAGCAAAAAAAATTCACCCCAGGGTTATTCACTAGCCTCCTACAGCAATATAAATCGACTCCTTTAAAACACCTCCATCAAGACACAACTGCTCAACACTTTAATAATACTTTTCTCAGTATTTTAGACAATCTGGGTCAACCTAGGAAACTCTGGGTAAAATCAAAACAACTGCCATGACTAACCAGGGACAACAAACTACTTCTCAAATAAAAAGATAGTGCCTGGTTACTAGACCAAGAAACAAAAACCCAAGAAAACCTTAAGACCTCTAGGCAAAACTAAACCTAGCTAAGAAGCAAATTAAAAATGAAAAAAAGTTGTACTATCACACAACCCAACAAAAACACCAAAATAACCCTCAAAAATTCTGGAGTGGTATCAAATAACTCCTTAACCCAGGAAAATCCACTACCCCAATACCCTCCACCCCAAATACCATAGACAACATAGCCTCGCAATTCATAGGTTCATAGGTTCATAGATTAGTACTAGGCTAACTGTCCTTGTGGGCCGTGTTAAGCTTAGCCAATTACCCCATGTGAGAATCAAACCCTGCACCTTATGTTCGATGGCAAATACCTTAACCATTATGCCAACCTCCCATCCTCAACTCACACTTTATCAGTTCTGTAACCAGTCATACAAATGACATCAATACTCCCTTATCAATTCCAAACATCCCATAACCTACCCCCAACTCCTTTACTATCACTCCTATACAAACCAGTACAATAAAAAAATCTAAATAAACTTAAGCCCTCATCCCTCACTGCTGACCTACTTCCAAATGAATTTCTCAAATTGGCAGCAGACACCATTTCTTATCCCATCTCAATACTAATCGGTCGTTCTATTTCTGAACAATACATATGCAAACTCTGGAAGATATCCCACAGCATCTCACTACACAAAGGTGGCTCCTTAACAGACTTCTCAAACTACAGACTAATTGTTATCCTCCCTCACTAGCCAGAATTCTTGCAAAATGCATTCACAAACAACTTCTCCACTATCTACTAAACAATAACCTCCTCTCTAACTCCCAGTAAGGCTTTCCAAGCACAGCACCACTACTGTATTAATCAGCTTTACCAGTACCATAAGCTGTCTTAAAAACAATGGCCTACTCATCTCCTCCATTTTCCATGAAATGTCTAAAGCATTCAACACTGTATCCCACCAAAAACTACTCAATGAACTATCATCCTATAAACTTACCCAACCAGTACTATCATGGTTTCACAGCAAACTATCTGACCATCAGCAAGCAGTCAAGTGGGACAACAAACTCAACTCTCCTCTCCCCTGCCCATCTCTCTCGGTGTCCCACAAGGGTCAATCCTAGGTCCCTTGCTCTTTATCATCTTTACTAAAAAATTCAGCACCACCACTCACCTAGCCTCTATTGTACAATACGCCAACAACTCCTCTCTCATTTGTTCAGCTCCTACCTTTCCCAAACTCATAGTCAAATTGCTCATTAATAATAATGGATTCCTTTCAATCCTCAATAGATGGCATAAGCGATCAGATTATCGTACAACTCTAGATTGACTGTAGAACTAGAAATATAGTTTATCTGGCAACATGCATTAGCTGTTTCTGTTTTTATGTATGTAAGATTAATCCTTCCTTAAGGGAACATATTCTGCAATGCCTTTGTAACATATGGAAAAATAATTTAACCAATGATTTAGCAAAACATATTGAAACCTGCGGAGACGTATGTTTGTTTACATTTTTAGTGCTACAAGTCATTTTTGATGATCATAGAAGGGGTGATTTAATAAATTGAACAGAATAGGCTGAAATGAAATGGATTTTAATGCTGCAGACAGATAAAAACTTTGGGTTAAATGGCGTAGTATCTCTAAAACCAGCTTTAAAGTCAGATGATTTGTATCACTGATTATTTTATTAATAATTGTCAGTTGTGTAACTTGTATTTAAATGTTGGTTTTTATACTTGAATTTTATGATCTGATGAAACATCATTGTGATGTGAAAGTGTTTACCAAATTAAAAGAGTGTTTTATTACTGCCTAAAGTCCTGTTTGACTCGTTATTCATTTATTATTTTGACCGGTTCTTCATTTTTTCTACAATCAACAGAAAGAAGGTGATAAGTATTAACACTTTGTTGTTTTCTGGTAGCTAAATTGTAACCATGACCTAATTTGTTAAGTAGACAGCTTAATGGGTAAATAGCAAGATAAAAGAGCAACAGTGACAAAGAATCACCCTGGAAATTCTCCCTTTGAATTTTTATCCCTGGAATAGTGCGTGGTATGGATGAACTACTGTGGCAGTGCTAGCCACCTGGCAGTATATACCTTGGCTCTAGATGATTGTTACTGTTGAAGTGACACCCCAACCCCATGTGCAAAAATGGGAAAGGGGTCGAAGATGCGTGGATGGATGGATAATAATTTGTCCTTTATCATGGTGTAGCTGCAAAGTGATTTGCTACTCTTTCAAGGTCACTGTAATATAATTGATAAATGTAGGGTATATCTGACACATCTGTAAGCACTCCTTTTCCCATGAATGCAGGATACTGTCAAATACTTTTTTTTAATTCATCCATGTCATACTTAAGATTCTTCCCCTTTTTATAATTCTCCTTGTTGACTTTAACAACAAATGATCCTTTGTTCCGTATGACTTTCTTTTGTTACCTGTTTGTTCTAGTGCCATGATTAAGTTTTCTTCTAAATGACTATAAACTCTGCTGGCATCAGTTCCAGTGTATAGTTTATACATCATCGGAAGGCAAGTTATTGGTTTATAGTTTTTAGGATAGCTTGCAGGTCCAGTCTTAAGGAAGAATATAACTTTTCCCGTTAACCAACTGATGTCTGTTCAGGGTGCACATATAAGTAGTTTTTACTCAGGAATAAATCATCATGTAAAGATGTTAATACTTTCAGCAAGAAATTAGGTATTGAATCTGGGCCTGGGATTTTCATTATAGGAGCTTTTCTTAATTGTGTTTCCATTTCTCTGCCTGTTACTTAATCCCATTTCATACCCTGTACATTTGAACTGTTTCTTTTACTTCTACTATCTATTCAGCATCTTTATTATGTTCCACAGGATCTTCACATATATTTCTCCAAAATGTGTGTTCCGTCTTTTTTGGTGGTTTCTATTCCTTTCGCTTTGTTTCCCCAATTCTCTATATATTCTGTATTTTTTCTTGATATGTATCTGCATGTCTTCTATTCTTTTCTGCCTATGCTGATATCTTTAGTTTATTATTTGCAGTACTTTTCAATACATCCTAATCTGTTCTAATACCTGTGTGTTGCTTTTACCGCATCTATCTTTCTATGTATTTTTGCTGATCTGTTCCCTCTGCTGTAGTCTTCCAACAGTGACACTTCTTCTTTAATTGCTTTATAGCTTTCTCTATTAGATATTCCCATGATGGCATTTGATTTCTTTCCTTTCATTTCCTTAGTGCCTTGTATTTTTGTAGCAAGACTTTATCTTTTATTAATTTAGCTGTACAGTAATATATTCTATTTAATTTGTTATTACACATGAATAGTCCTGATTACTGTGTTCATTTGTTTTTTCAGACTTTTAACATTTTGGGTCATGTTGACTTTCTGTAATCTATTTCTTTCATTGATGTTAATATTATCTATCCATCTCTATTAAATCAAGCAACCCTTCCCTTAGATCATTTTCTTCTAAACTGAGGTCACATTCTTTGTTCTCTGATTCCTGCAGGCATTCTACAGAGAGCTCCAAACATCTTCCTGTGACATATTCTCTTCAGCTTCATCCTACTTCATCAGTTGCCCTTTCATATGGGAACTCACTGGCCCATCCCTCCACAAAATTGAGTGCATCAGAGTTGCCTCCCTTTCCCGTTTCTTCTCCTACTGTGCAACTCCAAGTGAACTTTAGTACTGGTTTCCTACAGAATGCTCCAGAATATTTTCATGTAGCAAATGATCAGATGCTGACTGTTCCATCTGTTTTCCTTAATTTGGGGACTCATGGTTCTATCATGCTGTGACATTACCAGAGTTGGATTTTCTACACTAAATCCTTCACTTCACAGGTAACACATAATTTCAGTTTCTATTTCTTTAACTTCTCCATTACTAATCCTCTTTAATAATTCCCCCCTTGTTTTCTTATTTTTTGTATTGTAAAATTTTCCATATCTGGATGCCTTTGTTTGTATTTCTTTTCAATTATCTTTGGTGCTGGTCTTTTTGTATTGATTGGTTTTACTTTCTCCCTTGCAATCAATATTGCACTATATTAAATCTCTTGTTCTTTCCCATGTCCATATTTTTTTCTTCAGATGTCTCCTGTTCCACCTGTTTCTCCTTATTTTTAGAGACTTGTTGTTTCATCATGCTGTGACATAAACCTGTGTTAAACTTTCTACACTAAATTCTTCACTTTGCAGGTATTCCATAACTTCAACTTTTATTTGTTTAACTTTTACTTTACTAATTTTTGTATTGATTAGTTTGGCTTTCTCATTTGCATAGTTATCGCACCATATCAGATCTCTCTTTCTTTCCCATGTCCATGTTTCTTTTTTCTACCTTTCAGAAATATCTTGGTTTTGTTGGTTATATTGTCATACTTCCTCGCTCACTGTTTTTTCCAAATGACCCAAGATTTCTTGGCCTAAATAATATTTTTTCATGAATTTATTGTACTAATGAGCATACATTTGCATTTTAAGCTTTTGACAGTTTTTCTTGTTTAAGCATTTGTCTTTCTTATAGTTTCTCTCTTAATCTTTCTGAATATTTTCTATCCAGAAATTCTTGGCTTTTTGCATAATAGTAGAATTTCTTTCTTATCTTCAATAGTTCACTCTGTCATCTTTATGGCTCTTTTTTGGCCTGCCAGTTTTTGTGTTTGGACTACCATTTCCTTCTACAGCAGGGGGACCATGACATATGATATATAAAACACAGCTTTCATGTATCAGTGTTGTCTTGGTAAGATTTTGTAAAAACAGGGTCCACCTCATGAAGGTACTCACCAAAACTTGAGGATGAATTAAATTCCAGCAAAACTATTCTTGTTTGCTTGCTGAGTTTTTCATCTCTCCATCCTGGCTCCAAGTTTTTCTCTTTTTAATTTCTACAAATCTGTTGGGTTTCTAATACCATGACAGGAATGGATCCGATTCCTAAGTCAAAGTACGATCAAAGTTCAAGAAGTTAGTATTGTTTCACTCTTTAATGTCAGCCAAAAGTGTTCTTCGCAGCACCCACAATGTGCCCAGTAATGACTCCTTCTGCAGTTCGTATGGAGTTACATGTATTGGTAGCATATCTAAATATGATTGTAGACTCTTTTTTTATAAGACCCATTGCTCCTACTACCATTGGAACTATATGGGTATATTTCTTCCACATTCCTCTCATCTCCACTTGCAAATCCTGATATTTTATGACTTTGTATCTCTCAGTGCAGAGGATACTATAGTCACTGGGTGTGGCGATTTCAATGATCAATGCTACTTTTGTCTTCTTTTGTTGGACCACTATACCTGGTTTTCTAGCATATGTCTTTTAAACTGTTGGCAATGGATGATCCCATGTGATGCAGACTTCATAATTTTCTATGATGCTTTGTGGCTCATGTTTCCAGTATTTTTCAGCCACTTCAGTACCGTAATGTTTGCACAATCCCCAGTGCAACAGTCTCGCCACATTATTATGTCGTTCAGTATACAGTCCTTCTGCCGTTAGTATGTCAAAACCAGCAACACGTTGTGTAACTGTTTCCAATTCTGTTTTACAAAACCTACATTTGTCTGTTTCTCCCACATGTTCAATGGACTTTGTAAACCAAAGTGTACATAGCCCACTATCTCGTGCTGTGAATATTAACCTTTCATCTCTTGGTTTGAATTCAGCTCTCCTTAACCTTTTCTCTGTTGGTTCATGATCAACATGAGGTTCTTCCAGAAGTTTCCTATACTTGCAACTATATTTATGCATCTATTTAGGCATTTTCCATATTTCTTGCCTTCTCATCTGGTCCTTCACCTTATATTCTTTATTTTGTTTTTTGGCACATTCACTTGCTGCCTGGTTTTTATCCATTTGTGGTTTGATTTCCATTCCTGCTTGATGCCAATATGCTTTCACTAGCCTAAGTAGGAAAGTCATCTTAGATTTATTCTGCTCATGTTTCAAAACTTTCACTACATTTGGGTCTTGTGAGGTCGGCAGATATGTGTAGAGTGCCATGATTGCAGATCTGTACATGTAATCAATTTCAAGAAGGCCCATCCGTCCTTCGGAATGGAGAATATATGATCTTGGTATGCACTGATTTTTATAAATCATTTGGTGAGCATCTTTCTTGTTTTCCTATTTAATCTATCTAACACCTTTTGGGGTCAGTCAATCACTCCAAAACTGTAAGTTAGGATAGGAAGAGCAAATTGGTTTATAGCTTGGATTTTGTTCCTAGATACCAACTCTGTTTTCAGGATTAATTTAAATCTTCTAAAGTACTCCTTACTAAGTTTTATTCGCATTTGTTCATGTTTTATTGTTGATCCTTCATCAGTTCCCATATATGTATACATTCCCTCTTGCTCAAGTTCTTTTATATCACATTCTTGTCCCAAACTGATGTTTTCTTGTTGCTGCAGTTTTCCTGCTTTAAAGGTTGCTTTTGCACATTTATCAAGACCAATTATATCATCTGAAAAAGTTTTTACAACTTGCAGTTGTACTTTTGGTTCCTCATTTGATGAGCTATGCAGTTTCAAATCATTGACAAAGAGAAGAAATGTTTTTACACTTTGTTGTTTTCTAGTAGCCAAATTGTAGCCATGGCCTAAGCTGTTAAGTAGACAGCTTAATAGGTTAACGGCAAGACAGAATAGCAGTGGTGAAAGAGAGTCACCCTGGAATATCACTCTTTGAATTTTTATCCCTGGAATAATAATTCATTTTTTATCATGGCTTAATTGCAAAGTGGTCTGCCACTGTTTTATGGTCACTGTAATGTAGTTGATCAGTGTAGGATGTATCTTATACAGTTTTAAGCACATTTTTATCCATGAATGTGGGATACTATCAAATGCTTTTTTGTAGTCAATCCATGCCATACTTAAATTCTTTCCCTTATTACAGTTCTCCGCTATGACTTTATTTAACAACAAATGATTCTTTGTTCCATATGACTTTCTTTTATTGCCCTTTTGTTCTAGTGCCATAATTCAGTTTTCTTCTAAATCACTATAGACTCTGTCGGCATCAATTCTTGTGTATAGTTTATATGTTGTCAGAAGGCAAGTTATTGGTCTATAATTTTTAGGGTCGCTTGCAGGTTCACTCTTAAGTAGGAGCATGTTTTTTCCTGTTGTTAGCCAGGTTGGTGTCTGTTCAGGCTGTGCATATAAATAGTTCTTACTCATGGCTAAATCTTCATGCAAAGATATTATAACTAGAAGTTGGGTACCGCATCTGGGCCTGTTGTTTTCCAATTTGAGGCTTTTCTTAAATTTGTTTCAGTCTCTCTGGTTGTTACTTCATCCCATTTCATGTCCTATACCTTTAAACTTCTTATTCTTTCTTTTACTTCTTCTATCCATTTAGCACCGTTGTTATGTTCCACAGGATCTTCATAGATACTTCTCCAAAATGTATCTATTTCTTCTTTTTTGGTGGTCTTTAAATTCCTTTTACCTCGTTTCCCAATTCTCTATAAAACTTTTTTGGGTCATTAATAAATTGCTTATTTTGTATTTTTCCTTTGTATTTATCTGTGTATCTTCTAAGTTTTTCTGCCTGTGCTGAGATTTTTATTTATCTGCGATAGTGCATGATAGATCCTGATCTGTTCTAATACTGCACATTGCTGTTATCATGTCTATCTTTTTAAATATTTTCGCTGATCTGTTCCTTCTTCTATACTCTTCTAAAAGTAACACTTCTTGTCATAGTTGCTTTATAGTTTTCTCTATTCGATACTTCCATGATGGTATTTGATTTCTCCCCTTTCTCCCCTTCACTACTGCGTGTTTGTGGTAGAAATTTATCTATTATTAATTTAGCTGCACAGTAATATATCCTGTTTACTTCTGTTATATCGCATGGAACTCTATGGACGGTCCTAATTATTGTGTCATTTGTTTTATCAAACTTCTGACTTTTTATTAAACTTCTGCAGTCTATTTCTTTCATTGATCTTAATATGTCTCTATTAAGTCAAGCAACTCTTCTCTTAGCTCCTTTTCTTCTAAACTTTTCCTGTGTGAATAATTTAATGTTGGCAAAATTACTAAGAAGTTGAGTGAACACAGTTATGAACACTGTTACACCATTAAAAGCAAGAACTCTACCAATGTCTCAGTTATAAATTAAGAAATTTGTAATAGTTTTAAAAGATTTGCCTTTTCCATTTTAAATGCAGTAAGATACAGAATAGAGAGAGGGGGTGTTTAAACATTAATGCTTATATAAGGAATTGGTGTGACAAATTTTATTACATGCAAGCAAAATTAATAGGTTGACTGATTCCATCAGTATTAAATTGTATTTAAACTAAGATGATGACGTTTTGAAAAGTTAGCTATTTACATATGACTTTGTTTAAGAAACATTGTAAAGAAGTCTCATTGCATTGAAGAAAGGAAAGTGCTATACAGTGATGCATTTAAGCTTGTTCTTTAGTTCATCTACCAGTTGTGCTTGTGTGTTTATTATTACTGGTGACACTCTGTATTGTTTTTAATAAACATGACAGAAGAATGTCAAAGAAGAGGAAAAGTAAGGTACAAAATGTGTGGTGCAGTCAGTGCTCTGTCTGCGTACAACCCTGGGAAGTGAATGAAGAGTACCTGAGGAAGCTTGAGGTTATGGAGATAAAGGGTCTGAGCAGGGTACTATGATACACACTGTGGGAAGGATAAAGGAATGAGGACATTAGAACTGAAGCCAGACATCATAGCCCTGACTAGAGACAAGGTCAAGGAGAGTAGATTAGAGTGGTGTACTCACTCTTGCAGGAGAGACGAAGGTTGTTTAGTAAAGATGATTTGGGAGAGACAGGAAAAAGGCAAGTGAACAGAAGGACACCCGGCTATGAGCTGGATTAAGTGAGAGAAAACTTTTGAGAGCTGGGCATGTGCGCTGAAGAAGGTGAAAGATAGGTAACAAATCAATAGAGGTGGCAGCACAGAAAGCTACACTCTGGCCACATGTAAAAACTGGGAAAAAAAGGGGGGGGGGGCAATGATTATGATGATGTATATTTCAAGGAGTGCTTCAGCCTGTCCAGTAGTATCCTGTTTCATTACCTTTTATTCTGTCAGGTCCCCATCAGCTAGAAAACTTGGGAATTCCTCATATATATCTAGGTTAATCTTGGCATGGTTTGTCTGAAAAACTTTAAGCCTGGTTGATACAAGTTGGTTGATCAAATGCCTTTTTATTTAATGAAGTTTGATTGACAGCAGATAAAGATGAGTTACTGATTCTGATGTAACATTAAAGGAAAACATATTCCCATGCAGGGTACAGTTGTAGAGGAGGATTTTTGTTTATAATTTCCAGGCTCTTAAGCACTATGTTCTTTTCTTTTTACATTTATAATCTTATAACTCAGCAAGTTTTCTTGATTGGCTAAGACTGAGGTACCCTGGTGTTATGTTTTTCAATTTGCAGGATCTGTGGAAGGTACTTCTGAGGAAAGGCTATCATGTCTTTGTCACCTTTTTCAAGATGACTGACAAATTAATCTACTTTCTGTCATGCCCTATCCTCATGACTCTCTGTTTTTGTTTCTTTAGTTATTGAACTTGAGATGTGAAGAAGTTTAACTGAATTGCAAAATCCTATAGCCTGCCATCCTTTGCAGTCCAGTTATTTTTCAGTGTGACAACACTGCACCACTCTGAGAGAAGAACTGAAGTCTTTAATTTGAGCAGTGATAGCCTGACAAAACCCATGAAAGCCATGAGAAAGATTACTAATTTGAATATAATTAATTGTGTGCCATTGCTGGCAGGTGGCAGAATTCTTTGGAAAGACATTGCTAAGTCTCGCAGAAGCTCTGAAATAGTGACAGTATGACAGTGCCAGCTATCATTAAATCTGTTGAATCTGACAGGAATTATTTTACAGAATTCTTCTTCCCCTTCTTAACACCTTTGGATGACATTTACTGACAAGTTGCTTTAATATAACTATCAAACCAAAGAGTTAAAAATTCTTAAATGACTAATTGTAAAGTTTTATCTCACAATCAGTCAAAATGATCTGTCATTCTAGGCATTACTAAAGACAGTAACCCACTGAACACAACTTCTAATCATCTCTCCATCTATTTCTCAACTAAACATCTTCCAGTCTTTTTGTTTACTTTTCCTAACGTCAGCTGTTATACACTTAAATGTTGCTGCAATTTTTATTTCATTATTTATTTATAGAAATTAATCTATTGCTTACTTTTTTCTGATACCAAATGTATATAGTAGATGTAATGTACTAGTTTTTGCATAAAAACACCTTCTTTGCCTCCACTCAGTAACAGATATGTTGTGGGTAATCATATTTCTGTCAGTTATAGGTTCATAGGTTCATGGGTAGGTTCATAGGTAGGTACTAGGCTATCTGCCCGAGGGCATTTATAAGCCCAGCCAGAGTGTGTCGGCTTTCACCACCCCATTGATTAATTAACTGATCCTCTGTCAAGCAGAGCCAATGAAGTGATCCCAGGGGTGTATTTTCTGTTACCCATCCACTCGTTAAGGTTTCTCATGAAGAGTGTTAGTGAGGGGCTCTGCTTAATGTAGTTAGGAATTTTGTTCCAAAGCATGGGGAGTCCCTGTGACAGGAATCTATCCCTCCAGCATGTTCTATTTATTGTTGTGGTGAGGTTTAGTTCACTAGAGCACATGGCTCGCAGTGACTTGGATTTCTTTAGGTGGAGCATGTCCATCAATTCTGAGTTGGACATGGCTTGGTAAGTTTGGTAGAGATCACCTCTGGGTAAGCGATATGCCAATGAGTACAGCCGGAGTTTTTTCAGTCGGACTGCATAGGACATATGTTTGAGGCCAGTAATCCTCGTGGTGAGGTACTTTTGTAATCTTTCCAGCTGTTGGAAGTGTCTTGTGAGGTACATCACAAATGGGGCATTGTACTCTATAATGGGTCTAAGGAGTGATGAGTAGAGGGGCACTATAACTTCTTTATTTCTAGATGTGAATCCTTTAGTAATTAGATAGGCCACATAAATGATTTCCTAACTACTTTGGCAATATGATTGCCAAAGGAGAGATTACTATCTACCTGGGTCCCCAGATCTCTTATTACCTTTTCTGTATTAAGGGGGCTGCCACCTATGTGGTAATTCGTGGGTGTTTTGTTTTTCCAAAACAGGATGATTATGCATTTTTTGGCATTTAGCTTGAGGCCATGACTTTGACACCAGGTGTCTGTCTCAGTAAGGCCTTTATGAAGGATGTCCGTGTCAGCCGGAGAGTCAATTATGGCTCCCAGTTTGCAGTCATCAATGAACTTGGTTAGCCATAGTTCTCCTGTGTTTGCCTGTACTTCTGAGAAGTATATGCCGAACAGTAGGGGTCCCAGGACCGAGCCTTGTGGGACACCACTTGTGACTGGTTTAGAGTCAGACCTGGAGCCCACTATTCTTACCATTTGAGTTCTGTCTGTAAGCCAGTTGGCAACCCATCTCATGACATAGGGGTTTATGTTCAGGCTGGTGAGTTTTCCTGTAATACCTGAGTGGGGAATGGTGTCGAAAGCCTTGGCGAGGTCAAGGTAGGCTGTGTGAACCACCTTTACCTCGTCTATGACCTTGGTGACTGTCTCAAAGAAGTCAACCAGGTTTAGTAGGCATGATCTGCCCTTAACAAAGTCGAACTGGGTTGGGTCAAGTGTTTGCAGGTTCCCAATGTCTTTGTTAATGAGTTCCATGATGATGAGCTCCATAACCTTGCAGACCAGGCTAGTCAGGCTTATGGGGCGATAGTTACCAGGGTCAGTTGTGGCCCCGCCTTTGTTGATAGGAATAACCATTGTTGTGTGCCATTCTATGGGCACATAGCCTGTGGAGAGGCTGAGGTTGAACAGCGTGTTTAGGTGGGGGGCTAGTTCGTTCTGTAGTTCGTGCAAGACGCAGCCTGGGACACCATCTGGCCCCATTGACGCTGTGTTTTTGGCTTTTGAAAGGGCTGTTTTCACCTGTGCGTCTGTGATTTTTGGGACACTACACTTTTCTGGTATTGTTGTGGGCTCTTTTGGAGGTGAGAGGGGGGGTGAAGTTTGCACTGAATCTATCTGCCAGGATGTTGGCAATATCAGTAGGTTCAGTATATTTTGTGCTATTTTTCACTAGTTCAGTGCATATCTGCGAGTTGCCACTTAGATTCTTAACATAGCTAAAGAAGGTTTTTTGGTTATCTTTTGAATCCTTGGCTGTTTTTCTTTCGAAGTTAACCTTGGATGATTTCATGAGGGACCTTAGTTTCTTACTGATACTGATCAGGGATGTCTTTCTTTCTCGGGATTTGCTTTTTTCTGAACTAGTTTCCTCCTTCTATTGTATAGCCTGTTTATGGCAGGGGTCCACCAAACTGGTTTCCTTCTCTTAGAGGAGTGAGTCTTGGTTTTGCTAGGGATGGCATGATCCATGCATCCTTGTAAGTGCTCATAGCATGCATTTCTAAAGGTTTCTGCATCTTGGGCAGCGTTATCCTTTAGCGTGGGGGCTGTGAAACTTACCACCTCTGTCTTAAGTAAGGTGAAGTTTGCTTTAGAAAAGTTTTTTACTGTGGTTTCCTTAGTTGGGGTTGGTGGTGGGGTGTGGACATCCAGAGTGATTAGTTTATGGTCTGATCTAACCAGTGACAGGTTGAACTTCGGTGTGGAACACCTGTCGTCCATGTTGGTGATGTCCAGGTCCAATATGTTTTCACCTCTAGTAGGGAAGTTTTCCAGCTGATCCAGGGCATTTGAGTTGATGAATTCCAGGAAGCGCTGGGCCTGGGAGTTTGTACTCAAGTAGTTTTCCCAGTGAATGGTAGGGTAATTGAAATTGCCCAATATCCGGGTGTTCGGTAGGACCTTCAATTTTTCCAGTGTCTCCAGAAAGGTGGAGTGGTGGTTCTGGGTCATGGAGGGTGGTCTGTAGCAGGCCACAATTTGCATTGCAGGTTTGCCTGATGTTAGTTGCACATGGATGATCTCAGAGGTATCATGCTGCACCACTAACCTGGAGGTGTAGGTATCCTTGATGAATATGGATACAACCCCTCCTTTTGTGTTTCGGTCCGTGTTCTGTGGCTGAAACATGTGGTATGAGTTGTAGCCTGGTAGTGCTGAGGTGCTCTCTGGAGCCTTGAACCAGGTTTCAGTTACTGCACAGATGTCAATGTTCTCCATACTGAGGAGTGCTTCGAGCGCATGCATTTTGAGATTTAAATTCCTGGTGCTGAGTAGCATAACCCTCAGTTTTTGTTAATTGTGCTGTTTATGGAGGTGGGTTTGACTTTTGAGCCTTGCCTAAAAAAGGCACTATGGGAACAGCAAGATCCTTGGCCAGTATTCGAAAGCTTAGGGGTGACAGGCGCAAGCCGTCTCTTGCAAAGCAATGTGGCTTGTCGAGCATGTTGTCCCAGGCTGACAGACACTGGATCTCCTTTGAATGACACCAGAAGCTTAGCAAATTGTTGAAATTGATAATTTTTTCATTATACTGAGGTATCATTCTTGGTGAGGGCAGGACGCTACTCAGGGTCAGGGTCATACCAGCCTGGGCTACATGATCAGAGAGCTCTTCCATGTCTCTTTTCATGTAGTCCAGGGAGGTACGTCTCAGGTCATTCACACCAACATGAACAATGACAAAGTCATATTTGTACTTGTGCTGGAGTGACCTGAGTGCTTATGCTATGTGGCGGATTCTGGCTTCCGGCAGGCAGCTAACAGTAACCTTCTGCTTGTCCAGCCTAGTGAGTGGGACGTCAGTGTGCCTGACTATAGAGTCACCTATTACTAGGGTGTTAGGTATGTTATTTTGCCTTAAGGGCTGTGATTGTGCAGCACACTGATTTTGTGTTTTATGTGTTGTCTGGCTTGTGACGGGAGGTGCAGGTTGTTTGGGTGTCTGCTTTGATGCTTTTGCAGGTTTTTATTTAGGGCCTCCAAGTATGCTTTTTGTGTATTTATGTGTATTTTTTGTCAATGCTGGTTTAGTAGGTCTGTGTGCGCCTGGAGGTGTGGTGCAAGTGTTGACCTTCTCCTCTTGACTATCTGTTCCAGTCTTGGGTGGGGACAGCTTAGCTTCCAGTTTGGCTGTATAATTGCATCTCTCGCATATGTTAGTGTTTTGTGGTAGGAGGAGAGGGTTGTCTGTGTACATGAGGCAGTTGTAACATTGCCTCAGGATACCCAGATTCACCAGCTGGACTGGAGATTACACCAGAAATCGCCCTTTGGTCATGCCTGAATAGTAGGGTGAGCTGCTTAGTCACTTGGCTGGTGAGGGGTGAATAAAGAGCCTTGCCCTGCTGGGCAATCAGTGTCAGGGTATATTAGTGCTTGCTATTAGGTCTGAGCAAGTGCTGGGCTGTAGGATGCTTTTTGAGTGCTTAAGTTTAGAGTTAGACTAGCTTCAAGGGGAAAAACTGAAGAGGAGACTTAGTGGAGCATTTGATAATTTAACCGTAGCTAGCTGGTGCTGCCCGGTGTGCAAAACCTTGCAAATGTGGTTTTTATAGTAGGGAAATGAAGGAGATAGAAATTAGCCCAAAATGGCCAATAAACTACTAACCTCTGGGCCGGAACCACTCCTCCAGGGACAGATTTGTTGCTCAAAGCTCCCCTCTCTCACAGGTGAACAGAGAAACTTCCTTCTATACAAGTAAGGTATGGGCAACTCAGAAACTAGTATCACAGCCCTGAATTCAGCACTAGCCTGAAAACTGGACTATACTAGCTTAGAAATGTGGGAAACAAGGAATTTAGTTTTTTTTAAAAGATAAGGCAAAAACAGTAAAAAATGCACTTAAAACAGATTTAAACGACTACAAACGATCAGAAAAGGCTATTGCACTTTAGTGTGTAGCCTACAACAGTTAAACAAATTATTTAAACAAAAAAGTTTTTAAAAGTGCAGGCAGTCAAATAAGTACAATATGTGAAAACAACAGCTTTTAAAATCTGTGTTTAGGCAGAAAACAGTTAAGTACCGCAAGAAAGTACAGAAAACTGATACTTAATCATTCCAAAGTCTCTCTACTAAGCTAGAAGGCTTGTATCAGTTTAAGGCTTTCTAGTGCTACCTAGTAGGTTAGTTACAGGAAAGATAAGAAACAAGTGCAGATGTGGTCTTCTAAACCAGAAAGTTAAAAGAGACGGACAAACTGTCCAAATGGTCAATAAACTACAATTTCTGGGCCAAGAACCTCTCCTCTCATGGTAGACAGGCTACCTAGTGCTTACCACTCCCATTGATAAGCTAGAAGGCTTTCCTCCAACACAGAAAGACTTGTGGGGCTCTGAAGCTTACCAACAGTCCTGGATACAGCAACTCTGTATCTGGACTAGACTAGTTACCGGAAAGGTGGGAAACAAGCACAAGTGCGACTTTTAAACCAGAACGTTGAAAGAGATGGAAAATAAACTGCCCAAATGGCCAGTAGCTATAATTTCTGGGCCAGGAACCACTCCTCTTGTGGTAGATAGGCTACCTGATGCTTACCACTCCCACTGATAAGCTAGAAGGCTTCCCTCCAACACGGAAAGGCTTGGGGGGCTCAGAAGCTTACAAAGAATCCTGGATACAGCAAATCTATACCTGGACTAGACTAGTAATAGGAAAGGCATGAAACAAGCGCAAACACAGGCTTTTAAATCAGAAGGTTGAAAGAGATGGAAAAGCTTCCCAAATGGCCAATAAACTATGATTTCTGGGCCAGAAACCACTCCTCCTATGGTAGATAGGTTACCTAGTGCTTACCACTCCCACTGATAAGCTAGACAGCTTCTCTCCAACACAGAAGGGCTTGGGGGGCTCAGAAGCTTACCAACAGTCCTGGATACAGCAAATCTGTACCTGGACTACATTAGCTATAGGAAAGGTGGGGACCAAATGCAAAACGGGCTTTTAACCAGAAAGTAGAAAGAGATGGAAAAACTGCCCAAATGGCCAATGAACTACAATTTCAGGGCCACAACCCACTCTTCCCATGGTAGATAGGCTACCTAGTGCTTAACACTCCCACTGATAAGCTAGAAGGCTTCCCTCCAACACAGAAAGGCTTGGGGGGCCTCAGAAGCTTACCAACAATCCTGGATACAGCAAGTCTGTAAAGGCAGGAAACAAGCTTAGAATTTTTTTTTTTTTTTTTTTACAGAAAAGCAGCTAAAACAGCAGTAAATACAATTCAAATTGCAGTGCAGGCCAGCACACCTGAGTGTGTAGCAACACTACGGCAAATACAGTTCAAATAAATGTAATTAAACTAACAAATGACTAAAAAACAAGTGCAGAAGGCAATAAATTAGAAGGCTACTAACAAGTAGTAATAAGTGCAGAGTAAGAGCGACTGAACAGATAGCATGCAGAAGGGCAACTAAAACAGTTATAGTAAGAGCAGCTGAATAAAATATATATATATTTTATTTTATTTTTTTTTTTTTGAGGGAGGGAACAGAACAGGATTAAGAGGCTACAGGGGTTGTCCTTCCCAAATGCTCTCTTTGTACACAGTAGGGTTGCCTGAAATCAGAATATGATCTCACTGTACTCAGTTGAGTGAGCAAATGAGATGGGCCCAGAAGGAGTATCCAAATACAAATCTACAAGAGGGGCGGGCAATTTCAAAACCTCCAACATTAACACCAAAACAAGAACAGGGAGGGTGGGTGGGTAACTATTTATTTATTTTATTTAGAGACAGACTGTAGAGAGACAGCCACAACTTCAGCTGAGTTAATATTCAGTGAAAAATGCAAATAAATAAATTAAATACAGTACTATATGAAAAAGAGCAGATAAAAGTGTACTTAAATTCACTTATACGTCCATTTGATTTCAGGTAGATGTTAGCCGGCCAAAGCTCTGATATTAAGCAGAGATAACCCAAAATGTACCACTTATATAAGGCAGGACAGAATATCAGTGATGAGGTGAAACTACCCCCCTCTGCTATCAATGGCCACACAGAAATTCTAACAAGTACTCTAACCCACAGTAGTGGTGCTGCGGTAGCGTTGTCGCCTCACAGCAAGACGTTGTCCCATTCAATTCTTAGCTAGAGCGTCTTCTATGTGGAGGCATACATGAATGGGCGTGCCTTCGTTGAAGGTTGTGCATCAGGGCTGGTAACTCGGCACATAAGAATCCATTACCAAACATTAGCGGACCGGAGTTCCGCTGTGGCGACCCCTCACTGGGATAATCTGAATGACACAACAACAACTCTGTAGAGAGAGACAGCCACAACTTCAGTTGAGTTAATATTCAGTGAAAAACACAAATAAATAAGTTAAATACAGTACTATATGAAAAAGAGCAGATAAAAGCGTACTTAAATTCACATATACGTCCAGTTGATTTCAGGTAGATGTTAGCTGGCCAAAGCTCTGATATCTCTGTTAATTAGTTTTAGATAAAAGCTGAAGCTAAATTATCCCATTGTGCTTTGCCAGGGATACTTGCAGCTGTTCTATTACCAACCTCATTATAGACTCGCTATCATAAATTTATCATACCAGTTCCTCTAATAGACAGACACCATGTCTGTACTTCTGCCTGTGTTTAGTATGCCTTCTGAGAGATTGCGCTAATACTGAAGTTAGCATAACTGCTAAATGTTTTATAATGCAGTAACCATGTTTCTTAATTTTCAACAATAACCTCCTTTGTCATATGGAGCTTTTCTGTTAGAGCTGCATTGGAAAATGGGGCCATTGGGGGTTGTGGGGGGCGTAGCCCCCCACATATTGTAAATATTTTAAAGCATATAGATGGATACTTACAAGTGTAATGAAAAAATTGTTCCAGAAGACAACATATAGCCAATTTATGTGGAGGACTTTGCTGTGCCCCCCACAACCCCCCTTACTGTATATACTAACTCCAGGATCACACAACAGTGGGGAATAGGCCATATATACCTTTCAAATAAATGAGTTTAAGTGAAATGGGTTTTCAGTGAAGTGAGCTTTCAGTGAATTGGATTTTCCGTCAAATGAGCTTTCAGTGAATATGTGTCAATGAATTAAGCTTCAATGAAATGAGTTTTCAATGAAATTATATAGAACCATTTAAAACTATATATAAACACGTCCATCTTCTTTCAGTCTACATTTCTCCATTGCTGCCCCCTCCATTTATATGCACTACCACCCCCATCAGTCTTGGTTGTATATGTTTATACCAATTTCTTCCCTATACCTTTATGTAAACCTACACAATTTTATGAATCATTATTCTGTATATCCTTATGCTTTGCATAAATAAGTGATATATCATAGTGATGTCTGTATTATGCCACTGTATGGTCTGTTAGACAAAAGTGTAGTGTGCAATTATTTGAAACTCAAACACTTGAACACTAATGTGTAAAGAATATCCAGAGCTGTAAAAATTGAAAATTGTAAATCTATTAATGAGTTATTTTTTCCAAAGGGAACCTTCTCCTCCACTACTGCAAGTTATTATACTAAACCTGAAATCACTAGATTTTGGAGTAAGGTTAGTTCTCTGAGACTGCATTCTCAGAATTAGTAAATATTCAAACATACTCACACATTACTTTTGAACTTCTGAGTTTTAAAGACCTATGTGCTGATCTTCTGTCTTGCAAGAAGAATGCAATAAATTAGACAATGGAAAGATGTGGGGGATTAACATTTAATAGTACTATGCTGGTGATGCGATGCTATTGGGAAGGTGAGTTGATTGTAACTTTTATCCAGTAGTGTAGCTAGGGTATGGCAAAGGGGGGAACTGCTCCAATTGTTCTTAATCACTCTTTAGTGCAGTATTGGCTTTTAAAAGCTGGTATTGCGATTGTGGTCAAACATGAGCACTGTAGTGCTCTGTGTGCAGTCTAAACTGAAATCTGTAGTAACTGCTTGCTACATTGCAGGAAGCAACTTGTCAAAATTTAAAAGTAAAAGACTCTCTCTCACTCTCTCTTTTTTAGTAAAACCTGAGTAGTGTAGTTTTCTCTGTGTGATCCAAACTAAATGTAGCAAATAGTAGCAAGCAGTTTGTAACACTTAAAAGAAGAAAAATTATTATTTTTTTTTTTTGTAATTAAAATTTGACGAAGGGGGTAAGGGCCAGAGTGCAGAAACAGGACCTGATTAGCTCATGGTTGCATTTCAGAATCCCCATATACCTGATTATGGATTGCAGACTTTTTTTTTTGCTCTTCCATCGAAGAGCTGTGACAGGAGGGAGGGTGCATGTATTTGGCCACCTGAATGGTGTGCCAGGGTAGGGAGTGGACCTTTTTTATTAATGTTTTATATGTTTTTTTTATTTATTTATTTTTTATTTTTTTGCTTTTCACTTGAAGAGTTGGGGTGGAAAAT
The DNA here is from genome assembly GCF_019279795.1 of Protopterus annectens. Lineage (NCBI taxonomy): Eukaryota > Metazoa > Chordata > Ceratodontiformes > Protopteridae > Protopterus > Protopterus annectens. The sequence goes on from NC_056734.1 coordinate 720,271,092, forward strand.
GGACTGGGTACAGTACTGCAGGAAGACATTTGATCTTTTTTTGTATTTTGCTCTTCACTTAAAGAGCTGAGGGGTGGGGTCGCAAACTTCACGGGACTGGCACAGAGCACTAATTGGACATACATGGCTCTGCTTTCATCAGCTGAATGCTGGAGCCATGACAGTAGGTGGGGTGATAGGGGGGTTATTAACAAAAGTGTATTTACTCTGGATATGATAAAATGGATAGCAGCAGTAGAGTGTAACTCCATTGGCACTGTCAGCTTAGTGTTGGTTTAGAGTTCAGGAAGTAATATTGCCATTCCCTGGTAAACATCAGATGGCTTTTGGGGAATTATTTTCCTTCAGAGAAAATCAATATATTGATGCTGAAGCAAGTAATGATGACAACTTAAAAATGCTAGCTCTCAGTTTAGAAATGACATTTTTCAAAAAAAGATGCCATTGGCTAGAGATTTAACTTTTCCATTTTGTTAGCACACAGGACTAAGGTGCTGAGCTGATAATTAGCTGTTTCATGTAGTCATGAATGCAGGGTTTGAATCCTTCCACCTTTGTTTGCTTTTGCAGGACTCTAAGTAAGTCCATTGACTGGGCAGTGTACTGGGGTCACCCCAAAAAAGGCATACTTGTGTTTAGGGTTTTACCCAGTTAAATATGTACAATAAATATGAATAAAAAAGATTAAAAACAAAACAACAACAGGATAGATATAACAATGCTGGAGGTACAGATGTGGTACCCTCCACATGATGGATGTGGAAATATTTGCCCTCTCTCACAAAATACAGGAGTTCAGTGCTCTGCTGAGCCATTCAACACAGTACTGGAAGCAAGTGAAGTGGATGTCATTCAGGCACCCAAGTATGTTTTACAGATGCCTGAAGAGTAACAACAAAGTAGAAGTGATATATCTGAAAACCTAAACAAAAAACATTCTTACTCTGTTTTTCAAACTCCAGTAACTATGGTTTGCATTTGGGCATGTAACCAGCTACATTTGTTTAACTGCTCTAGTGAAACTCTCAGTTTGTGTTGCAAAACAAAACTTTCTCCATTTAGTATTCCAGTCTGTGAAATCAAATTATTTGAGTCAATCAGGCACTACGTGAATAAAACTGCGAAATGCAAAGAATGAGACTAAGGAAGCCCACAGTGAAGGACCCAAGATGGTGGTGAAGACCCAGAAGGGTTTTGACTAAGACAGCAGTTATATAGGTAGGCTGAATAAAATGACAAATAGGGGGATAGAAACCGCACTTACCTCCTTGAATGTCATAATGCATATGTCTGTTCCTCCATGAAAATTATTCATGGAAATCACTGTGAATGAAGGCTCAGTATTAAGCTTGAAGTGGGGACTTGGAAAAAGTGAAGCTGAGCACTCTTCCTTCACACATGATCGGTATCCTTCTGTTATAACAACAGCTGAGAGCAAGGGCTAGGCAACTCCGCTTATAATGATCCAACTATCCATGCTCAAGCATCACATTAGACTCCTATAGTGAACAGCCAATCACTACTCCTATGAGCAGCCACTGCCATCCACGGCGCTTACTAGGCAAGCAGACAGTAAAAGTAGAATGACAGGCATTTGTTTTATAACACTCACACACATTGCATACACATAAACAAATGCATAATCACCAGTCACCCTACCACGTCTTTTAGAAAATTCATGGGGACACCAGGGACACTATACAGATTCTGCAAAGAAAGCACCCCAGCCAAGAATCAAACTAAAGAACCACTTACTGTGAGGAAACAAAGTTAACTATCGTGCCACTGTGCCAGTATTATAATAACAATAAGAAGACAATTATTAACATTTCCTGGTTTGTTTAGTTCTGCAGTGGTCTGTACAAAGGAACTCATTAACAGTCTTAGAAGAAATTAGTTTAGGACACTAACAGACAGTCATACATTACCTGTAAATTAAACCTGCTGACAGCTGACTGATAACTTATGCTCTTTGGATGAATGCTTTTCAGTTACACAGATGCTGTGTTAAATGCAGTACATATTTAGAATGATATGTTTCGTGATATATGAGGGAGCACAAATAATAACTCAGTGCTGGCTACCGACACAGACTGACATGTTTTATAGCAATGAGATACCCCTTAGAGCAAAGTTGTGTCAATGCTACAAACAACAAATTGTCAGGCCTCTGTGTTTATATGGCATTAGCCACACATAAGTCATGTAAACTCTGTGAAACTTTAATTTGCCTCACTTAATGACAGACAGGTGGTTGTGCATGCTTTTTCTCCATAACATTAAAATAGGATAACTACCAAAGGATAAAAGATAGTGAAGTACAGAAAGTGCCAGTTCATAGGTTCATAGGTTGGTACTAGGCTGTCGGCCCTAGGGCCTATACAAGCCTAGCCATAACAATTCCCTGGCTATTTCTTCCCACACTATTTACTTCCCTGGACCCCTGTCTACCTATAAAAGACATTATAAACTTTAATTAAACCGACAGAGGAAACATCTTTTATTTTTCATTAAAATGACATTCTTCAGTTAAGCATATTATTAAGACCATAAAATATAAACAACATTGGTCAGCCAACCATGTGACAAACACTGAATTGCTTAGCCTCCTGGTTTTTAATTTCCCTTGTTCTAAGCAGCAAATCTTTGAAGGTCACAATAAATTACAGCTCACCTGTAATACGCTACACTAGCTTGTCACAGTTATTAAACCAAGATTACTTATTTTTAACCTAGGTATATGTTCCAATGACCTGTACGCCTGCTTCATCTTAACAGGGTATTTTCATATGCTAGCATTTGGTAAACAAAATCTTTCTTTAGATCGCAAATATTCTCATGCCCTTTTGGCTAACAGTGTGATTTTGTATCCTACTTCAGAGAAGACTGTGAAACACAAACTGGAGATTAGAGACATCTCACTTGCCACCCTATATACCAATAGGACTGCAGGACTGCATGGCTTTAAGCTATGATAACTGTGATCCCCACACCCCCCTAACTATATATATATATATATATATATATATCAACTCCAGGGTCACATGACATTGGGGAGAGGGACAAATCCCATTTTTATGCCTTGAATACTGGTTTTTGACCAAATGAAATTTCGATCAAATGGGTTTCGATCAAATGAAGTAGACCCATATATATATATATATATATATATATATATATATATATATATATATATACACATACACATATATATATAGATAGATAGATATATAAATAGCTATATCGATAAATACATCTCACACATTTTTTGGAAATAAGTACACTTACATATTTCATGAAATTCATTTGTCCTTAATATTTCATGTTGCACATTGCATGTTATAGCTTACAATCCGTCTTCTTCCATACTCAAATTGAATTATTGATAGTCTGTCAAATCTGCCAATGAAACAAAAGCAGTCAGGCAACTGAATTATAGTCAAGTTGCTTTAGAACAGTGCCACGATGCTTGAATTCAGATGGATTTATATAAGCTGCAGGAATGATATAAAATTTCATCTCCATACCAGTGATTGTCAGACTAGTGCCTGTTTTATACTTTATGAATAAATGCTGAAATGCAATTTGACAGACAGACAAGTATTGAGAGATTTTATTAGTATCCTGGCTGTTATTTCTATTATCACTGCATTAACAGACAGCACATATCCATGAAATTTATATCAAAACCCTATTCTTTTCATGGTTCATCAAACTAGCCTGCATATAAAAAAGAAAAAAAATGGTCTGACATGGACAGCATTATATATTAGATCTGACAAAGAATTTTGTTTTCTTCATGGTTCGTAACTTGGAACACAAGTACGGATGCTTTTTCCCCCTTAGAATATACTTAAAGCAGTTCCTGGTACTCTCAGTCAAATTCTAAAAATGAACACTGCCATAATTAAACTGCTTAAAATAAAATAAATATTTTGTTGCACCAATGATTAGTTAAATCTTTTCCAGTCTCAAGCTGAGGTGAACATAATCTGCTATATGATGCATGTGTTAGAATAACTTATGTGATAAATAAGCTGAACATGTCTCACCAACTTCTTCACTGTATTTTAATGAAATGTGTAAACTGTAATTTGCAGATACCTATGTCGGATAAAACATATGAACAAATACTAACATAAAACAGTAACACATGCACACACACATGCACACATATCTAATTTATACTATAGTATTTTAATGACTTTGTTTTTAATAAATAAGGAAGGTAGACTTGGCTGTAATCTTTGATCAATGAGTTTTGATAAATCTGATTGAAATCTTAGCTGACATGCAGAATGATATGTTAGTCATAGTCATATGACACTTAGCTGTATTTTTCAGTCAGACTGTATTTTTAACTGGCCCACAGTAACTGATGGTTGATGTGTTTCCTCCTGCTCATCATACATTATTGTAAAGGCATCCCATATTAATCCTTCCTGGAGAATAGAGCTGGATGGTATTGAACCAAAGGTAGGTGTATAGCTTTTTATTATGACTTCTGTATCTTTCCCTTTCTATCTCTCTCAGAAAGTACCTGCATTCAAACCATTGGCAGGAGCAAGTACGTCATCTCATGCTGCTATCAGCATCCCCTCTAATCACTTATTGGTGCCTGCTAAGGTACCCATGGTCTCTTCAGGAGGGATGCTAAGAAATGCAATTGCCTGACAGCATGGTCTATTTGCATGTCCATAAGATGGTCCTGTTCCATCATATCATGCCCCCACTGTCACTCCTGGTCCCCACTGACGAGAAACCTAGTCCCTCAAATCTCTCACCATAAATTTTCATGAGCACCACAGACACCCCCCTTCTGGTGACATTCCCTTTGAATCTTGTTGGTGTCTATTTCTCTTCCTGCATCGTCACCATGACTCCATGCATTCATCAAGTTGTGTCTTGATTAAGTTTTATGAGTAAAAGTATTACCTTTTTACTTATGCTGTCAACTCCTCTCAGGATATACCCCAGTATTTTGTTTGCAGCTGCTACTGGGCTTTCACTCTACTCCCTGTTGTCCACTGAAGGTATGACTGACACGCCATGATCATTTCTCTTTCCCCAAGAAAACTATACTACAAGTACAGTATGTCATATTTGTCTGATATGAACCTCAGCTGCAATTTTCTGCCAAATTGTCATCTTTTCAATGTCTGTTCTTATATTCTCCCCAGTCCAATCTTCCATTACTACAGGTACTGTGCACCAGTGAAGAAGGAAATTCGCCTCTGTATTCCTTCATATATGGCCGTCATGAACAAACATCACAATCCTGGATGTATTGTGCACCACTGTAGTGCTCTAGTAGTGATTTCCCTGTTGCACTGCCAGTACTTCTCTTATTATTCAGGCTGTATATTAGTGCACAGGGAATCAGATCATATGACTTAACATACTGCAATGCTGAATTCTCTAAAAGTGCCAGTTATTTACAGCAATGGTACCATAAGTAACCCCCATTCAGAATTAAAACAAAATTGCAAAATTATCAATTAAATACCACTCAAATGTCATGCTGCATTTTGTTTCAATAACTTCCTTGATGTCACTCTTACATAGAATTAAACTTCCAAAGATACTTTGTGATAGTCAGAAAAATGATAACCAGTTGATTATTCTCCAGTGGGGAAGCTGCACCACAGTTCTGACAATATTATCACCTGATGTCAAGCTTTTTCAAGTTAAAATGACATCTTTCTTTTCTGACTGATTTCTCACATGTTTTTATTGGACTTTTGGAAGCTTTGGTGCTTGTACAGAAAATATTTGGACTCCATTTTGTATCCAGGGAAGTACACATAAATTACTGCACTTATTTTACCGTTTGAATCAGTTTTCTGTGGCTCCTGTTTGTGTCTGTTGTAATTCATAAATTAAAAGCTATTAACTGAAGGCATTTTTATAGTTGCAGTGTTTATAAGTTACTTCTGTGCAGTGCCTAAGGGTTTAAATTAGTTCTGAGTGGGCTCTCATTTAATGCATTCTTATTATCTCTCATCAGAATCTGAACTTACATTGATTTGGGTTTTAGAGTACCCATTGTTATTTTCTGAGCTCTTAAGTGGATTAGCAGTACTGCCCATCTCATTTTGTGTTTTAGTCACTTTTAAAACAGTAGTCTTTGTTATTTTTCTGAGCTCTTAAGTGGATTACCAGTATTGCTGATATAATTCTGTGTTTTAGTCACCTGTTCAAATCAGCTTTGGCCAGTTGAATGAGTTGGAATTAGTGCATGTGATAATTAAACTCAGTGGGAGTAGGCTTTAAACCACTTTCAGATGCCTGATATTTTATACCACGTAAGCAATTAGCCATCTTAGTCTTTGGATTCTTGGAGTGGAAGCTTGGAAACAAAGCATTTAAATACCACTTTGCATCCAGGGAAGTGTACTTAAACTACTACATTTATCTTACCATTTAAATCAGTTTTGTTGTTTCCCACCCATGCTTTTTTTGTTGTGCTTTTAAACTTGGTGGCTTTTGAGCTGCCTGCCCCTACTGTGTATCTAGCTTTTGAAGCTGCTCCGAGTCATATCTCTGCTCATTACGTAACTTACTTAAAGATAGTCTCCTAGGCAAAGGATTACCACAAGCTTTTTAAGCTATGTGCAAAACCTCAAACGCAGCAGACAGTGTGCAAAACTGATTGTAAATGGAACCATTTACACAGAGCCAGAAGATATAGCAAATCTGCTGGTTGACAAATTCATCTCCAGTTTTACCACACCACTTCCCCCTAGCCACTCCCCAGGAAAAACATCAAACTAATCCCCTCCACTATCACTATGGAGCAGGTTCAGGGTGCACACTCTAAGGCCAAGCACACTGCATCAAGTAGCTCCAATTAAATCATGTGATGCCACCTAAAAACCTGAAACATGTCCTAGTGGAAGTACTGGAGTCACTGTTTAACTGTAGTGTCTAGACAGAGTTTGTGCCATAGGAATGTCCAGCTGCAATGGTTAACCCTCTGCACAAGTGTGGGCCATCAGTGGACCCCAGGAACTACAAAACCATAAATCTGACTAGTTTCATATGCAAAGCCATGGAAATAATAATCATGGAAATGATTAATATGAACATGTTTCTTCTTTAAAAAAGGCAGAAATTGAATAATATATGTAAAGTATAATGTTTATATTAATACACTTGATTACTTTTATATGAATGTAAATTTGCATATGTCACAAGTGATAATTCAATAAAGATGTTTGGAAAACAAAATAAGGACATAGAAAACCTTTGAATACTGGAACCAACCTAGTCTGGTTCCATTGGTGGCAGATCATGCCTACTCCACCTGGTGGACTTCTTTGAAAAGGTCACCAAGGGAATGGATAAAGGCAAAATGTTTCATACTGCCTACCTTGACCTGGCTAAGACATTTGATAGAATACCCCACCTGGGCATTGTAAACAAACTCATAGATATTGGTGTAAACTCCATTTAATACACTGGATATCTATCTGGCAGTCAGACAGGACATAGGAAGTTAGACTCGGGTTGATCACCCCCACAAAGAGGCTGGTCACTAGTGGAGTCTCTCATGGCTCTGTGCTGGATCTGCTCCTTTTTGGCATCTCCTCAGAAGTCAAGACCAATGTCAAGGGCCTCTGGATGACCAAGAGTGAAGATAGTTGCAAACTAGGAGCAGTCATAAAATTCCCCCAAGATGCTAACATTCCACAGGAAGGGCTAACACAGAGAAAAGGCTGGTGCCAAAGCCACAGCTTAAAGCTCAATGCCAAGAAATGCACAATAATAATAACCTTTAGCCACTATAGAACATTATCTCATTGATATCATATCCCTAAGAATAGAACCAATGGTTAGGGATTTGGGCACATATAGACAGTAACCTGGCATTCAATCAAGTGTGTCTAAGGCAGTAAAGAAATCATTCTATGTTGCTTATATCAACTCATAAGCATGGGCATGGTGTCTAGGTCCAAGAAAGTCATCTTTACAATGTATATGGCCCATATCAGGCTAATCATTGCATACAGTGCCATCTTTGGTATTACAGTGGATAGAAAAAGTGTACACACCCCTGTTAAAATGCCATTTTTTTGTGATATAAAAAAATGAGACCACAATAAATAATTTCAAAACTTTTCCCACCTTTCATGTAACCTATAACCTGTACAAGTCAATTGAAAAAGAAACAAATATGTTAGGGGAAAAATATAAAAAATAAAAAACATACTATAAGCTGGTTGCATAAGTGTGCACACCCTTACACTAATACTTTGCTGAAGCACCTTTTGATTTAATTATAGCATTCAGTCTTCCTGGGTACACATCTGCCATCAACTAAAGAGACTCTGATTAACCTCAAATAAAATTCAGCTGTCCTAGTAGGATTTTTGTGACATTTACTCAGTTGCCTGCTACAGCAAAAACCATGGTTGGCATAGACAGCTTACAAAGCATCAAAGGGATCCCATTGTTGAAAGGTATCAGTCAGGAGAAGGGTACAAAAAATCTTCACAGCATTGGATATACCATGGAACACAGTGAAGACAGTCATTAAAAAGTGGAGGAAATATGGGACAACAGTGATGTTGCAAAGAACTGGATGTCCCTCCAAAATTGATGAAAAACAAAATGAAAACTGGTCAGGGAGGCTGCCAAGAGACCTACAGCAACACTGAAGGAGCTGCAGGATTTTCTGGCAAGTACTGGTTGTGTACTACATATGACAACAATATCCCGTATTATCCATATGTCTGGGCTATGGGGCAGGGTTGCATGATGGAAGCCTTTTCTTATACAGAAAAATATCTAGACCCAGCTAAAATTTGCAAAAAAATACATCGTCTCCCAAAAGCATGTTGGAAAATGTTCAACAAACAGCAGCCAAAAGCAGTATATATGTAAAAAAAAATCCAAAAAAGCTCAGACTATCAGGAAAAAAAAAACAGCAACTTTAATAGACAGCTTCGGTAAGCGCTTTCACCTCAAAAATAACTTTCAGAGACTTCTTCAGACCAAGGTACAATTCTACGCAACTTTATTTAAATTTAAATAGTATCCTATACACCAGTCATAGATAACGATTACCTTAATCACATGTTCAAAACCTAAAAACAGTAAGACAAATGTTACATAAAATCTACAATGTACTAATAGTTAATGTTTCAGTCCCTTCCTTTTTAAATACATAATAAAATCCTCCCTGTTATTTAAGCCTGGGGGAAACAAGTATTTAGTCTGACTTGCCAGCAGTATGCTTATTTTCCAATGATTCCAGTACTAACACCCTAAAATCAGCTTTACATTTCTTATTTTTATAATGTTTACTTAGGGCATTTCTCTCGTCTCCAGTTTGTACTGCATATTTATGCTCATAAATTCTTTTGTATAGTTCACAAGTAGTTCTGCCCACATAAAAAGATTTACAGTCACAGCACACAATTCCAAAGTTCCCTATACTCACATCATTAGTTTCTGTATATAAATAGCTACATAGACTACAGTTATAACATTTAATCACCCCACACTTACATATCTCTTCTCTGGGTTTATTTAATTTGCCCTGAAAAAGTTTTTAAAGTTTTTAAAGCTTTTCCCACGTTTTTGGGTAAAGTAAGGTTTAACCCCTACTTTTTCCATGATGTCACTATTAGCCTTCAGTAGTCCCCAATTTCTACTTATAACTTCCTTTATAGCACTTGAATCAACACTGTTTTGCACTGCCTTTTACTAAGTCTATGCTCCAAGACCAATTAAACTACAACCTACTATCTTCTGTCAAGGAACTTCCCTCACTTGGAGACTGAATTTCTAAACACAAGAACCCTCTTCTCTGCTCTGTGATGGCACTTCAGTCCCTTACACACATCATTATGTTATTACTCCTGCTATTTCTAATACTTTTCCTTCCATTGCCCAATCATCCAGCAATATCTCTGCCCCTGTTAAGCTGCATCACCATGCACCCCATTTCTTTCAATTCAAATTGAACTCTTCTTACATGTTCTAATGGGTCTATATTATAACCGTGAAAGCCTGTTTCAGTGAATATGTAAACGTCGACGCATATTGTGCAAACTGCGAATACACCGGATGCCCTAAACCGCGAAATTCAAAATCTCGAACTGGCATAGTTGGCCAACCTCACTGCTCGCTACATACTACCCACCCAAACAAAATAAATAAACCACATACATACATACACTAACCGAAACCCTACTTCTAACCCTAAAGTAAAGCTTGCTACCATGTATGCACTTACTTTAACCCGCACCCTAACCCTAAGGTCCATGACTATCGCACACTTGCCTTAATGAACTATACCCAAACAAAATAAATAATCCAAACATATGCACTTAACAAAACCCTACTTCTAACCCTACACTAAATCTTACATACCTTACTATCTAAGCACTTACCTTAACCCCGCACCCTAACCCTAAGGTCCGAACTATCGCACACTTACCTTACGGAGGTATACCGCAGAAGGGCCAACTATGCCGATACAAGATTTTGAATTTCGTGGTTTAGGGCATTCAGTGTATTCGTGGTTCGTGCAATATGTGTCAACGTTTGCATATTTGCTGAAACGGGCTTTCGCGGTTATGATATAGACCCGTTCTACCTAGTGTTATCCACTCCTCCTTCACTCTTCCCTTATTCTCCTATTCCCCTTCCTTATGTTCGTCCATTTTTTCCCCTTTTTCTACTCATCCTCATCATCGTCTTGTACTGTCCTCTCATATGACTCGATAGTGGGCACCTCCTTTCTGTACCCTACCTATTTCCCATACATAGTCAGCCATCTTGCTCTCTCTTTGATGTTGTCTTCCAAATGGATATCTATGGCTGTGATTCCCCTTCTTTAGTTCTCATAGGTAACTGCCCTTTTCCTTAATCATGGCTTCATTTTCCTCCTGGTATCACTTTTTTACCCACCTCTCCCATCTTTTGCCTTTACCTTCTGTTGCTTAAGTTGTGTCCTCCTATGTTCTATCAGATTCCTTCTTACCCTTTTGCACTCTTTCTTCTTGCTCCTTGTCAATCCATTCTCCCCTGACTAGAAACCACTACCATCTCTATCTTCCATATTCCCCCCATGAAGCTATCCCATTGTCCAGCATCCTCTTCCCCACAAAAGTGCCATGAAACAAAACCTGTCTTACACAGTGAACGTTTCAGCTACCTCTCTTCCTCTTCCATCTTCTTAAATCTGCATTGCTCCTTTCATCTCGTTCAATTAGATATATTCACCTTTTCCTTTTTTATATCATAACATTACTTTATATTATTTTATATTATAAATAATTAGCTAGGTCATTCTCAAGTGTTTTATCTGGCTTCCCTAAACTTAGTTAAATGTAAAGTTGATTAATTTAAATACCTTGCTATTATCTACCTGATTTAGAACTACCACATCACTTTCCCCATAGGAAATAACTGCTGGAGCAGTTTCAGTTTGTAGAATAGCAGTGATTCATATTGTATGCCCTGTCTCTGTCTCTAGTTGTGTAACCACAGAGTTAGTACACACAGTTAATGCAGGGGTGATGACACAAAGCCTTCACACGAGTACCATGCGGTGCTTTTTTCACTTTTCCCTTTTACAAGCTAAAGTTTTATCCAGGTTGCTTCATCAGACTGGTGCTTCAAATATTTTACTGTAAAACACAAAGAGAAAGCAATATTTCTAACCAGTTTATCAAATACCAGACAAGTTAAGAGGTACTTAACAAGCACACAGGCAGTCAGTTAATGCTTAATGTATTTTAACAGTTCTGCTTTTTAAATATTACCTTCTGTTTTAACAACATTTACATTTTAGCTTGCAGTGTAACTTGCCACTTGCTTTTGAGTTTTATGAATTCATTTTATTAACTTTCATGCCTTCTCCAGGCTCTTTTTTGCCTATATCACAAAGTGTCCATGAAATTATAGCACATTTGATCAGTAGCTTTACATGACTCATAAAATTATCATTGGTATTTGTTCTATTACTGTTATTTAAGTTACGAGCTGATCAGTTCCTAAATAAGTAAGTTCCTAAGAAGTATTACCTTTTCAGAGTAGAAAATAGAAACCATTGCAGGTACACTAGGCTATCTATATAAATCATTTATATCATACTCCACTTTTTATTTTATTTATTTGTTAACTGGGTAAAGTGTTCCCATTTAGTGGCATCACAAGAGAATTGTCTGCTCAAGTGACTTGCTCAAAGTCTGAACCAGGAAGTAACTCTAATATTTCATAGCATTAACTGGCTGCAATAACTGTCAGACAATCTATAGTAGCATATGGATTCAGGATGTGTATGAAGGAAACTGTTTTGCATATAAAACAACAATGAGTCATGGTAGAAACCTGCTATGAAATGTGACTGCATAGGCACCCTCAGTGGTTTATCACTACAGCTTCAGCTATGGTAGTAGTTCAAATGCTACTTTAGGGCTGTTCCTCAAAATCATCAGTATATGCCAGTTATTATCTAGTTTGTTTGTTTGTGTCTTTCGGCTTTTCCCGGTTAGGGGTCGCCACAGCGGAACTCCGGTCCACTAATGATTGGCAGTAGATTTTTATGTGCTGGCTTGCTAGGCCTAGCGCACAACCTTCAACGAAGGAATGCCCATTCACGCATGTCGACACACAGAAGATGCTCTAACTGAGAATCGAACGGGCAACGTCTAACTGTGAGGTGACAATATTACCGCAGCACCACCACCGCAGTCTATGTCACTAAAAAGGGGCAATTAGTGCAGATTGACTATCCTGTCTAACAAATGCACATAAATAAATGCACACACACACACACACACACACACACACACACACACACACACACACACACACACACACACACACACACACACACACACACACACACACACACACACACACACACACACACACACACACACACACACACACACACATCATACTTACAGCTCCTGTGTTATACTGGTGATGTATGGCTATTCCTTATTACCCTACTCTATTGAAGTAAATATTGCCATGCCATTGTTTTTGTATTCTGTTCCTCAATGCATAACACACCACACACAGTTAATACATCTGCTTGTTGTAGATGCTTTATTTACTGTTAGGCCTATTTTTGCTGTCATGCACTGTAGGTCTGATATATACTGAATAGCATATGTGTGTTGGTACTCACTGGCCTCTAATGTGGTGATGTCATATATGAGTTTGTGTTAAAGAATAGTGTGATATCTTTATTCAAAGCAAGGGAAAGTGGTACATAAATATTACAATCGTTTTTATCTGTGATGTTCATACTGTAAATTATACAAAGCACTAAAAAAAATAAATAACAGTATACCTGCCACAAAAGCATAAGGTCAACAGAAAAGGTTTTGTATAAAATATTGTCACAATATACATTAACTCCAGAAAATGCAAACATCCTCTAATACAGTCCTTGGGGCAGCAATGTCATCCTATTGCGTTGCCTGATGTCTCTTTACAGACATGTAAATGAAAAAAAGAATATATATATGTTTCATTTAGGAATGACGTCCATGACTGTGAATAGCATTTCTGTTTAACAGCAGAACATGGCATCTTAAAGCACAAAGCTTTCCTCAAAAGGAATACATGAAGTTAATGGGGAATATTTGTGTATAGTCATCGAGTATGAAGTAACAAAATAATCTATGTCTGCATCTGTTACAGCCTCAAATACTTTCAGGCAGCTTAACATGTCTGAACCTTATGCTGCCCTTCAGTTACCTGCACCCTCTGCCTAATATATCTATCCATAAGAAGTAAAAGCAGGTTATAAGTCAGTCCCAACAAAAGATTGCTCCTTTCAGGGGTTGCTGCTGCTCTTTGTGAACACTGGGGGTATGCACATGATTGGTGATGATGGTTAATGCATTATCAAACGTCTGTTGCATTTGTTATAGTGAAAAGACCTATCACTGCTTCCGTTAAGTACACATTTAACTTTTGATCAGATATCTGGAGCAGATTCTTAAACATTAGTTTACATATTGGAATACTGCCCAAATGCTTCAGCACACACTGAATATAATCTACAATGTTCAAATCAATAATAGAAACAACATAGTGCATCCACTAGTTATATTACTCTTATCAGCTAGTTCAATCAAAGTCAGTGTTTATTCACTATGCAGACTTTCATTTTACTCAGTAAAAATGCTTAAAGTGTTGTTGCTCCACATTTTTTCCAGACTGTAACAGAATGATTTAACTAAGTGGAATTAATCATGAAGACTGATTCCCTTTTTAATGCTTCATTGATTGGATTAGTCTTACTAGGCATATAGCCTGTTTTCAGAGAAGACTGGAGGTAGTATTCATACCAACTAGAGCAAATTGGGGCAGGGCACACGGAAAATACTACACTTTTTGAGAAGTGCCATGTGACCCTTTGCATCTACATTAGCTGTTATCAACTCAGGTAGATTTGGCTTGTAATTTCAAAAGTCTGGTAAATGTTTAAAGTCTGTTTATTGGCATAATAGCCAAGATCTTTACCTCACAGATACAAGGTTTGTTTCTGACTCTTGGTTATTGAATAGGCTTGTAATAGTCTATAGACTGATAACCTAGTATTTACCTATAAACCCAATACACTACAAAGTAACACCCTAGATGACTGAAAACTCTTATAATGGAACTGCTGCACTTGCTTTAAAGAGAATCATGTGAACATGATGAAAGCATACAAAGCATAATGTAAGTCAGTGAGTTGCTTAAATGTTTATTGCATCAAGCCCAGTTCCAGAGAGATGATTCCTGTTCATTAAATCATGTTGTCTGATGATTCAGTAATGCCCCTCCAGGCTCCATATAAACTGTAAATGATTGTGAACTCTGTTCTTCAGCCATTCCTTTTTCTTTAATCAAATTTACTATCCATCTAATGCTGTCAAGGTATATTGGGCCTATATACCAGCCTCTTAAAAATGCTACCACCATCCAAAAAGTTTATTAGGCAAGTAGGGAACACATCTAGATTGCTAGTCCCTTCTTTCATATCAGCACCACACGCACATGCACACACATGCACACACACACACATGCACAAGCCCACGCGCGCGCACGCGCGCACGCACACACACACACACACACACACACACACACACACACACACACACACACACACACGCACACACACACACACACACACACACACACACACACACACACACGCAAACATGCACGCATGCACAGCTATGGACTATTTAAAGTTGCCAGTCAAACGACTCCATCTCTTTAACACGTGAAGGAACAGTGCCTGGAGAAAACCCCGGCAAAGACAGGGAAGACATGCAGACTCTGCAAAGAAAGCCCTTCCCCAAGCACGGACTGAATAAAAGAACCTCTCCTGCTCTGCGTTAACAGATTTATTCACTGAGCCACTGTACCTTCCAAATTTAACATACATCAAGTAAAAGTATGTGTGTTTGAAAGATATTTTCTAATAAGGGAATGTAAGTAATTTTTCTAGCCAGGAAATCTCAGATGGCATTATCATATCTATCATTACTCCTTGCTATTTAAACATCTGTAAAAACAAGTTATTTGGCTGTCTTCTCTTTCCTATTGCAATATAAGAAGAATACAGAAGGATTTTTACTGAAAGTGATATGATACATCCCACTTTAACCTTTATGAGTAAGTAAAGCGTGAACACAAACCATGGCATTACAAATAACTATTCTTCAGAACAAGGCTTTACAGTTTGTCACCATGAATACTTCTAAGTTACCATACAGTTAAGCTGTTATAATTTAGTACACACAATGACAGATTCAAAACTATTGAGTAGTTCACACTGGTCATTATTTAACAATGACAGTTTTCTGGGTCTAACCTTTAGCATTTTCTCGTTAACAACGAAAGTGCACTCCTGAAGAAAAGACCAAAAGTCAGTAATTATAAAAATGAAGGCTGTGAACCCTTTCCCTTTAGAATACCATACATTATCTAGACGAATTGCTCTTCTGCTAGATTTCTACAGAGCTAGGCATCTGAAGAAGCAAAGGCAGCAATTTATATTCCAGCAAAAATGTGGCGTCGTATAAGTTAGTTCAGCCCAGAACTGTGAAGCCATCCCCCAGTCATTTGTGGAGAAGATGCATTGTAGCTGGTTCTACTTACAAATTAAAATTTCCTGCTCTGCTCAGCATTTCCAAAGGATCTCTTATTATCTGGCAGATGGCATATAGGAGGGAATATTTTACATACTGCTAGCTATAATGTTCACCTTTTCATCATCTCTACAAATTGTCTTCAAATATGTGTTACTCAATGTTAAAAAAAAAATCTGTACTTTTATTTGGTGTCACAATAATGCTTACTAAATACATGTCCCTAAACTTAGGAAAAACACAGGATGGAAGCTGTGGATTTCAGAAATAAACACAAACTTGCAGTTGCAGATATTCATCAGTTTACTACTCAGGCATCTAGGCTATTATTTCACTTAACCTGATAGCCAACGTATTTATTTGTTTATTTAGATATCACAACTGGAAAAACCGGAGGTAAAAAAAAAGCTATGATTCAGAAATAAACAGTAGGTGGGGTATTATGAAATGCATGTGATACCTGGCAAGAAAAGGAAATCAAGAAACAAACAGTATCAATCACAAAATAAACACAAAACCATTTTTTGGAGTAATGAATAACAGGAACTCATAAGTAGGACAACAGTATTGTACATATAAC
>NC_056734.1:720292789-720537789 GCF_019279795.1 Protopterus annectens
GTCATTTATTTTACTGAATCTCAGGGAAGTGTTCACCAGAATAATTCATTAGAGATGAACATTTGTTAGCTCACTGTAATGTCTTAGAAGGGAATAGGAAGGACAACATAGCACTCGTAAATCTGCCATGGTCAACACATGACATCCCGCTATGAACAGCATCTGCGTTCTACTCTAGTACTTAGCAAAAGGACTGCATCTCCATTTATATGAGAAGATCTGGAGAATGATGGGGAAAGAAAGACAATATTTGAGAAACAGGAAATGGGAAGTATAAAATAAAATATCAGGATGGAAATATGTTGTAATGACTACTTCTGCTTTAATTAAACTGATATTGAGGCTGTGTATGGAAATAGGCTGAGATTTCTTGCTGGATTTGGAAAGTAACATACAAAACTGACTATGTCTGACTCAATCTGGTACTTATCTACTGTGAATCATGTGATTTGCCAGAGAAAATGGACTTAGAAGAAATGGAATTAGCAATGGAAATGGACATTGGAAACTAATAAATCTTTGCCAAGATGCAGGCTCTACATATACTGAAAAAGCGAACAAAGGCAATAAAGACAGCAGCAAGTAAACCATCATTTATTTACTGCACTTTGCTGCAGCTAAGCTGCAGCAGTGATTTTGATGCTACCAGATACAAAGCCATCTTCAGAACTAATCCTGAGAATGTTTTTTATTGCTTAGCTAAAGTTTTTCTTTTTACATTCTTTTCATTTGACATAATTGTAGCAAACCAAGAAAATATATGTTATTACAGCAAGAAAAGGAAATGCCCACGGACAGATTTCTAACTCATTGCCATCACTACACAAGATAGCTTATTTATTTATTCTTTTGGTGACCAGACAATTGGAATCATCCTAAATGGACCTTTTTTTCATCTACAAACAAGTTGGCATGACAGAAATCATAAATGTTAATTTGGTTTCCGCATGTCACACTAAAAATATTAAGTAAAAGTCAATAATCGCAATATAGGAAGATAACTGGATGGTCTGATATCATAGAATCCCTCCAGTTTCTATTTACCTGTTCCTAACTTCTACCGACATTGGAACTATAAATCCTGATGAACAGCTCCTGTTAGCCCAAAGTTCACATTCAAGGTTTTCCTCTTGCCAGCTATACCACAATCTCTTTTACATCTTTTAGGTTCATTTCTGCTCGTTCTTGAGCAGATTCAGTATGTGCTCATAACATCGATCTTTATTACCATTCACTGTGAATGTACTTCAGTATACGCAACACAAATAACATTCATGAATACTCAGATCCAGAGCTGTGCTACAGGGGATATTCTTAAGGTGATACTTTCCTGCCTGTTGAGATATATATATATATATATATATATATGTATATATGGTTTAACTTCATATCGGTGAAAGCTCATTTCATCGGATTTCAAAACAGAGAGACCAAATCATCGAAAACTCAAATCGTCGAAAACTCATAACATCAAATCTCAAATTATTGAAAACTACAAAGCAACTAGAAATAACATCCCAGACACTGTTTACTATGTTTATGCAGGAGTACAAGCCCCCTTGCACCCCCCAAGTGGGGCTCCACCCCCCCACCCCACCCCGATAATTAAATATACCAACTCCAAGGTCGCACTACAGTGGGGTTAGGAAATTACCTTTTTCCCCCACTGTAGTGTGACTTTGGAGTTGGTATATTTAATGTACAGGGGGTGTGAGGGGTAGGCTTGCCCCCCTGCATAAACATAGTTAAAACTCTTGTGGGATATTATTTCTAGTTGCTTTGTAGTTTTCAGTGATTTGAGATTTGATGTTATGAGTTTTCAACTATTTGAGTTTTCGATGATTTGGTCTTGCTGTTTTGAAATTCTTTGAAATGAGCTTTCGACGATATGAGGTGAAACTATATATATATATATATATATATATATATATATATATATATATATATATATATTGCTTTTGTCAAATGTTATTTCTTTGACAAAAGCAGGAGGTCTGGTTTAATGTCATCTGTACAGATGGCCAAGGGGTGGAAATGTTGATGGTGTGTAATATCGAGACAGGTAGGTGGGTTTGGAGGGGTGTTTGTACATAGGTATGTGAATTAGGACTACGGTTTTGGATGAGTGAAGGATATGTGTTGTATGTCTGGGTGCGAGTTTGCACATTTTAGGGTTAGGGTCAAGGTTAGGATAGAGGCTAAAGGTAGTGTCGGCTTGTGTTTGTGAATGTCTGTATGTCCAAGTGTGTCTTGTGTAGTGGCAGTATTACAGGTATTGAGGATTTGTTTTAAGCATTTTGGATGATCAGAGTTTTGCCATTTTGCATTTTATAGTAGGTCCACCACTCCTGTATGCATTGCAGATGTGTGATGTCCTAATATGTATTACAGATAGGGTGATGTTTTCTTATATGTCTGTATAGAAGAACATGAAGTCCAGCAAAAACATCTAGTTGGTTGACATATTTCTTTTCGTCCAGTTATTTTACCTTAGGGCAAAACAGAAATGAGCAAATGATATTAGTGGAATGCTGAATTGCTATTGCCTAATGAAACTAGTCTCTGTAGTTTAGTATATACAAGTACAGAATAATTCTATGCTGATGTTCTTAATTTGTCTAGGCCTAGAGTAATGTTATTGTTTCTAAATAGTTTTAGGTATATTCTTATTTTACTGCAAAGTGCCTTTGTTTTTGATTATGAGGATAATATTGAGAAAATAATTTGAAGTTGTTTACTGGCAGTGCAGTTAATAATAATATTAGTGATTACTAATAAAAGCAAAGATGCCAATATTAACTGCTAGCATTGGTGATACATTTTATAGGTTTCGAGTTGCATTTTATATAATACGTTCTGTTAATCAGCCTTTTTTTATAATTACATTTTCTATCTTCAGGTTTTGTAGCTATGCTTGCAACAACAAAGACTTCAAAAGAGTTTTATAACCATTATAGTCTTTATTTATCCGAGTAAAACAATCTGCATTTTTCGTGCTCCCGTCCACATTTCACTGGAAAAATGGCCTATAGTACAGCTTCTTAAAGCTTAATTCTTAAAATGAAACATTGGCAAATATAAATATATTAAAAAAATAATGACTGGCAATACAGTCTGTGAAAAATGTTTCCACTATGTAGTTATGAATGGCAAAACTCTGAGCATCAGAAATGACAGAGACTAATGCCTGAAATACAAAAGGGCAAAAAATGTTAACTGCAATAGCAGTTAGGAGAACTGAAGTGGTAAACTTTGCAAGTTGCATATGCAGCATTCATAACAGACAGTGTGTCGGCTCACTTAAAGGCCTATGAATAGCACTAGATATATAGGATTTTACCTGTTATTTAAAACCATGATCAGTGACTTAATTTGAGGTAAATATGGAGTCTGACTTTAATGCGTGTAAGGGGGGGGGGAATCACACAATCTCCTACCAGTTCTAATTAAGAGCATAAAAGAAAAAAACAAAAAACAGAAAAAACCACAACAACAGACTTAAATGAACTTACAAGTAGAAGATTGTAACACCATTTATTAATAAAATAAAAAAAACATTAAATAACTGATGCAATTGTATCATTACAAAAGTTCCTGAAACTTCAAAAAAAGCTAGCATTTTTTTTTATAAATAACAGGGGAACAGAAAGAGGGTGAGAGAAGACCATATAGAAGGAACAGTTGTATAATCCATTATATATAATAGTGTTTACTAAGAACATAATGGAAACTCATATTCCAAATGTCAGACAGTAAAGATCACTCTACACAAAATTCTTGAAGAGGTAGATGTCTCCATGAATTGCACTTGAAAAAGCATGCAGCAATGGAACTTAGCTGCAGCTCCTACTTTAAACTGCATACAAAAAAAGAAAAAAAGACACAACCATAAACATTACAATACATTTCACTTGAAGTAAAATAACTACCAAAGGGTTAATTGTAAGTCAAACAAAAGAATGCCTGTCAGTCCTAAGAATTGCAGGATGACAAATTCAATGTTTTCCCTGCCCAATCTGCATGATATTCTGAGGTGAGTCATAAACTTAACAATTGCTAAAAAAAATCTCCTAAAAGAAGGCACTCACTGCTGACTCTCACTTAGAAATTGCACTGCCAGTGACTTCCTATGGAAAACTGTGACTGGTATAGTGTTCCTTGGCATCTTATGCTTCGAGTAACTGATGCTCAAGGAATTTCACTTCTACTACCTGTGGAGATCCAATGAAAAATATCACATAATAAATTAAAGATAAAAAAAATGAATAGTGCCTTCACTCAAAATGAGGCACCAAAGCCCTTATCCTGAAAGGGATCATTCTTACAATAGACATAGTGTAGTATTCACTGTCCTGCACTCAATGAATAACAGTGCTACCCAAATATGCATATGTAGTTCAGTGTGGATTCACTTTATATCCTCGAAATACTGAAATATCGAAATTCAGTATTTCAAAGCTATAAAGTCGAATTTTTGAAACCACGAAAACTCAGAACCGCAAAATTCAAAATCTTGCTCACCGGAGATTTTGGATTTCATGCTTCTACTGCACACACACACATACACACACACACACACACAAAAACACACACACACACACACACACACACACACACACACACACACACACACACACACACACACACCATCCTCCCCACACACAAACACTAGGTCTCTACTACATAAAATCAGGGAGGCAAGCCCCCCTGTGCCCTCTCACCCCCCCTACTTAAATATTCTCACTTCGAGGTCACACTACACACAAACACGCACAAAACACCAACTCACAAACTACATTCTCCTCGCAGGCACACATCATCACAGCAACAAAACGCACTGACACACAACACAGCCCCTACCCAAAACCCTTAACACACACACACACACACACACACACACACACACACACACACACACACACACACCTGAATCCATAACATAACAGAATGGTTTGGAGGGACAGGGATATCTCACAGAGGTTACCGCTGTTCTGGCACAGAATCCCCATCCACATAAACAAAGTTAATTCCTGTCCATATTCAAGCACAACTTAGATCTATGGACGGGAAACTGAAAATTTACTGCAGGACTGCTCCCTGTACTAGTAATGGACAGAGGCAGCTCCTAAATGCTTTCTCCCATGAATGAATCTCTTCAAATTATCTATGGTATGATCCCAGTTATTCTCATTAGGGGTAGATTTATCATGGGATGGGTAAGGCCAATCTATAAACCAAGTGGAATAGGGAATTTCGAGCACAAAAAGGGGAAACTGACTAGGTGTAAAATGACCTGCAAGGGCAGCTAGCCTAGTACTTACCTATGAACCAATGAACCTATGTAAAGCTACTCAGCTTTGAAGTTTTCTCTTGACGACAATCTCCCCACTTCATTTCTTCACTTTTACATTGGTAAAATGCATGTGCAACCAAGCAAATTAGAAAATGCAGTTTACTTTTTATTTAATACTTCTTTTTAATTAAAATAATAAATGTTCTTATGGCCGGTTCCCTACTGTTATGTCTTTATGCCTGGAGATAGCATGAATCACTGCCATTCAGTTGCAGTTTATCAAGGCAGATCCACACATGCAGATAAGTCATTATAACATAACTCTATAACATATGCAGTGGGGGCATTACACATATACTGAAGGTACCTGTATAAATATTGTGTATTAGAATAAATTCAACAGAACAGGAATCATATTATTTGATGAAAAATAAGTTCACAGTTGCAAATTATGTCGAGTTAACAGTCCATTCTGAAACCAGCTGTAGGTCACACTACACACAAACACGCACAAAACACCAACTCACAAACTACATTCTCCTCGCAGGCACACATCATCACAGCAACAAAACGCACTGACACACAACACAGCCCCTACCCAAAACCCTTAACACACACACACACACACACACACACACACACACACACACACACACACACACAAACACACACACACACACACACACACACACACACACCTGAATCCATAACCACAGTGAAACCTCAGAAGCACAAAATTCAAAACCGCCAGTATTCAAGGTTTTGAATTTCATGCTTCTGAGCTTTCGCTGTTCTCAGGATTCCACTTTATGGGCTTAAAATACTGAATTTCGATATTTCAGTATTTCAAGCTTCTAAAGTGAATACAGTCAGTGTATATGATTCTCTGGGACACAAATCTGTCCCTCCAACAAGTCCTGTTTATTGTTGAGGTCAGGTTAAGGTCCCTAGAGCATACAGCTCGGGTAGATTGGGTTTTCCTTAGGTGGAGCATTTCCAGCAATTCAATGTTTGACATAGCCTTGTATGTCAGGCAGAGATCACCTCTGAGTAGCTGATATGCAATTGAGTACAGTTGGAGTTTTTTAGCCTGGTGACATAGGGTGTCTGTTTTAGGCCCATTATCCTCTTGGTGAGGTATTTTTGAGGAATCTCCAGTTGTTGCAGATGTCTAGTAAGGTACATCCTGAATGGGGCATTGTACTCAATAATGGGCCTAATGAGTGATGAGTAGAGGGGGACAATAACTTCCTTTTTTCTAGATGCAAACCCCTTTGTGATAAGGTAGGCCATGTAGAAGGATTTTCTAACCACTTTAGCGATGTGGTTATTGAAGGAGAGGTTACTATCCACCTGGGTCCCTAGGTCTCTTATCACACTCTCTGTGTTAAGTGAGCTGCCACCTATGTGGTAATTCGTAGGTACTTGTTTTTTCCCGAAGAGGGTGACAATACACCTTTTGGCATTTAGCTTGAGGCCATGATTTTGGCACCATGTATCTGTTTCAGTGAAACCCTTTTGAAGGATATCTACGTCAGTAGGAGTCTCAGTTATTGCACCCAGTTTGCAGTCATTTGCGAACTTTGTTAGCCATAGTCCCTCTGTGTTTGCTTGTACCACTGAGAAGTAAATACCAAACAGGAGAGGTCCCAAGACTGAGCCCTGTGGTACTCCACTTGTCATAGGTTTGGAGTCGGACCTAGCGTTTCCTATTTTCACTGTATGGGTTTTGTCCGTGAGCCAGTTAGCAACCCATCTTGTAATGTAGGGGTGTATATTTAGGTTAGTGAGTTTGTCTATAATTCCTGAGTGGGGAATGGTATCAAAGGCTTTCGCAAGGTCAAGGTATGCCGTGTGAACCACCTTTCCCTCATTGATTGCTTTGGTGACCGTCTCGAAAAAGTCAACCAGGTTTAGAAGACATGACCTGCCCTTTATGAAACCAAACTGGATAGGGTTTAGGGTTTGTAGGTTCCCAATGTTGTTGTTTATGAGTTCCATGATGGTGCGCTCAATGGCCTTGCAGACGAGGCTCATCAGGCTGATGGGACGATAGTTCCCGGGGTCGATGGTGGCTCCTCCCTTGTGAAGTGGGACAACCGTTGTCATGCGCCACTCAGTGGGCACATAGCCTGAGGTGAGGCTGTGGTTGAACATGGTATTAAGGTGAGGGATTAGTTTGTTTTGGAGTTCATGTAGCACGCAGTCTGGGATGCTGTCTGGTCCAATGGATGCTGTGTTTTTTTGCTTTAGAAAGTGCCATTTTCACCTGGGTGTCTGTGATTATGGGGGCAATGCAATCTTCTGCTATAGATATCGGCCCTTTAGGGGGTGAGGGTGGTGTAAAGTTTGCACTGAACCTATCTGCCAGTATATTGGCGATATCAGTTGGTTCTGTGAATTTTGAACCACTGTGCTGTACCTCAGAGCAGATCTGCGAGTTGCCATTTAGGTTCTTGACATAGCTAAAAAATGCTTTGTGGTTGTCTTTGGTGTCCATTGTGATTTTTCTTTCAAAGCTCACCTTTGAGGATTTTATAAGGGATCTTAGCTTTTTGCTAAGGTTGGTCAGGGAGCTCCTCCATTCCTGGGTTTTACTCTTTTTTTTGTAATAATTTCTTCCTTCTATTATAGAGCTTGTTTATGGCCGGGGTCCACCAGACTGGTTTCCTTTTTTTGGAGGAATGGGTCTTGGTTTTGTTCGGGATAGCACGGTCCATGCACTCATGTAAGTGCTTGTAGAGTGCTTTTGTGTAGGCTACAGCAGATTCAACCAAACTGTCATTCTGCATGGGAGTAACGAAGTTTGCCACCTCTGTCTTAAGTAGCATAAAGTTTGCTTTGGAGAAATGTTTCACTGTGGCTTCCTTGGGGGGGGGGGGGTGGTATGTGGATATCGAGGGTGATGAGTATGTGGTCTGATCTAACCAACGAGGAATTTACCTTGGGTATGGAGCACTTGTCCCCCATGTTGGTAACGACCAGGCCTAGTATATTGTTGCCCCTTGTGGGGGTGTTGATAAGCTGTTCCAGGGCATTTGAGTTAATATATTCCAGGAAGCGTTGAGCAAAGGTATTAGTGCTTGAGTAGTTTTCCCAGTTGATGTTTGGGTAATTGAAATCACCCAGTATTAGGGTGTTTGGTTGGACCCTCATGTTTTCCAGTACCTCAAGGAACGAGGAGTGAGGGTCTTGGGGGAGGGATGGTGATCTGTAGCAAGCTACAATCTGGATTGCAGTTTTGCCCATTGACAGTTGCACTTGGATGATCTCTGAGGCATCATACTTTGCAACTAGTCTGGAGGTGTGGATATCCTTGATGAATATGGATATGCCTCCTCCTTTGGTGTTTTGGTTCAGGTTTTGTGACCAAAATATGTGGTTTGAATTGTAGCCTGGAATCGCTGGGGTGCTCTTTTGTGCCTTGAACCAGGTCTCAGTTATTGCACAAATATCAATGTTCTTCATTTTGAGAAGAGCCTCGAGTGAGTGCATTTTGAGGTTTAAACTCCTGGTGCTGAGCAGCATTACCCTCAGTTTTTTGTTGCTGGTACTTATTACGGTGGTGGGTTTGTCTTTTGAGCCTTGCCTAAAAAAGCCACTATGGGGGTGGCAAGAGCCTTGGCCAGTATCTTGAATCCCAAGGGTGATAAGTGCAAGCCATCTCTGGTGAAGCATCGTGGCTTGTCGAGCATGTCATCCCAGGCAGACAGATAATGGATCCCCTTTGAATGACACCAGAAGCTTAGCCAGTTGTTGAAATTTATCATTTTTTCCTTGTACTGAGGTATCATTCTTCGTGAAGGTAAGATGTTAGTCAGGGCTAGGGTCATACCCGCCTTGGTTACATGATGAGAGAGCTCTTCTATGTCTCTTTTCATGTAGTCCAGGGAGGTACATCTCAGGTCATTCACACCAGCATGGACAATGTCAGAGTCATATTTGTACTTGTTATGGAGTGACCTGAGTGCCTGCATGATGTGGCAGATTCTGGCGCCCGACAAGCAGCTGACAGTAACCTTCTCTTTGTCCAGCCTGGTGAGTGGGACATCAGTGTGCCTAACTGGAGTCTCCTATTACAAGTGTGTTAGGTATGATGTTATGCCTTATGGGCTGTGGTTGTGTGGCACACTGGTTTTGGAGGTTATGTGTTGGTTGCGGTGTGTTTGTGGGTGGAGGTTGCTTGCATGTCTGCTGTGGAGGTCTCTGTTGTTTCCGCAGATTTTTATTTAGAGCCTCTGAGTATGTCTTTGTGTATCAATGTTTGGGATTTGCAGTTGCAGGTGTGGTGGGTCTATGTGTAGCATTACTTGTTACCTTTTCCTCTTGACTGTTTATTCCAGTTGTGGCTGGACAGAGCTTTGCCTCAAGTTTGGTTGTGTAAGTGCATCTCTCGCAGATTTTGGTGTCGTGTGGTAGGAGGAGATAGTTGTCTGTGTACATGAGGCAGTTGTGACATTGCCTCAAGATGCCCAGATTCATCAGATGGACAGGAGAATACACTGGGAACTGGCCTTTGGACATGCCTAAATGGGTTGAGGAACTTTTTCTTGTTAAGCTGGTGGGGGAGAGTAATTTGACTGTTCCCTGCAAACAAATGTTGGGGATTGAGTACTATAGATTATTAGTGCTTCTGTCACGTTTTTAAGCAAGTGCGAGTCCGAAGGCACTGATTTGAGTGCTAGAACTGAAAGAACTGACTAGTACTAAGGGAAAAACTGAAGAGCAGACTCTGTGAAGCCGGGGATAGTTTAACCCTAGCTAACTGCCGCTGCTCTATGTGCAAAACCGTGCAAATGCATTTTTATATCAGAAAGGTAAAAGAGATATAAATTAGCCCAAAATGGCCAATAAAACTACAATTTCTGGGCTGAAACCACTCATCCAAGGACAGGTAAGCTGTTCAAAGCTCCCCAATCTCACTGGTGAACAGAGTAACTTCCTTCGATCCAAGTAAGGTATGGGCAACACAGAAGCTTAAACACAGTCCAGGTACCAGCAACTATCTAAAAACAGGAATTTTCTAGCTTAAAAAGGTGGGAAATAGGACGATTATTTTTGTTTGTTTGTTTTTTTTTTCAAAAATAGAACAGATACAGCAGAAAAAACACTTTTAAAGTACATAAACAACTGTCGTATTTTAGTATGAAGCCAATAACAGTTAAATAATGCAATTTAAGACAAAAACAACTTTTTTTAAAGTGCAGGCAGTAAGTAAGTACAAATGCAGTTAAAACACGCTTCTTGAGTATCAGTACACTTAGACAAACTACTGAAATGACTACTGGTAAAATAATAAATTTTGTATCATTTTAGTGCTTGTGCATACAATGGTTCATGGCTTACAAAGTAGCAAGACTTCTTACAATGGCATGCATACAGCATGGGTATTTGACTATGAATAACAACAACACTTCATTAGCATAAACCACTTGAGACAATGTCTCATTTAATTCTCATTACACTAAATCACAGGCAGAGTGCGCTGATGGAAATGGCCTCTATGAATCACCTCTTAGCTATGCCGACATCGCTAATATCAGTACCATGTTCATGCAATGACTATGAATACTGGCCATAAACTTTTACCAACATTATACTGGTAGTGTTGTTTATACACACACAGATGCACACATACACACACCCATACACCCCCCACACACGCTTTATGTTGTTTGGGATCTACTTTTCTGAAGTAAAAGCCAATACCAAAGGACTCTGGCTGACTACGTTTCCAGATAGCTGTAAGATAGGAACAGTCATTGAATCCCCAAGTGACTTAGGCATTCTGCAGGAAGTTTTGTCCCAAATAAATAACTGATGCCAAAATCATAGACTGAAACTAAATGCCAAAAAATGTATTATTGTATCCTTTGGAAAGTCATCTAACCCAGAGAACTACCACATTGACAATATGCCCCTAAGATTTGACCAGGTTGTTTGAAATTTGGAACTTATGTGGACAGTGATTTGACTTTTGACCAACATGTGTTTCTTGCTGTAAGAACAGCTTATAAACAAAGGGATTATATTTAGATCTAGAGCTGTCACCGTCTCCCTTTACTCAGTCCTCATTAGGCTAATCATTGAATATAATGCCCTCTTTGGCATGTATCTATCCAGACACATGCAATGATTAGAATGCCCACTGAGATACCTTTCTAAAAGGATTACAAGACCTAAACAACATGTCCTATGTACACCAACTCAGTGCCTTGTCACTATACTCAGTATCCTACAGACTGCTGAGAGATAACCTGTGTCTGGCATAGAAGGCATTCTCAACCAACAACTAATGGATTTACTGCACATTAGCAAGTCAAATGGCATCAGAAATACTCAGTCTAGGGATCTAAACCTCTTCTGCAACGTTAACAGAATGGTTTGGAGGGACAGGGATATCTCACAGAGGTTACCGCTGTTCTGGCACAGAATCCCCATCCACATAAACAAAGTTAATTCCTGTCCATATTCAAGCACAACTTAGATCTATGGACGGGAAACTGAAAATTTACTGCAGGACTGCTCCCTGTACTAGTAATGGACAGAGGCAGCTCCTAAATGCTTTCTCCCATGAATGAATCTCTTCAAATTATCTATGGTATGATCCCAGTTATTCTCATTAGGGGTAGATTTATCATGGGATGGGTAAGGCCAATCTATAAACCAAGTGGAATAGGGAATTTCGAGCACAAAAAGGGGAAACTGACTAGGCATAAAATGACCTGCAAGGGCAGCTAGCCTAGTACTTACCTATGAACCAATGAACCTATGTAAAGCTACTCAGCTTTGAAGTTTTCTCTTGACGACAATCTCCCCACTTCATTTCTTCACTTTTACATTGGTAAAATGCATGTGCAACCAAGCAAATTAGAAAATGCAGTTTACTTTTTATTTAATACTTCTTTTTAATTAAAATAATAAATGTTCTTATGGCCGGTTCCCTACTGTTATGTCTTTATGCCTGGAGATAGCATGAATCACTACCATTCAGTTGCAGTTTATCAAGGCAGATCCACACATGCAGATAAGTCATTATAACATAACTCTATAACATATGCAGTGGGGGCATTACACATATACTGAAGGTACCTGTATAAATATTCCCCGGGATTCATGAAGCTCGGCGCAAGGCCGGCGTAAGGCCTGCGCCGGCGGTGCATGGAATATCCGGCGCAGTAGCGCCATATACATATTAATGAGAGTGCACCGGAATCACAGATACGTGCGTAGTGTACGTGAGCGAGCCCAGGTAGGATGCGTCTGGAGGCGTGTCTAAGCCGGCATGAGGTGAGCAACCTAATGTGCTGACAGCCACGGTCCGCCCACAATATTAATGGCAGCAGCCAGGTCCTGTGCAGAATGAAACGCACGTACAGTATGCAACATAGTCCCCGTCCCAAATTAACAGAGAAGCAAATAGAAGCCACGAAGGCATAAGTGTACCCGTCCAAGGAGCAAAGGATACGTATAAGACCGCGTTCGTCCCGCAATGCACTGTCAGTGTTTACACTCAGAGAAGGTGTACAGCTGCATGTCAGAGCGCCGCACCGACATAGGAGCAGCGACTAAGGTCACCACCTGTCCCACTTTGGTTGGGGCAGTCACTCCATGGACAGTTGTGTCCCGAAAAAACGTATTAGAAATGGCTGATGTGCTACGATTGTAGGACACAATGATATCCCGTATTTAATGTAATGGTAGCATGAATTGGTTATTTCTGTAACAGAAATACCTAAATGACACAAGAAACAGAATAAGCAAGGAAATTGCCACAATAATAAGCATATTATTTAGGCAAGCAAGTGAATTTCTATGCTATATAGTGACTGTTTGTATGTGTCGGCCTGTAAAGTCAGATGTGAGTCCCGGAAATATCCCAGATCGGAAAATGGAAAAGGTGGACACCCCAGTAGCGACATGGGCATGGTCACCAGGGTTACCTGCTGTCCCAATGTGCCATGGACAGTCCCTGATTGGACAGTCGTGTCCCTGCAACAATCGTAAAATGGAAAATGAACTCCGATCACCTGCCACGCAAATTCCCGCAATATACATGTAAATAGTAGCATAAAACATATACATTACGATATGGAACACAGACATGGCATAAGAAAATAAATAAGGAACCCAAACGCTTACAGAATAAGCTCATAGTATGGCAAACAAGTGAAGTTCTGTCAACTGCACTAGCCCTGGGTATGTGTAGTCCTGCAAATTCCTAAGTGTCCACATAACATGCCCCACTATGGGCATTGGAAAAGGTGCCAACCATAATGGTCACGAGCAGTAGTGACAGTACATAGCCGGGTAGCTGTGCTGACATAACAACAGTAAGGAAGCAAGATACCTCAAACACAGGCAAACATGTGCATAGCAACATATCCCAGACCCAGCAACGTCTCTGTTGCATACACTGGATGGTGTATGATGAAGTGTAATATCCAGAAGCAGAACCCATGCATTCGGATGTACTACACAATAGCCTCATTGTACATGTCAGTCACACCCATGTATACCCCTGCACCCAAACCTGCTAGCATCCGTGTGCAGCTATACAACCACACACAATGTGCATACCTGAACTGTGGTAAGATGTTTGTGTTAGGCAATGCCACGCAGGCAAATCACATTACCCCACATGTCACCAACCCACCGCAGGTACAGATATGTAAATGGCTGCATGTGAATGTGTCAGCAGAATGTGTACATCCGGCATGTAGTATGTACCTGTCCAAACCATCTAGGTTTGCATACGACACGGTGCACATAACTGTACACATGTGGACAAGTCGGGTCGTTGGACCACCGCATCGATGATTATCTTTGCAGTGAAGTCGATCACATATAGCGGAACAGGTGCCTACCAAACAGGACGTCCTAACAGGGTGCTACAGGCAAAGAAGGGGAAACTGGGACATCACATGTGGAGATTAGCGTAGCTGGACGGACAAATACACACGGTCAAGGTAAAGGACGGAACAACATGCATATGGCCGGATGGATGTTGTTCGTAAAATATATAGAAACACATATGAAGTTCCAGTTTACACTCGAAATACTATATAATGTATTGAATTGTACCGTACAATATGGCAGTAGAACTAAGCCTGCATGTGTAATTGGTGAAGCTAAGCTGTACTGTGATGGAATTCTGAACCTGGCAGTAAGCAGTACAGCAGGCTCATGTCTGTCATCATTAATTATTTGCTGGGTTACAGAACAATAAATGTATGTACATGCATAACAGCACTCCTTCCCCAGGGGAGGATGGCCTTGTGAGCTCTATCGAAGATAACAGTACAACTCCTTACCAGAGAGACAAAGCAACGTATTAAGAAATTAACTGTCCACTGTATCGTAACAGTCTAGGGTCCTTGAAACAGCTACAATCACAAAAGGATACTGTAATGTACAAGGTGCCTTGCAAGGCTGTGTTATTCCCATGAGAAAACAATTTAAAAGCACGACCCCAGCACCCACGTATGTATAGACTATTGCGGACCATAGTGATGGAAATGCCCTGTGACCGACCACGTCAGTAAGGTGGGCAAAAGCTGATTGTAAACACTATATAAAGAAACTGCTTACTGTATAGAGTCAGACAAAACTCTCATACTTGGACTGTATATTATTTAGCCTGCCTGTGTACACTACTAAAACGTTCCGAACCCGAGCCTCCTGTGTTATCGGCTGTCACTTAGAAAAGCCTACTGATAACTACAGTCTGGTTGTAACAACTTATTTCACATTGTGATCCTTGTAATCCGGAATTCCCTTGGTAAGCTACAGGTCAGAGTGCATGGCTGGTTAGACATGTTTGTAACAACTTATTTCACATTGTGATCCTTGTAATCCGGAATTCCCTTGGTAAGCTACAGGTCAGAGTGCATGGCTGGTTAGACATGTACGCTGGAGAATATGCATAAATGGTTCTTCTTGAATGAAAAGACCTCCGACTGAATTGTTGTGTGTAAAGAGGCTGTTTACTGTCTGATCTGTGGCTGAAAAGCGGAAAACTGGATCCCAAGAAGAAAACGTGCAGCCTTAAACAGGAGGCCCAGGTAAGGAGTGTCTGCCTTTTTGTGTCTATTGTAGATCAGGGACCAGACTACATTGTGTTTCTGTTAACAGTAGTGATATCGGTCAAGACCTACCCACATACTGATAAATCTGAACATAGGTCAGGGGAACACACAGCAGAGTAAATAGTGATTGTAGACACTACAGTGGATACAGGGAAGGAGACACACGTGTTATGACAGAAGGGTACGTAGCAGTCGTGTAGAGGATATGGGAGATTATTGAAGCAACAGATCATGTGATCCGCGTTTGACGGTGGCGTGAAGAATATGCAATCGCAGAGAGCACATAATGTGAGTTACGCAGCAAAATGGGGTAATAAATATGACATTGATGGTATATTAGGCAACATATCGTTACTGAAACATTGTAATCCCTGAAAATTTGATGCATATGTTCCAAGGTAAACACCTGTTCCACCCTGAGAGGGATATGCCCTCTCTGGCCAGCCGTGTCCTGTAAATAAACCGAACAAATGTCAAATGTCCTGATATCTCAGGACAAACATTTCCCAGATATATATCAAAATGGTAGCATAAAACAGTAAATTTGTATGTGGAACAGCAAAATAGAATAATAAACAGAATAAGCAACTGAAATGCTACAACAATTGGTCGCTCTCCTGGCAAAACGTGAATACCTGTCCTATGTACTGGCCATGGGTATGCATTTTCCAGGCAAATTACACGTTCCGAACACTAATGTCCCACATTGTGCATTGGAAAAGGTGGCAGCCCTAAGATGTGCAGGCGACAAAACAGCGACAATTGGGTATCCGTCATGCACATCGGTGGACTGAGGTAGTGTACCGAAGGGAATAGAACACTACAAATGGCTAAGCATCATACGCATACAGAGAAGATCATAATACAGTAGTACCGATCGCCCCCCCCCCCACAACACCCTACCACCGCAGATACCACATGCAGGATATTAAGCGGGAGGGCAGGCTAGTCCCCACACGTTATCCTGTGGCAACAGAGGTAGCACAACGAACAAATGTAATAGAAGCTATTGAAACCACATCCCGAACACGTAACATACCTAGGGACACCCGAGTAAGAACACAGTACTAAAACAGAGTGAGGATATCTGTCAATTAATTGAAGTACCGAACCATCATGCAGGACAGGAAGGCCAGGACCCAACCCCCTGGCGTATAGATCGTGCACACCACAAGATAGCTGCAAAGTCATAGAGGGAATTCCCCATCCACAAAGTAATCGCTATTCACCATGCAATACCCCTGTATCTCCTGATCGGAAACCAAAAGGGGAATGGCGGATGGTACAGTATGTATAAGCTGTAAATCATGTAAGAATACTTAGGGTAGCGTTGGTGCCAGACCCACACACTATATTCAATGCTATGAACATGCCACAGAAGTATCTTACCGTGGTACATATAAGCTATGCTTACTTTGCAATACCTATACATCCACATAGTCCGTATTTCTTTGCTTGTACAGTCAGGGTGACAGATACAGCCATACCCGGCTATCGCGGGGCTACTGTGAAAGTACAACGATATTCTCACAGGGGATGGCCAGCTACATTCCGGTGTCAACTCCACCCGGGCCCAGTCAAGCTCCACTTTAATTGGATGATATTCTGCTTGCGGCCCCTACCCAGCAGCAATGTATGGAAGATACAATAGCATTAATGAGATAATCAGCAGAACAGGGACATAAAGTAAGCAAGCATAAATTGCAACTACAGAGAATACAGGTCAATTACCTGGCATATCTGGTATCCAAGTAGGGTAGAACATCACATGACGATAGGAAGGTAGCAATATAATAAGCACCCAAGCCAACTAACAAGAAGGGAATGATGTCGTGTCTGGGCCGACTAACACATGTTAAATCTGGATATCAAACAATGCTGTGGAATCCGCTGTATTGTTTGCCTTAACCTTTAATACACTTATGGCAGCACAACACATAGTACACCGGATTACAGTAGCAGAAACAGCGTTATGCAGACTAGAATGATTGATAGCCTCAACAGCTGTAGTAGGTCTCGTGAATAATCATAACACATGTTGTCAGACCGTAGATTGTAAGCGGAGATATATGACGTCAGTCTTGATGCAACAGCAGGGAAGTAAGCAACGCTAAATAGCTGACTACTCATTGCAGTTGGACACTGTGGCATGGTCAGTGCCACATTGTGTACAGGCAGTTGTTGTAGCACCCATGGCAGTACAGGCCCCGGCCGTAATGTTACTAGACCACCCTCTCACTGTGAGAATGTGTCATGCAGTTGCGATCAATCTGCTGCAAGAGAAGATAGAATTCCTGACTCGTGCTAGACATTTGTCATGTCTGACCATACCACTGAGTCAACCTCACATGGTGATTGAACGTTGTACAACATGAAACCTATCAACGTCACGTCTGACACCTGTGTATGGCACACCACACAGTTGCCTATACGAAATGGATTAAATAACTACACACAGACATGATAACACTGATATACCCTTAGATGATGCAGAGGTGACAGTTAATGTGTACGGATCATGTAGACAGAGTCCGACAGGATCGAATGAAGTAGTTTATGCAGTAGTTATTGATAATGACATTGTAGACGGCCAAACCCTGCAGCATAACGTGTCTGCTCAAGCAGCAGAATAGATAGCTTTAACACGTGCTTGTACTGTAGCGGAAAAATGATGTGTGGACATATGTCCCGATAGTCATTCTGTTGTCTGTGCAGTGCATGTTTATGAGCAGCAGTGGAAGAATAGGGGAATGATAACATCCACCGGTAAACCGATTAATCATGCGCATACGAACCTGAATGCATTAGACTACATGCAGTTACCCACTGAAGTAGGTAATTGTAAATGTGCAGGGCATAGAAAGCAACAGGATAACAGTAGGAAAGTTGAGGCATGAGCTCATGCACCTGCAAAACAAGCAGCGTCACAGTTGGAAAGTGTCTGTGTGAATGAGGAATGACAAACCTCAGACTGTTTAGATGTAGAAACTGTACAAACAATGCAAACAGCAACTACGAAAGCAGAAAAGCCGGCGTGGTTATGACGAGGAGCAATCCTTGAACACGGACTGCACATATCCACAGTGATAAAGCCAATATTAACGTCTAATATATTCAGATATGCGGCTTTGTGGATCCATGGGTAGAGACATGTCTCAACAGGGGGGATGGTACATTTGGTTAACAGAATACCCCTAACATACGGAATTACGAACCACATACAAACCTCATGAGCAGCGTGTCACGTTTGCCGTAGATATCATGCACAGGGAGTATTTAAACCGAAGGGAGTGAGTTTACCTACACCACCCTAACCGTTCCGCACTATTTGTATGGAATTCATACATCTGCATAAATGTGAAGGGAACAAATACTGTTTAGCGATTACACATATATATAATCAAAATGGGTAGAAGCATTCCCAACCAGTAATCTGGATGCAGCAGCAGTGGCAAAGGTGCCAGTAAAATTAAGTATCCCTAGATCTGGCATGCTGTAAAGAAGCTACAGTGACAATAGAACACATGTAGTTAACCAGACAATCACGCTACCTGGAGGATTACTTCATTACCATGAATGTCAATTGCATGTACAACCCACACTCAGCACGACTGCTGCCGCCGTAGAATGGGATCCCGAGAAATAAGTAGAGGAGTTTGGTGGGTGACATCCAGACGAGTTACATGAGCTGTCTACCTCTAGCATTGCTGAGCATGACAACAGTTCCAAATGTAAAGTGCTGCACCCACTTCGAAGTAGTATGTGGAATGGCATATCATGTGTCAGAGTGGAAAGCTGTCATGCCTGCAGAGCCGGAGGTCGATGACTCAGTAGTAGGTGACATGAGAGGATTGTTAACTAGTAACACTGTTCTTCAGTTAAAGTCTGTTACAGATAAGAGCAAACGAAGACGGAAGCATAGCTGACACCAGTATCCTGTGTGTATGTCACTGTTATCCAAAGAACATTATTGCCAAGTGGACAGTGCGAATGTCTGTACCGGGTACTGTTGGCAACGCCTACCGCAGTAAAGTTTGCAGAGAGGTCGTTCTGGGTCCACCTCACATTTCTCAAACTGGTAAAGGATATCAAGTCTGATTGACATCTTGTAGCTGATATACCAAAGAGCCCGAATCACTCGGCGAAGACTGTATAACAATACAAAGCAACCCCAAAGACATTTATGTTTGCTGTCCTAATGATTATACACCTATTAACCATGTTTGTGTTTACGTTACAATTTGCGGGACCTTACCTGCATATAACTACACGGATACAAATACTGATACGTGATGAACTGGCCACAGAGTGTCTTCCACACTTCAACAGATACCTAGGCATGATGCGTGTGCATATAGAGACTAGGAACACATTAAATTGCTGTGTTTGTACTGCCATACCTACATCGTATGGAGGACTTCCGATGCATGTTGTCCCCTTGGGGATAGATTGAGACTTGTGAATATCTACACTTTGATACAGGTTCTGTGAGATCACAGGACAACGTGGCAATGTACTTACCTGTTACACAAAAAGGAATTGTATGTTATCATAAACATGGTACAGTTTCAGTTGGTGGGAGTATTTGTAACATAACTGTGTCTTACGAATGTCATATAACAGCCAAAGATCACAGTACTACTTGTAGCACCATTCCTAATTTGTATTGAAACATCATGAGAACAATGTTGAAGGATGTGCAGAAACATCCTGAATTGTATAAACAGTCCTCTGTTAGAGACAGGAATTTGTTACATGCAGAGGTAACCCGCATCAGTAATAAAGTAGAATATAGTTATGTTGTTTGTGGGAAATAAGCATAGCAATGGTTACCTGGGAATTGGTCCGCAGTTGTTATTTGGGTTATGTGGCTCCAGTCACATGACATACTGTACAATTGCCTGTGGGTGCGAAACGAACTATAACACATATAGCTCAAGAACTGGGAACACAGTCGAGAAACCTACTAATCCAGTGGGTGAAATGGAAGCTGTTCTGACATGTCAGTCCTCTGCAAGAGATAAAGGAATACCGATTCATATGGACTTCAGTGACAGCGTCACAACCTGGGCTGGAACACCCCCAGCTTCTGGAGTAGTGAAATCAATCAGGGAACAGAGGAAGTTATCAAAAACTGTCGGAGGAAGGATGAATGTGACTCTCCGCTCCTGAACATGTGACTGATGAACTGGATGCAATGAGAACTGTTGTGTCACAAAATGTAATAGTGCACGACTGCACCGTGGCGCTGAGAATTGGTACGCGCGCGCTTACTGAAGAAGATCGCTGTGTCCAACTACCACATGAAGAGACCAAAAGCAACGCCCACCTACAGGTAATATAGCAGGTGTCATCCATGGCGGAACCAGGCCCAAACCCACTGCCGAACCATTTCCACAAACCATTGGGTGGATGGGGTCAGTCATACTGAATATCATGATTGCCATTTGTGTTGTTCTGCTCATATTGGGAGCATGTGTCTAGTGCGGATACTGTGCATGTAAGTATTAGTCAGGGACTCTGGCAACATACCTGTACCCGAGACTATGTATCAAGACCTGTAGTGGTATTTGTCAATAGAAAATGCAATCCTACTTGCAATGTACATCAAATTACTTGCCTAGTTAAACGTTCCACAGAGGAAGACGCCAGCGAATGAAATAATGTTGTATATGTCTCTGGATAGAGTAGAAGCAATCAAAGGAGGGAGAATGTTAGCAAAATACATATTTAAACATAATATGACATGCAACTTTAGAAGCTAATAGTGTATAATGCATATTATTCTACCTGACAATATAGCAGTACAGCTTCTCATGCATGTAATTGCTTGTAGTGTAGCTGCAGTGTGATTGAACCCTAACCCTAGCAGTAACCAGTGCAGCAGGTGTATGTCAGTCAGCATTAGTCATCTGCTCGGTTACAGAATAATACATGTATGTACAGGTATATCTGTCATCCTTCTACTGAGGAGGATAGGCTTGTGAGCTGTAACACAGAGTACAGCTGCTCAGCAGAGAGACACAGGAACCTAGTAGGACACAGAGTGAGGACTGAATATGAACAGTGTTGGAACCGTGTCAGAGCAGAACTTACCAAAGTACAGTCTAACTGAATATGTGGCTCGCAAGGTTGGGCTATCCTCATGGGAAAACATGTAATAAGCATTACCTGAGCACTGTTGTAGGAATACAATGTTCTGTACTCTAGCAATGTAAATGCCTTGTGACTGACAACATCATTAATGTGTGCAAAAGATGATAGTATACAGAATGCTCATACAGATGTAACATGTATAGAGTTGAACAAATGTCTAAACTTTGACTGCATACTCCTTTGCCTCCTGCTGCACAGTAATAAAATGTTATTAATCCCAGCTTCCTGTGTTAATGAGTGTCATGTTGAAAATACGAATGAGTGTTACAGTTTGATTTAAAGACTTAATTGACAGATGTTTACGTTCTAGCATTGGAATAGGTCAAGACAAACATCACAATGTCCATGTGTACCACATACACACAGCCAGTAACACGCAGTAGTAGTTCATGAAGGCATACACGACTGTGGGAATAGTACAGGACATATGGCATGTGCCAAGTGCAGATGCATGACACAAACACCAGGATGGGTGTCCCTGCAAAGAGGAACATGTGCCAACTACACCTCCCACAGATGTACTGGCAATAAAAACACATGGCAAACACACAGACACACTACTGTCCAACACATGACTGCAACGGAGCCTGGTCAAACACCAACATGAAGCATGCACAAACAGGGACTTGAGTAATGTTTGCCTTAACACCCCCATAGGCCAAAGAAGAATAGAATGGACATATGCATGTAATGCTGTGAAGGATGTGTGGTAGTCCTCAGTATCACAGTGTTAGGGACACAGATACACTGTCATCAACTGTGGCGTATGTGCAACGTACACAGCATACCTGCATGTAATACAGAGGACAATCATGTGCCACAGAAATATACAGTGGCGAAAGACTATAGTGGATAGACAATTGTACATGTGACAAACTATGAATATAGGTTCACACGTCCATAGGTACAGGGTAGGCCATCGTCCCAGGCCCAGCCATAATACTACACCATAGTTAGGATGACTTTGCCAACCTTCTGTGCCTCAGATGAAATACCCATGATATTGCTGTATCTCCGTCAAGCAGTGATAATGATGTAATCGCTGGCCTATACCTGCAATTCTCCATCCAATGGACAACATAGCTGCGAACAAGGCTAGGAAGGATGTCTGTCTCACATGTACTGTGATGTAGATCCACAGCATAATGATTGTCTGGGTGATATATGTGTCACCCAAACACATCCCATGAATGACCGTGACAAGGTAAATGTCACCTGCCCTAGTGATTCTGAGGGATGCGGATACAGTAGGTGAAGCATACACATGACATATGGGTTGACATGGCCTTGTATGTCAGGCACAGGTCAACACCAAACAGCAGGTATGTGACGGATGTGGCAGGGGTCCTACATGTGGGGCAGCATTACACAAAATGGTGTCATCCTGCATCTGTACAACGATCAACCTATGTGGGCTTCCCAGCTGCTGTAGGTGTATGGTCAGATACAGTCTGAATGGGGCAATGTAGTAGATCATAGGTGTAACACGTAATGGGTACAAGGGAACAATGACCTAGCCTGATGTAGATGTGAATCCCTGCACCAACAGGTGGGCAATGTAGAAGACCCACACAACCACGATAGCAACGTGTGTGGAATGAATGGTGACCATCCAACACTGTCCCCTGATTCCTGGTAATCACCCCTGTGCTGAGTGGACAGCCACCTATATGCTGGACAGGGGTGAACTAGTACTTCTCCACAGGTATGATGTTGCATGACGTTGCATTTAGCTGTGGGACATGTCCCTGACAGCAGATATGCATACCTGGGAGGCCCCTTCGAAGGATATCTGTGTCAGATGTCTGTCCCACTATGGCACCTGTTTTGCAGTCATCTACAAACACTGTTGCCCATAGCACCCCTGTGTGTGCCTGTACCGTGAAGATGTAGGTGTATGACAGGAGTGCACACATGGAAGGGCCCCATGGGACACCACTTCTGACAGGCAGTAGGTCTGATATGCTGCCAGCAACTATGACCGTGTGGGTTGTGTCACATAGACAGTTTACAACACATTCTGTGATGTGCGTGTTCACATCCCAGCCAATGTGTTTATCAACGATACCTGAGGGGGGTAATGTGATGAAGGGCTTTGCCAGGTCGAGGTAGGCTGTATGGACTGCAACACCCCCATCAGTGGCCTCGGCGACTGTCCTGAAAATGTCAACCATGCTTTAAAGGCATGAACCGCCCCTGAACAAGACA
The DNA here is from genome assembly GCF_019279795.1 of Protopterus annectens. NCBI lineage: Eukaryota > Metazoa > Chordata > Ceratodontiformes > Protopteridae > Protopterus > Protopterus annectens. The sequence goes on from NC_056734.1 coordinate 720,316,535, forward strand.
AACCGTGTGTGAGGCAAAGTAAGTATGTCCCCTATGCAGTCATGTACGAGCCACAGTATGATCCCTCCCCATGTCTTTGCAGATAGGTCTCCTCAGGGTAATGGGACAGTAATAACCAGCCTCAGTGGAGGTATTGGCCTTCTGACGGGACTACAGTTGCCATGTGACACAACCTGGGTACCCTACCTGAGGTGAGGCTACAAAGAAATAGCTGTCCTAACTGTGGGTCCAATTCATAACCGAGATAGTGGAGTACACAGCGGGTCACCAGCTGGTCTCATCGATGCTATGTCCACTACCCTGGAGAGAGCATGTCCCACCTGTGTGTCACAGAACATTAGGTGACCACAAACCAGTGGTACACACATCTCCTCATGTGTGGGGAGGGTGTGGAGATGTCCTCACTGGACTTGTCAGCCTGTATGTTGGCAATGTGTGTATGTTGAGTAAACCCCACCTCTATGTGAACCCAGTCAGAGCATATGTGGGACTGAGCTCCCAGGTGTCCAGCATAGCAACTGAAGGTGGTATGATTGTTAGCCAGGTCCATGTAGGTATATCTGTGGAATGTGCCCTGGACTATTTCATGACAGTGTGTAAGTCTACACATATGATGACCAAGGGTGTCACACCTCACAAGGTGTCTGCTCCACCTTGTAGTAGCCACCTCCTCGTGTTGTACATTTTGTGTATGGCTGGGGTACACGACACTGGATGCTTGGCATTGGTACAGTGAACCACAGTTGGGTAAGTGAATGACTGGCTCATGCAGTCCTGTAGGTACTGGTAGATGGCAAATGTGATTGATGCAGTGGCTGCCGTATCATCGACCACTGGCTCAGGGTCCTTAAAGGAGACCACAGTACTGCGCAGTATTGTGTAGTCTGCCTCTGAGCAAGCAATGTGTATGGTAACTGGCAACACTCACAGCAACGGATGCCAAAAGCAGAAGCCAATGTCCAAATAACATAGATCAACTTCTGCATGACAATATGTGTTATCATACATGTATTGACATGTGTCTGCCAATTACAATTGGAAATGGCCGTAAGACTGGCCTAAAGTTCCCATGATGTACACAGTCTGGGGGTGTTGTTCCGATAATAAAGTGGCAATACCTCCCAATCGTGACCTCTGGGTATGGTATGAAAGTGGTTGTTAACCTGCAACATTGGATGTATAGCATTGGTTTCTGGTGTCGGAAGACATGGTTCCTGTAGCACAACACAGTATGGGTAGTCAAGCACACATACACGATTGCTGAACACACAGCATCAGTGAAACCCACTGCTCACAAGGACACAGTCCGACAAGCTCTACACTTTACATATGCACAGTGGTGTCCATTGTAGGACCCAAAAATTGTGGAAAGAATCGAATAATGTGTTATTTCAATGCGTACCTGAAATCATTGTCATCACAGGTACACATATGCACCGCAAGCGTGTTTAATGTTGCTGATAGCTGTCCATGTAATGCAGCACAGATGCACAGAAATACCCAGGGTACCGGGTCCATAGAACTGCGTCCACATCACAGTTCCGCATTACATGACGGATGTGTAATGGGTACTGTCAATTGTTGCAGTCAAGGGATTCTGGGTATGTAGACGCTGTGCTCGGTGTTGTTTCGCAGGCAATCCTTTCTCCCGCCCTGTGGGAGGGATGTGTGCGTAGCACCTGCCTTACTCTCCGCTAATAATGCAAACCATACTCCGGAGAATGCTAAATGTAGGTGTGGAATGTGTACAGCCCTATACTAGTGTCCAGTAGGCAATTGTCATGGATGGACACCCGATGGCCAGGATGGCACCCACAACTGCAAACCCGGGTAAATGACATAGCCGCGGTAAGGCATAACACAGGAAATACACATAGGGACTACAGTTGACATTCCACATACAAAGCCGGACCCTCGTGCCAACACCGGCATACACAGCACTCAGTCTGCCAGCAACAGACTGAGGAGCACCCGCTACCATACAGCGGAACAGATGTGCGACCTGTGGAACACATACTAATGGCACACACACAACGTCAAGTAGGATATGTAAACTATGGCATTCCCACCTATGAAGACAACATGGTTAAATGAATGCATAGGTAAGCAACATGTTCCGGTGGTGTTATATTGGAAATACAGTGACGGATATGTCCCATTGGGATGTCTGCGGTTAATATGAAGCAGTTGCTAACCAGCATCTTTGGATGTATGTCATTTGTCCACAGTATTAGATCACCTGGTTATGTAGCACCATGTGGAATGGGTAGTCCAACAGAGATCCGCGATTGCTGAACACACAGTATCAGTGAAACCCACTGCTCACAAGGACACAGTCCGACAAGCTCTAAACTTTACATATGCACAGTGTTGTCCATTGTAGGACCCAAAAATTTGTCTAAAGACAGGAATGCCGCCTTCTTTCAACACTTAATTGAACTCATTGTCGTCACAGGTACACATATGCACCGCAAGCGTGTTTAATGTTGCTGATAGCTGTCCATGTAATGCAGCACAGATGCACAGAAATATCCAGGGTACCGGTCCATAGAACTGCGCCCACATCACAGTCCCGCATACATGACGGATGTGTAATGGGTACTGTCAGTTGTTGCAGTCAAGGGATTCTGGGTATGTAGACTCTGTGCTCGGTGTTGTTTCGCAGGCAATCCTTTCTCCCGCCTGGGAGGGATGTGCGTAGCACCTGCCTTACTCTCCGCTAATAATGCAAACCATACTCGGAGAATGCTAAATGTAGGTGTGGAATGTGTACAGCCCTATACTAGTGTCCAGTAGGCAATTGTTATGGATGGACACCCGTATGGCCAGGATGGCACCCACAACTGCAAACCCGGTACATGACATAGCCGCGTAAGGCATAACACAGGAAATACACATAGGGACTACAGTTGACATTCCACATACAAAGCCGGACCCTCGTACAACACCGGCGCAGACACAGCACTCAGTCTGCCAGCAACAGACTGAGGAGCACCCGCCACCGCATAGCGGAACAGATGTGCGACCTGTGGAACACATACTAATGGCACACACAACGCCAAGTAGGATATGTAAACTATGGCATTCCCACCTATGAAGACAACATGGTTAAATGAATACATAGGTAATCAACATGTTCCGTGGTGTTATATTGGAAATACAGTGACGTATAAGTCCCATACGGACGTCTGCGGTTTATATGGAGCATTTGCTAACCAGCATCATTGGATGTATGTCATATGTCCACAGTACTAAATCACCTGGTTATGTAGCACCATGTGGAATGGGTGGTCAAACAGACATCCGCGATTCCTGAACACACAGTATCAGTGAAACCCAGTGCTCACAAGGACACAGTCCGACAAGCTCTACACTTTATATATGCACAGTGGTGTCCATTGTAGGACCCAAAAATTTGTCTAAAGACAGGAATGCCGCCTTGTTTAATCAACTAACTGAACTCATTGTAGTCACAGGTACACATATGCACCGCAAGCGTGTTTAATGTTGCTGATAGCTGTCCATGTCATGCAGCACAGATGCACAGAAATACCCAGGGTACCGGGTCCATAGAACTGCGCCCACATCACAGTCCCGCACATGACGGATGTGTAATGGGTACTGTCAATTGTTGCAGTCAAGGGATTCTGGGTATGTAGACTCTGTGCTCGGTGTTGTTTCGCAGGCAATCCTTTCTCCGCCCGTGGGAGGGATGTGTGCGATCACCTGCCTTACTCTCCGCTAATAATGCAAACCATACCCGGAGAATGCTAAATGTAGGTGTGTAATGTGTACAGCCCTATACTAGTGTCCAGTAGGCAATTGTCATGGATGGACACCGTATGGCCAGGATGGCACCCACAACTGCAAACCCGGTAAATGACATAGCCGCTGGAAGGCATAACACAGGAAATACACATAGGGACTACAGTTGACATTCCACATACAAAGCCGGACTGTCGCCAACACCGGCGACACAGCACTCAATCTGCCAGCAACAGACTGAGGAGCACCCGCAACCGTACAGCGGAACAGATGTGCGACCTGTGGAACACATACTAATGGCACACACACAATGTCAAGTAGGATATGTAAACTATGGCATTCCCACCTATGAAGACAACATGGTTAAATGAATGCATAGGTAAGCAACATGTTCTGGTGGTGTTATATTGGAAATATAGTGACGGATATGTCCCATTGGGATGTCTGAGGTTTATATGAAGCAGTTGCTAACCAGCATCTTTGGATGTATGTAATTTGTTCACAGTACTAAATCAGCTGGTTATGTAGCACCATGTGGAATGGGTAGTCAAACAGACATCCGCGATTGGGGAACATACACCAGCAGTGAAAAGCACTGGGCAGGTGGACACAGTCCAGCAACATCTAACTTGACATATGCACATTGGTGTCCATTGTAGGACCCAAATATTCTGTTCAGAGAATGCCTGCTAGCTTCCTGCATTACTCATGTGATCTAATTGTCATCACCACGTCACAGGTACACATATGCACGCAAGCGTGTTCAATGTTGATGATAGCTGTCCATGAACTGCAGCACACATGCACAGAAATACCCAGGGTATCGGGTCCATTCAGCTGCGTCCACATCACAGTCCAGCACACATGAAGGATGGGTAATGGGTACTGTCCACTGTTGCAGTCAAGGGAGTCTGGGTATGTAGAATCTGGCCTCGGTGTTGTTTCGCAGGCAATCCTTTGTCCCGCCCGTGGGAGGGACGGTGCGTAGCATGCGCCACTCTCCGCTAATAATGCACACCATACCCGGGAATGCAAATGCAGGTGTGAAATGTGTACAGCCCTATACCAGTGTATAGTAGGCAATTCACATGGATGGACAAGCGTATGACTAAGATGGCACCCATAACTGCAAACCGGTGGGATTACACTGCCGTAGTAAGGCATTACACAAGTCATACACATAGGGACTACAGTTGACATTCCCCATACAACAAACACAGACAACCAGCCGATGAAGTCCAAAGCAAAGACGAGGTACTGTAGGGACCGCCAGTGACCAACCAGAGCACACCAAGAATTAAAGGCAGTCACCATAGTCTATTGAGCCCACTTCGCCTGCTTCATAAGCAGACTTATTCAGACTACATACAATGCAGTCCAACCTACTACATTTACAAGCATTAATTGGTCAGTACATTAGATGTGCTAGGTACTAATTACATGCCTTAAAGGCAGACAAGCGAACAAACCTTACTTGGGTTACAGATCCCACACAGTGAGGACATCAGACATTGCTTCGAAAGGTACAGTCTTCATCGGAAAATAGAAATATATGTACATATATGAAACATGAACCAACATAAAATGTTTTCCAAATGTCTGACTGTGTAAGATACATATATATGTCCTACGGATTGTGCCAATATATTAACAGAACTGCAGACACCTAGTAATATAAATGAACCATAATATATACACATAAACCGTATGATTATGACTACTGTAAAATAGACCAACGGAATGTAAAGATTCACAATGTGCTAATGTAAATATTCATTTAGAAGGTTACTTAAATAAATCAATTCAGACATCCATGTGTAAATACTAACACAAGGCCAGCGAGGTGCTTGCCCTCACATGTACTGGGATGTCGCTCCACAGCATAGTGAGTGTCTGGGTGATGAATCCGTCCCAACAACACGCTCGACATGACAGTGTCAAGGTGTACGCCAGCTGCCCTTGTGGTTCTGAGGATCTAACTTATTTACGGAAGCATAGTCATCAGATCTGGGTTCGACTTAGCCGCAGTATGCCAGGCACGGTCACCTCTGGGCAAGTGGTATGCAACTGTATACAGCTGGAATTCTTTCAGTCGGTCAGTATAACACATATACCTGAGACCCTGCATCTGTTTGTCGAAGAACTGTTGGTGCCTTTCCAGCTGCTGCAGGTGTTGGGTCAGATACATTCTGAACGGGGCATTGTACCCAATCATAGGTCTATTGAGTGATGAGTACAAGGGGACAATGACCTCCCCTGATCTAGATGTGAATCCCTTCATGATGATGTGGGCAATGTGGAAGGTCTACCTAACTATGTTAGCAACATGTGTGTCTAACGAACGGTTAACAACAACACGTGTCCCCAGATCACTGGTAACCCCCTCTGTGCTCAGTGGATTGCCACCTATATGGTAGCTCGGGGTAACCTTGTTCTTCCCGAAGGGTATGCCTATGCATTTCCTGGCATTTAGCTGTAGGACATGTCTCTGGTACCACTTATCCACATCTGTGAGGCACTCCTGAAGGATATCTGTGTCAGATGTGTGTCTGACTTTGGCACCCGGTTTGCAGTCATCTGCAAACATTGTCACCCATAACCCCCCTGTGTATGCGTGTACATTGGAAACGTAGATGCTGGAAATAGTGGACCCAGGACTGAGCCCCATGGGACACCACCTGTGACTGGCTGTGAGTATGACATGGCGCCAGCAACTATGGCCATGTGTTTTCTGTGACTTAGCCCATTTGCAACCCATATGGCGATGTATGGATCTACATTCAAGATGACGAGTTTATCAATTATACCCGAGGGGGGTATTGTGTCGAAGGCCTCTGCCGGGTTGAGGTAGGCTGTATGGACTGCTTTACCCTCAGCAATGGCCTTGGTGACTGATTCTACAAAGTGAAACACGTGTAAAGGGCATGATCTGACTCTGACCAAGCTAAACTGGGTTGTATCCAAAGTATGCGGGTCCCCTATGTCTTTATCTATGTGTCCCATTATGATCCATCTCCATGGCTTTGCAGATAAGGCTTGTCAAAATAATGGTATGGTAATAACCAGGGTCAGTGGAGGCACCATCTATGTGGAGTGTGACTACAGTCGCCCTGTGCTACTACTCAGGTAATGATCCTGAGGTGAGGCTAAGATTAAACAGCTGTCCTAAGTGTGGGTTAAATTCCCCATAGAGTTCTTGGAGTACACAGCTGGGACACCATGTGGACCCATGGATGCTGTGTTGACTGCCTTGGGGCTGGATGTGGGTAATGCTGGACATACCCACGGCAGACGGGCACGCCTCGAGTCCGATGCCCAAGGGACCACACACATAGCCGGCCTTAGGCATAGGCCAAGTAGGTAGCCGCCTAGGGTGTTGCTCTACCGCACCTTCCAGACTCTATGTGGTGTAGGTAGACCAGGAGGGGGTAGCGGTGATGTATCGGTGGCAACTTCTGCCTAGGTCACCACTTACCCTAAGGCCACTCTTCCCGTGGGTAATACAGCAGTACCCACACCCAGACGCTGGTCATTGCTAGGGTCATTGCTAGTATGGCACATCATCTATGTAAGGAAACCATATATCCCCAGACATAATGGCACAGCATAATGCCTGTTCGCCGCCAAAGGCAGACATATCGCCACCACGGGCGGTGGAAGTACTGCGCGAGATGTCTGTTAACAATGCCGACATTGTCTCGCTTTGTGAAACAAACTCCACAGAGACATTCAATAATAGACAGCGACGGACAACCCGATGTCCTCATGTCTGAGCTGTTCAACCTGTTACGCCATGTTAAATGTGTGTAGCACAGCGAACCGGCCAAACAAAGCAACGGACATGTCTGTGGCTCAGTGAAAGTCGTCACGCAATGTTAAACCCTTGTAATATTGCGACGCAGGCCATACATATGGAGGGTTAGTAATAGAAATTGGTTAGTTCGAGCAGACCGTGTGCAATTAGTATAACGAGATCTACAACGGGTACACCGCCAATCGACACACGTTACGAATAATTGGGGGCTATGACATGGTACCATGGACACGACAAACGCGGCCCATGTGACTCATCTAACATTCAACAGGGTCAGGGCAGTCCCGCATAGTGCGCCAAGACCAAAACCCAAAGCACCACAGCAACACCCTGACAATCAAGGCCTGTATGCGATGGGATATAAGCAGCTGTCATCTGAACAGCCCTGCGGTGACGACATATGCATCCTGGGCCATGAGCGAGGGGAATTAGGAATGTTCAACATGCAGTACCGCACCTTCCCAGCAGGAGAATGGATGCCTGTGACGCGTGTGTGGGGATATGTAAATGTACATAGGTACCATGGGTATGCATATTAATGACAATGAACAGCTAACGTGCACTGGTCATAGTAACCGCCAAACGTGAATGCAGTCACGCTGAATTACTTACTATAGAACATATAGATGTGCACGCAGTACGAAGCGCCCATGCTGCAAAGACTGTTACATATATAAAGCTGTAAGTGCTTTCTGCACACGCCCGCAACCCGGATCAGACATATGTTACCGAAATAGTCAAAAGTAACGAAAAACACGAACCCACACAGACACTGAAAACATATATAAACGGACTAGGGATATGCATGCGGCGCGTAACCCACAATTCGGACATGAAAAGCGGTGCAGCGTGTGTGATCCAGTGGAAACAGGGAAGGTTACGGATGTCTCCTCCACACGTTTACATTCATAATTGTCAAATATATGCTTAAATAGTACTTATTGATTCCATGCTTTGTTATCGTAATGCTACTATTATACACATTGATATACAATAACCTGATCAACACACTACATTCTAAGGTGCACTCACAACAATTATCAACTATGTGTCCGGATACTGATTGTATTTACCAATATTGTATATATATTAACACATTGTTGCCATATTATTGTTTCCATGAAGTAAGGCATGCAACACTGATATGTATATGTCACGTTATAATCAAGACTTGGAGCACTGTCCACCTAACTATGAGCAGGTTTATTGATTATTTCGCTTTAAACCGACTCTGAAGGAAGTGTATAAGGGACGGCTATGTCATGCATTCCATTCGAAGACGATGCCCCATGTTAGTAGGTGAGAGAGCTCAGTATCCTTTCACTGTGGAGTCTATCGTATTTGACAGTGTCTGTTTTTGCCGATATATGTTCCATAATGTCGTTTATGAAGATGGGCAGGACGCAAGGTTTGCTGTATTTCCGCATACTGGCACGTGGATATAGATAGGCCATGTCATACAAACGATGGGTAGTCAAGCAGACATCCACGACTGGGGAACATACAGCAGCAGTCAATACCACTGGCCAGATGGGGACAGTCAAACAAGTTCTACACTTTACAAATGCACATCGGTGTCCATTGTAGGACTCCAAAAATTACGACGTTTGCTCCGTTATCCATCGGGATCGGCCAATCAGAGTAATAACTGTGACTACGGCACAGCTAGACATATGCACCACCAGCGTGTTTAAGGTTGATGATACCTGCCCATGACATGCAGGACATATGAACAGAGGTCCCCAGACTGCCGTGTCCATACATGTGCCCATATCCCAGTTCCGCACACATGAAGGATGTGTCATGCGTGCGGGGTTGCAGCCATGGTATCCTGGGTATGCAAAATGGGGCTCGTGTTGTTTGGCAGATAATCCGCTGTCCCGCCCGTGAGGGCTGGTACAGGACGTGCCTTAGTCCCCAGTAAGGATGCAAAGCATCCATAGGGTAATGCTAAAGGCATGTGTGAAATGTGTTCAGCCCTACATCAGTGTCCAGTAGGCATTTCCCAAGGATGGACAAACGTACGGACAAGATGGCACCCATAATAGCAAACCTGGTGGAATCACACAGCCGTAGTAGGGCATGACACAGGACATAAAGATGGAAACAGCAGTAGATACACCCCGTAGACATCCATCCTGCCGTGCAGCGAAGGTGCTATCAAGTATGTGGGGATCACCCACTTCCACTCTGCGGAACATACCTGCGACCTGTGGAACACATATTAATGGCACACCAACAACGTCAACTAGGAAGGTCATACTATCGCTAAAATATGGCGTTCCCACACATAACCGACATACTGTCATGAATAAATAGGTTCTACATGTACCGGCTGTGTTATACTGACAATACAGTGGCGGATAGTTCACAATGGTACCTGTGAGGATTATCTAAAGCAGTTGCCAACCTGCAGGACTACAGTAACACCCTATGAGTAAATTGTGGAAGGACACGGGTTACGTAGCACTACATAATATGGGTAGGCGGACAGACATCCGGGAATGGGGAACATACGGCGGCAGTCAAACCCACTGGCCGAATGGACACAGTCCAACATGTTCTAAACTTTACATATGCACATCGGTGTCCATTGCAGGACCCAAAATTACTCCTTAAGTAAGTGTGGCAACATAGTGTGAACCGGAAGAGGTGACAGCCGTGACTACGCACAGGTAGATATATGCACCACAAGCCGCCTTCAAGGGTGATGACAGCCGCCCATGAAATGCAGGACATATGAATAGGACTCCCAGGCTGCTGCGCCCATACACGACGTCACATCCCATTTCCGCACACATGAAGGGTGTGCAAGGGTAGTGTCGAGTGTAGCAGACATGGGATCGTGGGTATGCAAATATGGGTTTGAGTGTTGATTGGCAGATGATTCATTGTCCCGCCTGCGCGGACGCGGGCTATGGCATATGCGTTACTCCGCAATACTAATACCGATCATCCACCGGAAATGGAGAATGCAGCTGTGAAATGTTGACAGCCCGATACTAGTGTCCAGTAGGCAGTTCCCATGGATGGACAAACGACGCCAAGATGGCACCCATAGCTGCAAACCTGGGGAATCCCACAGCTGTTGCAAGGCATAACCCAGGGAATACAGATACGTGTACAGTACACACTCCCCATTCAAAGAAAGACCGCTGAGCAGATACCTGCGCACACAACACTCCATGTGCCAGCACATCTATGGGGATCACACGCTTCCATACAGTGGAACAGATGGGTCACCTGTGTAAAGATACCAATGGCACAATCTCCACGTCTGCTGGGAATGACATAGGATGGTCAAACTATGGCGTTGACACCAAAGAAAGACATCCTTCAGTGAATTAATAGGATTGATGTCAATACACCATGGCAAACACCCAATGAACAGGGAAGACTTGCTGGCACCCTATGGCCACAAACCATGTCACACATAGGTAGATGGAACAGTCAACATAAACATTTCGGCCCACGACAGGTCGCATATGGTATCCAAAGGTACTTCATAGACATGTATGCGCTATCACCCGCTGGCCCTGAGACTTACACATAACATGGAAGTATCCAGGCTTTAAATGTCCACCCTTACACTTCCATTTGTCACTTTCTATGCGAGCAATGGAGATGTAGCCACAGCATAGAAAGCAGAGACGCATGCTAACTAAATACACACATGTCAACATCACAGAAAGCATACTATGAACACACTTATTACATGATATTGTACTATGAAACACAAACAAACCAGCAACCTGCAGCAAGAATAGTCCCCGTAGTTCGACACAACACAAGTCTTAACATTTAAACAGTTCATTAAAACATGCAACGCTTTCGTTGTTTCCACAACGTGCAGGAAAAATGCTATAGCCCAAGAATGTTCACAATCAACAATGTGAGTCTTAACATGATTTTAAATATCACACTGTTGATTGTGAACACTTTAACAATTTGCTTATTCAGTTGTATTTTCGAAAGCAACGGAAACACACACACACACGGAAGGGACGGAGATGAACCTACGCATTTACATGAACTCAGTACAGTATGAAGCATTTACACAACGCTGCCACCGAAGTTAACTGACGGAGCTGTCAGAGGCATACATGTAGGCTGCTGACGCCACCCGCAAGACAATATTTGGAAATAGCCAAGGCATGTGTTATGGAGCGTCTAAAAGCATAATCAGTCGCAGAGGCAGCTGGAAACACACACACACAGAGACACACACACACGGAAGGGACGGGGGATGAACCTACGACTATCTACATGAACACACCACTGTATGAAGCATTTACAGAACGCCACCGAAGTTTACTAAACAGAGCGCTGTCACAGGCATACTTGTAGGCTGCTGACGCCACCGAAGACAATAGTTGGCAATAGCCAAGGCATGTGTTATGGAGCCGCCTAAAAGCATAATCAGTCGCAGAGGCAGCTGGAAACACACACACACACACACACACGGAAGGGACGGGGACGAACCTACGACTATCTACATGAACACACTACTGTATGAAGCATTTACAGAACACGCTACCGAGTTTACTAAACAGAGCGCTGTCACAGGCATACTTGTAGGCTGCTGACGCCACCCGAAGACAATAGTTGGCACAGCCAAGGCATGTGTTATGGAGCCGCCTAAAAGCATAATCAGTCGCAGAGGCAGCTGGAAACACACACACACAGACACACACACACGGAAGGGACGGGGGACGAACCTACGACTATCTACATGAACACACTACTGTATGAAGCATTTACAGAACGCCACCGAAGTTTACTAAACAGAGCGCTGTCACAGGCATACTTGTAGGCTGCTGACGCCACCCGAAGACAATAGTTGGCAATAGCCAAGGCATGTGTTATGGAGCATCTAAAAGCATAATCAGTCGCAGAGGCAGCTGGAAACACACACACACACACACGGAAGGGACGGGGACGAACCTACACTATCTACATGAACACACTACTGTATGAAGCATTTACAGAACGCCACCGAAGTTTACTAAACAGAGCGCTGTCACAGGCATACTTTAGGCTGCTGACGCCACCCGAAGACAATAGTTGGCACAGCCAAGGCATGTGCTGCGGAGCCGCCTAAAAGCATAATCAGTCGCAGAGGCAGCTGGAAACACACACACACACACACACACGGAAGGGACGGGGACGAACCTACGACTATCTACATGAACACACTACTGTATGAAGCATTTACAGAACGCTACCGAAGTTAAACAGAGCTGTCACAGGCATACTTGTAGGCTGCTGACGCCACCCGAAGACAATAGTTGGCAATAGCTAAGGCATGTGCGGAGCCGCCTAAAAGCATAATCAGTCGCAGAGGCAGCTGGAACACACACACACAGAGACACACACACACGGAAGGGACGGGGACGAACCTACGACTATCTACATGAACACACTACTGTATGAAGCATTTACAGAACGCCACCGAAGTTTACTAAACAGAGCGCTGTCACAGGCATACTTGTAGGCTGCTGACGCCACCGAAGACAATAGTTGGCAATAGCCAAGGCATGTGTTATGGAGCGCCTAAAAGCATAATCAGTCGCAGAGGCAGCTGGAAACACACACACACAGAGACACACACACACGGAAGGGACGGGGACGAACCTACGACTATCTACATGAACACACTACTGTATGAAGCATTTACAGAACGCTGCCACCGAAGTTTACTAAACAGAGCGCTGTCACAGGCATACTTGTAGGCTGCTGACGCCACCAAGAAGACAATAGTTGGCACAGCCAAGGCATGTGTTATGGAGCTGCCTAAAAGCATAATCAGTCGCAGAGGCAGCTGGAAACACACACACACAGAGACACACACACACGGAAGGGACGGGGGACGAACCTACGACTATCTACATGAACACACTACTGTATGAAGCATTTACAGAACGCTGCCACCGAAGTTTACTAAACAGAGCGCTGTCACAGGCATACTTGTAGGCTGCTGACGCCACCAAGAAGACAATAGTTGGCACAGCCAAGGCATGTGTTGTGGAGCGTCTAAAAGCATAATCAGTCGCAGAGGCAGCTGGAAACACACACACACACAGAGACACACACACACGGAAGGGACGGGGATGAACCTACGACTATCTACATGAACACACTACTGTATGAAGCATTTACAGAACGCTACCGAAGTTTACTAAACAGAGCGCTGTCACAGGCATACTTGTAGGCTGCTGACGCCACCCGCAAGACAATAGTTGGCACAGCCAAGGCATGTGTTGCGGAGCGTCTAAAAGCATAATCAGTCGCAGAGGCAGCTGGAAACACACACACACACACACACACACACGGAAGGGACGGGGACGAACCTACGACTATCTACATGAACACACTACTGTATGAAGCATTTACAGAACGCGCTACCGAGTTTACTAAACAGAGCGCTGTCACAGGCATACTTGTAGGCTGCTGACGCCACCAAGAAGACAATAGTTGGCACAGCCAAGGCATGTGTTGCGGAGCGTCTAAAAGCATAATCAGTCGCAGAGGCAGCTGGAAACACACACACACACAGAGACACACACACACACACACACACACACACACGGAAGGGACGGGGGACGAACCTACGCCTATCTACATGAACACACTACAGTATGAAGCATTTACAGAACGCTACCGAAGTTTACTGAGCAGAGCTGTCAGGAGGCATACCCCTACGGAGTGGTATCATTTGCAGAGGCAATGCTTCTGATCGGCTGTTCCTACAGAGTGCGCAGTCACGCAGTCTGTTACCATCCCTGTCGCACACCAACACGCTAGTGCTGCAGTCGAGAATAACAAGTAACTACTGATCAGTACATCACTGCATACTGGGCATGCTCAGACACTTAGACTCGGCACAGGGCAGACATGCATACACATGTTGCACGGCATGGGTGGCGGAATGTGGACCGCCGTGTGTGTCCAGCCACACAACAGAAACCTGGCCATGCCACAGACGGGCCGCGTAGGGGATACAGGCATGCACCCGGGTATAACTGCAGACGGGCTGTGTGCACTGTGCTGTGTGTCTATCTACACAGCTGCCTACTGGGCATGCTCAGACACTTAGAGTCGGCACAGATCAGACATGCATACACATGGTGCGACGGCATGGGTGGCGGAATGCGGACCATCCTGTGTGTCCTGTCCACACAACAGCAACCCGCCATGCCACAGACGCGGGCCGCTGCGGGAATATCTAGGTGCAATTAACCATGTGTAGGACTGGCCTACAGTTTGTTGCATGCTACAGACAACCCTCCCAAACACAGGATACCTTCACAGATGTCCTGAGGACACTGGTGAGTGGGCATGCTCTCACAACAGCACCGTATTGGGTGACATGAACCACCCATACATAGCCTGGGGAACATTACCCATAGCTCAACACAGTACGCCTGCAGTCCCAGGTGTTCACCCACCTCGCCACTGTTAAACAGCCATGCACCATACATACTAGGGGGGGATGTCTGACAGTTCTGCCCATCACGCATGGTGAGGATATGCCCCACACAGGATGTACAGCCCTCAATGGTGATGCAAGACCTATAGTGGATCCACTGGTCATCCACTCACTGTAACCAACACCAGCATGGGGACCTCAGTGATGACCTCTCCACAGAAACCACACACATCATAATCGACCGGTGTGGTACCCTACAAGTCCTCCATGCCAGTGTTGAACAGAGGCCAGACCGGCAAACGCCTAACGAATGCCTTCCCCGACCACCCACATGCATGTCTGCAACAGGCAAACATGATGTCATCAGGACCTTGTCCACCACAGGTAGGCACATGGTGTGGTGGACCGCAGCCACTGACTACCTGTACATCAACAGTTGGAGCTACTACATGGCAGGGCAATGACAGTACCAGGGAAACCATCACCCATTCATACCGGCGTCACCATACGGCCCCACATACCATCATCCAGGTCCGCTTGTGGGAGTGGTACTGCAGAGGGCACATGAGACAAACAAAGGGCCTTCCCTAACTGTGGTAAGGACATGGTTGGGGCACACAGGCTTGCCTGGAAATGGTGCGGAATGCTACAACAGTCACTGCACCCACAGACATTGTCTGCAAACCACAGGACATGTTCCATGCATACATCCCCCCCAACAGGGAACATATCCATCCCACCAGAGTGTATCCTCCCAAACATGCCATATGGCCTGGAGTGATCCCATATCTCTATGGCGGTTGACACGTCAGCAATGGGCACCGATGGTGTCCCTGGCTGTGTGCTACCCATCCTCATTGAGGCCCTCGGCCCACACATGCGGCCACTGTGTCATGTTAGCCTTACTATGGGCTATGTCCCCAATGGATGCCATATGGCATCTGTGGTCCCACTATGCCAGGGTAGTGCTCCTATGGACTGTCAACAGCCACACCCTATACGCTTGACAAGTGTTGTCTGCAAAGCTGTGTGGAGGTCCATACAGGTGGCCATGGTTACAGATAGCGGTGTACAGCCAATACCGGAACATACCCACAACTACATAGTCAAGCGCGGATCCTGCCTCCCGAACCTGCTCGTCCAGTCTGGCGCGGTCACCAAGGCCATTGATGGGGATACGTGGTTTGCACACAGTAGCATGACCTGGTGGGAGCGTTCAGAGCACACTACACATGGGACCCATGGAAAGGCTCTCAGCATACATGTGGGGACATATGTCACCTGATGCTTCTCAGACAGGTTGGAGGTCACACCACACAGGGTTGGTGCTCAAGGTGCCTTGTCACACTCATATCTGGACCCAGTGGAGGCCCACAGGGCTCACTCCTGTGCCCCCTGCCATATGCATCCGACCTTCCAATGTGCATGCAATCATAGGGGATTTGTAGCAGACAAGGTATGCAGATGACTACGCACCAGCCAACATACCCAACACGCCATGTTACACGGACATCCACCTAGGGCGTCATAGACATGGATGACTGGTGCCAGAGCCATGGCCTGCTACTAAATGCCTTAGAAGGTGCAGCCCTACCCAGTGTGAAGGACATGTTCGTCCCAATGTCACATGTAGGTGGTATGCCATTGAAAAGATGGTGGACGTCTGTTCAGGGAAATGGCTACCACAATTCCTGTCGGCAACCTCTGTCAACACACACACAATGGCAATGTGGGTGTGAAGACATTCCATTGTGGCCTCCTGTGGTCTGGATGGAATGGCAGCCCACATCAAGGTGTTCGTACCCTGTACATCATCACACACCAGAGCAATGACTGCAAGTACAATGGCACATGTGGCCTGTAGCTAACCTGGCGCTTCTGCAGCACCTGCGGAAGGACGCGGCAAACGTTCCACAAGGCGGGATGGCTGGTGCTAGGACATAATGTCAGCAAGCTGCACGGCCAAGGGGACCTGGCTGTGGATCTTCACAGCACAAGCTGCTCCATGGTGATCTGTGCCTGACATACACGGCCATGTCTGACCTGGGTGACATGGGCACATTCCACCTCATACAACGCCGGACGCTGATGCGTGCTTTGTGCTGCACAATTGGTTAACCGACGCTATGCTGGCGCCTGGCGCAAGGTTCATGAATCCCGGGGAATGAGTCATCACTGCATCAATGACTGTGAATATTCCTGCAGACACTGGTTCAATTACAAAATTACCAAATTATTTCAAAAAACATGGTTGCTAGCAGAGTATTATACAAAGCTACAGCCAAAAACCACACAGTATCCATACTTATCTGTTCACACACAATAATCTATTCTATGATTTCTTTACATTTCCAATACACACCTAATATAATTAATCTTTTAAATGATCCTGAAATGTCTCTTTGCTTATACATTTTCCAAAACTTAATTATTGCTTTATAGAATAACCCCCAAATCACTTCTTTGCTACTGTAAACCAAACTACTTATTCAGTTTTCTTATTTTCTAAAATGATGTAATTGCTCTATATTTTTTGGATCATGTCCTGACTACTTACTCCTTTTAATTTTTTCAGGAATTTCCATGCAGACTGCTTCACTGCACAGTCTGGCAGCAACAAGTGAATTTTTTTTGGAAACTAGGGTATTACTCAAAGCAACTTGTGCATATGTAGCTTTTACTCAGCTGAGCAAATTTGACTATCTTACAGAGGGTTACTATAAGAGGAATTTCTTCACAACTATACCACTAGGTGCATTGGTCCTAGATATGAATATATTGACTATCAGCATGCAGGGGACACAAACTGCTGTATACAGGTCAGCAGAGAAATGCAGTGTAGAAAGTAATGCAAGGAAGTCTGCAGGGGAGTACAGAATAAAAACTCTTGCATGAGGTTAAGAAGGGAGTATTGGACACAAACTTATATATGGAGATTATGAGAGGAATACAGGGCACAAAATTCTGCATATAGATGTGTAAGGTGTCATCTGATGAAAGAAGGGTTCACAATTTTTCACTTTTATCAGTTATTTATTATTTATTTATTTATTGACATTTGTTAACTGGGGCTGAAATGGCCATGAGCCCATTTTTAGCGGAGACCCAGAGAGAAAAGCTCCACAGCTATTAATAGTACAATACAATTAGTAAGATCTAAAATTATACACTTGTGGTATGAATTTAACTAAGGTAAACTAAGAAATGTTATTGAGATAGCACAACATATAGAACATATCATGTAGTGATATGTAGATAACTGAGTATTTGAAAACTAAAGAGACCAAAAACAAAAGTCAAAACAACATATGATTCACAAAATAGACTGACAAAAAAAATCACAAAAAACATAAGTCATAGCTTAATACAGAGATTCTTGATCATTGCAGTACTTGAACGTCTAAAAAGTTTAAACTCCTATGAAGAAGAAATAGGATAGTGCTGGTTAAGGGCATGTGAGAGACGGGAAGGCACTAGGGGGGAGGAAAAAATATCCATGAAAACTACATTCTGGCCAATAATGTTAAAAACTGCCTTAGATCTTTATCATATAAATTAAAGATTCCATCAGATTAGCTTGTTGGTAGTTGAAAATGATGTCGAAGAAACTAGTATTAAACAAACATTAGCACTGAAAAAGCTCCCATCTGGGGTGAAATGTGTGTGATTTGTTTCAGATTTTTCCACCAAGATTAAAAGAATAAAAATGGCCAGAGACACTGAGTGAAGTGCTGTTTATTTGTTTGTTTCTTTAATATGAAAGGTCCCATCTCAAGTTATTCAATGAAGAATAAAGAGGTTTCCCCACTGGCTTACTTGATGTTCTCCAATTTCTTCTAGATGATGCCCTGCATCATGATTAAAGAAGGCCACTTCTGTCAGTATCCTTTCTAGTAACCCAATAATTAAATCATTCAGATTATTAGTTATGCAATGCCCATTTATTTTCTGTTCTTAATAGTCATATAAGCCATTGGAAGCAGCATTATTCATTTTCGTATTCTGATTATTGGTTAGCTGCTAGGAAGATTATTTTTAAGATAGCCCAAATGAAGATACTTCCAGCCTCCTTTACTGATCCTTTTGCAGTGCTTTAGTTGTTCTCTGACCCTGTCAAGGAGGAAGGCAGTAAACCTTGGAGACTGGACCAACTTATTTTTAAATATGTGAATTTGGTAACAACAGACATACTTAAGATATACTACCTTCTTCTGCAAAGAAATCCCTTAAGATCCTTTCTCATAACAGTTTGTTAAGATTTGTAAAACTAGAGGTTAAAGAACTTTGTACAGTGGCTAATGTGAAATTTATGGCTGCTCTCAACTAGATAGTAAATAAAGAGGTTAGAGAGTCACTTTGAGGATCCATTTTATAGTTGCAAGCAGACTAGATTTCAGGATCAAAAAAAGTTGCTGGAATATAAGATTGGTTATTAAAGGCTGTGCTAGTTAAAGTATGAGAAAGCACTGATATTTACAACTCTTGAAATTCAGAACATGGAGTTTTGGCAGTAGACCATCTGGAGTATGGGTAATGCAGTCTACAGTGTGTTATTTCTAAACTACCAGTTCAGAGTGCAGGCAAAGAGATAATCAATATCAATCAGATTACTGCTCTGTGGTATTAAAAAACAAAGGATATAACTGGTCTGAAAGCATTTGCTAGCAGTGAATATATGTTGACACTTTAATTTGACCACTAGGGGACCTACTGATTAAGAAACCCGTATAACAAATACCTCCAGGGAAGGCTGCAGGCCCAGATGGTTTTCATGTAGAGACTTTCAAAGTTTTGAGTGGAATCTTGCTTCCCACTGTGTCAAGCCTTCTAAAGGAAAGTTGGAGTAAAACCATTCTTCTGCTACTTCACTTATTTTTGTCCTTTCTAAACCTAATAACAATAGAAAATAGGTTGGCTACTGTAGGCCTATTTCCCCAACTGATGTGGATATAAAGGTTTATGCCCTTATTTTGGCCAATGGACTAAATTCTATAATTCCAGACCTTTGTCTCCAATATCTAAGTGAGATTTGTAAAAGGTTGATCCATTACTGACCATGTCAGGACCCTTTGGTTATACTTGTAAGATCTTAAAAGTGTCCTGGTGTCAGCTGTAGCCTTGTTGTTAAATTTTGAAAAGGCTTTCCGTCCCATTAAGTGGGATTTCTTATGAGAAATTGAACATTTTTTTTCTTTCTTCCTTTATTTCCTTACATTTGTTTACTGGAAAGGTCTGTCTAGGCAAACAAGACCCTTTTCAGTGAAGGCCTGAGGAGAAAAGCTCCACAAGAAACAATAACAGTAGTACATATATGACATACAGAATACTCATGTAATATTTAACAACATTGCTTACAAAGCTCCACAAAAGCTATTTACAGTTTTACTTCATTTTCTGGAAATCATGTTGTGTTCCATTTAGGCACTTTATCTAAACTATATGGCCATAGTAATAAATAATGTCTACCCATTTTCCCCTTCACATGGAACTTGTCAAGGATGCCCATTGTCTAGGGTTGCTACCTTTTCAAATGCCCAAAGTGGGACATTTTTTGTAGAAACATCAGATTTTGCAGGACAAAACATACCCATGGCCAGTACAAAGGACAAAAGTTTACTTTTTTGCCAAAATAAAAGCTTATTCTTGTAGCATTTGAGTTGCTTATTCTGTTTCTTATAACATTTAGGTGTTTCAGATATTAAATAACTGTTTTGTGCAACTATTAAAGAAAACATAGGAGACATTTTTATCCTAAAATCTCAGGACATTTGCCGTTTATTCAAATTTTTTGCAGGACACAAATGCCCAAAGAGGGACTGTCCCTCGCAAAATGGGACAGCTGGTAACCCTACCACTGTCCCCAACCCTTTTCTTAGTGGCATTTAAGCCTTTAAATAGAGCTCTAAATAGACCAGACACTGTAGAAGAACTTATTGTGAGATGAAACTCAGGCATTTTTTTTTTTGTTTTGTTTTTTTTGCTGATCATAACCGGGAAAAGCCGAAAGACACAACAACAACAACTCTGTAGTACTTTCTCAGAATTCTCCTTTGATAATCACATCACCACAGTAGTCAGGAAATCTCTCTATGAGGCATGCCTCATCACAAAAGGGTTCTCATCCAGGAAAAAAGGGGTCATTATTCCCCTCTACTCATCACTCATTAGACCCATTATAGAGTACAACACCCCTTTTGGTATGTACCTCACAAGACATCTACAACAACTGGAAAGGCCACATAAATACCTCACAAAGAGGATTACTGGCCTCAAACAGATGCCCTATGCAGACCATCTCAAAATACTCCAGCTTTACTCCGTCGCATATCGCCTACTCAGAGGCGATCTCTGACTAACATACAAAGCTATGTCAGACCCAGAGCTGCTGGACATGCTCCACTTAAAGAAATCCCAATCCCTCTGAGCTACACGCTCTAGGGACCTAAACCTTGTCACTACAATAAACAGAACATGCTGGAAGGATAGATTCCTGTCCCAGAGACTTCCCATACTCTGAAACAAACTACCTATCTATATCAAACAAAGCTCCTCATTAGCACTCTTCAAGAAAAATCTTGATGATTGGATGGGAAATAAGAAATTCAACTCAGTGATCACCTCTATGGCTCTGCTTGACAGGAGCACAGGAAAATAATTTTCTTGGGTGGCGAAAGCCAGGGTATCTTTTAGGCTAGGCTTATATAGGTCCTAGGGCCAATAGCCTAGTACCTACCTATGAACCTATGAACCTACACATGATGCTATGGTTTTACTGGACTTACTTTGTGTATTCTGTAATGTGTCTGGCTTTAAATCTAATTTGAGTGAGTCTGAAGCAATTGGTATTAATGCCACAGCACAGAAGTTATGTGACTCTGTAATACCTTTTAAATGAAGTGACGGTTTATCCTAAGTACCTAGGTATTATATAACACCTCGACTCAAATTCTATGGTTACCTGGAATTTGGAAGTGTTTCTATAGACCCATAACTGGTATAAATTTCATCTGCAGCTAATGGGGGGAATGTCCCTTGTTAAGATATCTATTGTGCCCTTATTATGCTTTTTATACAGGCATATTCCAGTGATACATTAGAACCCCTGGCATAAAATGATAAATTCCTAATTATCCTGCTTTATTTGGAACAATAACAGGCAGAGAATTAGAACATGTAGCACTGGATTATCACAGAATTACTTAGACGTGGATTAATATCTGTTTGGCTTAGGGTTTACTGTCCTTCAGTCGATTAATCATAATAGGGAAAGACTTCCAATTTGGGCTAATATTGAATCCAGATTATTAAGGGCAGAACAGACATAGGCTATCGTTTGTTACAAGTAAGGTGTCCGTACAGAACCTATAGGTCGGGCTCACATAACTAAAACATGGGCAGCTGTGAGATCCTTGCTTAGTCTTTCTCTTCCTCATTTCTTTGAGGTTCAGTGATCTTGTTGTGGGGGTGTCACGTTCTTAATGCAGCTATAGGCCGATGGGTGTGACCTTAAGGGCACATGCTGGTTGGAAGATCTCATGCAGGTGGTTAATGGCACGAGGCTTTCTGCTTCTTTTCACTATCTTCAAAACAAGTGGAGCCTTTCAGCTAAAGATCATTAGAAATATCTATCCCTCAGGAATCCCATCTTAAAATCCTCTCTTAAAACACAAGTTAGTGCCTCCCTCGTTCCAACAGTATCATATTGTCAGTCCAAGAGAATGGCTATAGGTCTTAGTGGGAGCATGTCACATCAGAGCTTCATTCTTGTCTGATAAACAGGGATGTGACTGGAGTTAGGAATGTTATTACTGGGAATGGACATTAGTTTGACTACTGTTGTGATGCCACATTGGTGAAGAGCACAATTAAGTCAAAGAGGTGGCCTTATGTGTAGGAAAAATCAATCCTCTTTTGGCTGGAGGGAGTGGTATTGGTTGCCTGGCTGCAGTCCTTCAAAGCTGAAAGAAAATTCCTTTTCTTATGCCATTTACAATGAAAAGAAAGTAGATTCCACAAATTTTTAACCTGTCTAATTCAAGAAAAATATGGGTCGATCAGAAAGGTCTTCTGCACAAAGTGTTAGATATGGAAATTCCTCCATTACATACTTTTTATTTCTTTTTTGTCAGTAATAGATGACCTGAGTTCATGGAATGGTCACTGCATGTTTTATCAGCAGTGAGGGTCTTCATCACCAGCAAATGGCATAAACCATAGAAGCTATCTTTTACATGTTATATCAGCAGGGAGGGCCTTTACCATCAGCGAATGGAATAAACCATACAAGCTATCTTTTACATGTTATATCAGCAGGGAGGGCCTTCACCATCAGCGAATGAAATAAACCATACAAGCTATCTTTTACATGTTATATCGGCAGGAAGGGCCTTCACCATCAGCAAATGGAATAAACCATACAAGCTATCTTTTACATGTTATATCAGCAGGGAGGGCCTTCACCATTAGCAAATGGAATAACTCTCATAAGCTATCTTTTAATAAGCTCACAAATGGTTATGTCAAGTGAATTTTTATTTTTAGAGGTCTTTTGGCATCTTTTTGCAGATTATGTTCCCTCTTCTTCTGTCTTCTCTCAGTCCAAGGCAATGGTGGTTTTCTTTGTTAAGAGAATGTTAGGGTAGTGGTCCATATTTCTATATTTCTGCACTCTTATTTTTATTTCTGCTATGTATTTGTCAATATTTCTTTCTTGTGACTTCCATCTTTGATAAATGCAATCTACTTTCAACAGATATATTACTCAGATATGATTGTAAGACAAGCAGAGTTGTGAGTGCTGTTGCTGTTTTATATAATGGCATTTTGTGTAGTGGTGTTGTGTTGTATTGTGTTCATACAGGCTTGCAAAACAATCCATCCTCATATTTTACTTGAACATAAAACATAGTTAGGGTGGGTTAATTGGGACAGCCACCTCAAGCACAAGGTGTTAGAAGGTGCATGATGACACTAGAACATAGACATAGAGCTTGAGGATGTTAGGACCAGGCACTCCTTCTTAGGAGAGAAGGAAGGAACACCCAAACAGAGAACAGGCCTTGGGTCACCAGATCAGGGAGTGGCACTGGGCACCAAATGACACCGCTATGACTCTGCACGTACCGCTAACTTACTGTGGAACTGCCTTTTCAAAAATGGGACTTTGTGCAAAATTTGGTTTTACCAAGCGTGAGGAATTAAGTTAATGTTTTTTCCCTTTTCAGATCACATTCAAAATACAAAATGTGTGTCATGATATAAAGAGATAATTCCTGCATTTGCTTTTAGTTGTTTGAGGAGGGTGCAGATCAGTTGTTGAGTAAGGAGTGAATTATTTCACTTTATCTTTTAGTAGAGTAGAGTCTCATGTCTGCCTGCTCTCAAATGTATCTCAGTAAGTAGATGTCACTCTCAAACTTTCCAGTTAAAACTTGTCCTGTTACTGGTAGAGGCACACATGCATTCATTCATTTGGGTATTCTTAGAAACAAAGAAAAAAGAAAGGAAGAAACTTTAGTAACTGGAACTTCAGTATCAGAAGCAACAGTTGTCTCACAGACATGCTGCTGTCATGGCAACCTGCAGCAGACAAAGATAATAGCACTGTTAAAGTGTATCAGCTGTAATGTAGCCTTATAGCCACTGATTTTAATTACCTCGCTGTAAGTGAAGCTTTTTTATTTAAATTGTGTGAGAGCTGCGATTCCACCAATATAATTTATCTGTCTATTTGACCAGAATGAATGGTGTATAATCTGCTTTTCATAGGTAAATCAAATAGAATGCTGAAGGGTCAGCTCATACAGTTTACACTGCATGGAAACTTAATACAACTGTGTTATACAGGCATATGCAAAATGTAGGTACAAATCATGGTTTGATATTTTTTTTGTTGCAATTAATCAATTATTTATTAACTTATTAATCAATTATTAGTTGGAACAGTGATCCAAATCAGCCTTTTTGAGACTCAGTTGTGGAGCATTCTTGTGTTAGTACTTTTTCTGTAATAAATATGGAAATGGTGGCTGGGGGAATCAAAACTTGGTCTGTAGAAAGCAAGCAGTTGGCTAATAGGAGAAGAGAGAGAGAGAGGAGAGAGAGAGAGAGAGAGAGAGAGAGGAGAGAGAGGAGAGAGAGATATAGAGAGAGAGAGACAGAGAGAGAGAGACAGAGAGAGAGAGAGAGGAGAGAGAGATATAGAGAGAGAGACAGAGAGAGAGACAGAGAGAGAGAGAGAGAGAGAGAGAGAGAGATAGAGAGAGAGATAGAGAGAGAGAGAGAGAGAGAGAGAGACAGAGAGAGAGAGACAGAGAGAGAGAGAGAGAGAGAGAGAGAGACAGAGAGAGAGACAGAGAGAGAGAGAGAGAGAGAGAGAGAGAGAGAGAGACAGAGAGAGAGAGAGAGAGAGAGAGAGAGAGAGAGAGAGACAGAGAGAGAGAGACAGAGAGAGAGAGAGAGAGAGAGAGATGCAACGGTTAGTGTTGTTGCCTCACAGGGGTGCCTTCTGTGTGGAGTCTGCATGTCCTCTCTGTGGTTGTGTGCTCCAGTTTCCTCCCACATCCCAAAGACATGCTGTAGGTGGATTGGACACTCTAAACTGGCCCTAGGTATGAGTGCGTGTGTGTGCCTTCTGTGGAAGGTTGGGCGCCGGGCTGGCAACTCAACACCGTAAAACTCCACTGCCAATCATGAGCGGATAGGTGATCCGCTGTGGTGACCCCTAACCAGGAAAAGTCGAAAGAAGAAGATAGAGAGAGAGATGATGCAATTGTCTTTGACAAGCACAAACAATTCTGAGGAATGCATTGCTGAAGACAAGAGTTATCACCATGCTTTAAATTGCATATTCCTGAGGATTCTAAAAAATGTGTAGCTTATGTAAATTGACTAGTGCAGTGCAATTCAGCTTCAGCTTTGGTCACAGTGAGGCAGACCTCATTATCAGCTTATTAGTATGTGTCTGAATGATGTCTTTGAAATGTAGAAGTCTGACATATTAAGATACATTAGAAATGTGTTATTTGTACTGTATACTTTTCTTATTTGAAATAATGAATTGCTTTTAAACTTATGAAATTATATGATACCCATTATTTAAACAGATGGTTGCTTTGTTCAAATTCAAACTGCTAGGAAAAAAAATCACGTAATGTAAAAGCTTGCACATTTTGTGAACTATTTTATTTGACAGTTTATTATTTCAGTAAAAGCACTCCTTGAGTGTGTACTAAGTCAGCCTTTTGTTCTTTGTTTTTGTTGACTGGGTTTGTACCACATGGATTCATCTACCTGAGGATATTTTGTTTTTGCATTTTCTTTTTGTCCAGCTGCTTAACACCATCAGCTCTCCTGCAATCAGCCCATTCATTCTCGTGTTTGTGTGTGTGTGTGTGTGTGTGTGTGTGTGTGTGTGTGTGTGGTGGGGGGGGTGGTACAATCAGAGGCGCTAATAATGTATGCTGCTAATGGTGCTTTGTTTGTATGCAGCTCTCCTCTTCCTGGTAGCTGATGTGTGCACTTCCATATATGGTATGGTCTGTTACACCTTTCACAGGGAGTGTGCATGTGCATGTGCAAGCTGCATGAAGGCTACCATGAAAAAAAGGTTTGGCACATATGTTTCATCCTATGCACCTTTACTCCATTTTTTTAGCATTGCGGCATGCTGCATCTCCTCATCCTCACCAGCATAAGCAAGCCAAAACTAGCTGCTCACTGTCACCTACCCATTCCTTACTCCTCCATTGCCTCAGACGCTAATCATTTTCAGGTTATTGAGGTTGTAGTCAGGTCTTCATCCTTCTGTGTCATGGAGTCAGGTCTACTTGCAGCCACTTTGAAAAGATTACAAAAAGCAAACCATCCAATATCTTCAAGACAGGCCTCATAGTTTCTTTCCAAAACACTTTCATTTCATTTATACCATATTGGACTTTAGTGAAATTTACATGTAAGTCCTGAGGATTTTAGTTGAGAGATTATGTTCATTATGATTCAATGTTTTGTACTGTGTATATGATTATCATTTGCAATCTGAATTCACTGAGTTCACCAAAAAGTAACTCTGATTGCATTTTATTAGGCTTAAACATAAAAAATCCTGTGTGAATATAAAAGGTTAATGCTTTCTCAGCTGCTGCAGAAACTGTACACCTGGTTATGTCACAATAATAAATGAAACTGGCAGGATGTTGACCTGCAGGCATTCCCCAAGCAGCGCAATGCAGTGCTAAAGGGATTTCAGTAACAATGTGTCAGAGTATGCTGGGATTTCAGTAACAATGTGTCAGAGTATGCTGCAGTAACAAGCCAACGAATTGGACGTTTGAGCAGATAATGAACACAACTACAATTTTACATGGTCTTCACTGCATCAGACACACACGATTTGAATACATTGTATTGATAATTGACAGTAACTGCCTCTTTAAAAGTGGATAATTAGCAATGCATGCCTGCCATCAGTGATTGCTTTATTTTAGAGCCAGACAGTAATGGTGAACTACAGCCTCAATATAACTGGAGGAAATGCTTCATACTGTATAACATTGCCATGAAAAGACTTCACTGTCTGATAGAGAAACATATAGTACAAATGGATATTTCCCAGTAATAACAAGGCATTGAACATGGTTCTTGGCTTATTTCATAGGCATTATACTACATCTGTCTGTGGATTTCAGTAATATGTACAACAAAATACTGTAGCTGCTAATGTTGCAATAATCAGCGTCTGACATTAATCTCCAGGGATATGCCAAAAAGCTGTCATGATGGTCACATCAAGAGGATACTAGATCTTTGACGTGCTAAGGAGGAAAGTGACTCAGAGATGCTACAGGTGTGTTAACATCTTGATAGTTAAAAGGTGTTTTTCAAACATAGGATTACGTAGCAAGTTGTGTGGACTCTGCCTGCATATTTTCTCTTTTTTTTCATTTATTAAGCAGGTACATGCACTAGATGCAAGTGTCTTTTCAGGGGCATCCTGGGAGCACTGCTTACTTGCTTAGAGTCATACAGTAGATAAACAGAGGCCCAGAAATCAGACTTTGGCCTATAGGATTAAACTTGGTGCAAGCTTATACCCAGGATCCTCTGAGCAAAACTGCCAGACACTATCAATATTACTGATTAAAACAATCACATGTCATCAAGCAGATGCATAGAAAAACAAATAGGAAGGACTATAACAAACACTAACATGTATATAGACAAACATTCCCAAAAATTACTTCTCAAAGCACTGCAGGACATATGTAATTATACTGGAAACAGTCCTGTGCTTGAGTCTTGAGACTCCAAATGAGAGTCCTTCAACAACAAAAAATTCAAAATGCCAAAGAAATACAGTAAATCTAAAAACTCACTACAGTTTAATGACTTGTTTTTGTAAAGGAGTTTATTTAGCCTTTGGCATCCCCTGACATGCAGTTGGGGGGATTTTCACACCTCTGTCACTTGTATCTGCTAATTCACAGAGAGCTGTTCTTCAGAGTATAGGGAACACTCTGATTTACCATAAGAAACCTACAGCAATAACAGGTAAGTTCAAACTCTAAGATACGTGTTTAAGTCCAAAGGAATAATCCATTTGCAAGAACCATATAACTTAAGAATCCAATAAAATCAATAGAAATTACCCTTGTTTTCTTGCCAAACAACACTTCATCATGTATCAAAGTATCACAATCATGACCCTCTTATATATATTCCATTTTAACACAATTATTCCCACAGTTCCTAGGATTACAAATGTGGCCCTCACAACTTCAACAGGAACATTGAATAATGTCTCCTTTGAAAGTGTAACATCCATAACTGCAAGTCCTGTAACAATAAAAAATAGAATGTTAAATGTCAAAGAATTGCTATGAGTTTCTTAGCTTGATGTAATACCATTAAAGTGTTTTAAGGAGCTCTTCCTCTTCATGCTTCTCCATAACCCAACTATTTATGTATTCTAACTCTGACATTGCAGTACCACAAAGGAAGGAAATACTATGAGATACCACCAACAAGAATTAGTATGTATGTGTTTACTTCTGCACATTCAGCCTTCAGCTGTGAGCTTTGCATTTGTAGTCCTTTCAATTTCTACAAAAACAGTGTAAAAAGTCATGTTCAATAAACATAAATATTGTCCTTAAACAAGAATGGTACAAGACACACAGATGAGATGCATGTACAGTGTGGAGAAAGAGCATTTTCAACCTTCTATCTGATTTGTGAGTCCTAACGTCAGGGTGCTTTCTCAGTGCCCTGACATAAAAATACTCAAGTGTTGGTGGAGTTCTTAAAGAATACATTAAGTGCAAAAATAAGGAAAACATCCGTTAGAGTTCGGTTTGAAGGAAATAAGGGTGTGAGATAACTATGATTTATCTATATAACCTTTCTTTATACTTCCTACTACATGCGTCCCTTAAGTTGCTATGCTACTATAGGATAAATGGTATGACTCTCTGCTAAATACTGCTCCTTGAGCTGTTACATTTATTTGTGTATTTTTTCTTCACCTCTCTTTCTTATTGTGTGCCACTTTCAAATTGTGTGTTGCTCTATCTGTTTCTTATATTCTGCTACTTTAATAATATTTGTCTATATAACATGTGTATTCTTCAGCTTAAAATAGTACTGTACCTTAAATTGTTACAAATGTACTTATCTGTACCTGAAGTTGCAAATTTTGCTTATGTGGAGCTTTTCTCCCAGGGCCTCTACTGAAAATGGACATATATCCAGTTAGACTAGCCCGGTCAACAACACATGTAAAGTAAATGTAAAATGTAAAATATGCTAAAATTTTAATTTGCATTCTTTTGGAGCTCCAATCAATGTCCCCACTTCCAGCATTAACTTTCATATCTATTGCAACTTTAGTGTTCAACCATAATTGCTCTGTTTGTGTGGGTAATGGCACTCTATGACTGCCTTTCACAATGCACATTCACTAAATGGCATTCAGTGAAGGGGTATTAGTGCATGTAGTGGCTGGGTAGTTGGAGAGTTCTGGGAGCAACAATGACAGCATGGTGCTTGTACACTGGTGAGTGAGATGCAATGTCATCGAGAAATAAGGCAAACTGAATCTTGTTAGCATTATTTTTATTGCCTTAAACTGTTGAGATAAACCAGTAGGAGACTATATTCATCAACTGTACTACAGGTGAAGTAACACAATTATCTGGTTGTGGGGTTAGAGACCTAGTGGGTATTATGCATAATTCACTCAAAATACTGTATGTGCTATACTATGAACATTTATTAAATTCATAACTGTAGGGTCTACAGGGATTTTAGTTGCATTAAGCATAAATCATATTGTTTGAATGTCTCAATAACTATATTTGTTGATTCACTTATTATACAATATGATAAATGGTGTAATATAGAGGTTATAAATGAATATCATTTTATACTTCCATAATGACATTTATAAGTCTCAGTAACAGTACCTTTTCCTCCATTATTACTGCTTAATATCTGAGTTGTTTAGCTTCTGCTACATACTTACAATCAACTGCAATACTAGCTGAGTTAAGTACAAACTTGCAGTGTTAAAGATTGTACTGCATTTTATTTTTGTCTATTTAATTGTTTCATTGAATATTGTGGTCTGTGTCTCTCTGTAGTTATTTATTTTTCTATTTAATTGTTTCACAGAATACTGTGGTCTCTTGCTCTCTCTGCAGTTAGTGGGGGCTATTGTGTTTCACTTCATTGATATTCAGTGTTAAACTCTTAGCCCAGAGAGTTTCTCTGTATTTATAAGTGTTAGTCACATATCTTTGAATTTATTACTGCTCAATATCTAAGTTGTTTGGCTTCTGCTACATGCCTACAATCAACTGCATTACTAGCTGAGTTAAGTACAAACTTGCAGTGTTAAAGATTGTACTGTATTCTTTTTTTTTGTCTATTTAATTATTTCTTTGAATATTGTGGTCTGTGTCTCTCTGTAGTTATTTATTTTTCTATTGAATTGTTTCATAGAATACTGTGGTCTCTCTCTCTGTCTCTGCAGTTAGTTTCTCGCCCTCTCTCCCTGTTCTTGTTTCGGTATTAATCTTGTGGCTTTGGATTTCCCCATCCCTCCTGTAAATTTTTGTTTGAACACTCCTCCTGGGTCTATCTCATTTCCTCACTCAACCGAGTACAGTGAGATCAAACTTTGACTTCAGACCTACCAGTCCCATCTGTTCAGCTCTATCCCAGCTCTATTCCAGTCTAGTGTCACTAGCTCATTCTACCTAATACAGAGTGAACATTTGTGAAGGGCAAGCCTCTTAGGTCCTTAATTTTGAATTATTTTCTGTTTCTCCTTTCTCCCTTCCCACGTTCCAAAAAAAAAAAATTCTAAGCTTGTTTCCTGCCTTCCCTGTAACTAGTCTAGTCCAGATACAGATTTGCTGTAACTTAGGCAAGCCTCAAAAGACAAACCCACCTCCATAGGTATCACAAGGGATAAGAAACTAAGAGTAATGCTACTCAATGCCAGAAGTCTAAACCTCAAGATGCACGCACTCAAAACTCTCCTTAGCATGGAGAAAATCGATATCTGTGCAGTAACAGAAACCTGGTTCAGGGCTCCCGAGAGCACCCCAGCACTACCAGGCTATACCTCATACCATGCTTTTCAGCCCCAAAACTTGGCCCAAACCACAAAAGGAGGGGGAGTATCGATATTCATCAAAGATACCCACACCTCCAGGTTGGTGGCAAAGCATGAAGCATCAGAGATTATCCATGTGCAACTAACAGTGGGTAAAACTGCCTTCCAGTTTATAGCCTGTTACAGACCACCCTCCCAAACCCAGGAACTCCACTCGGCCTTCCTGAGAACACTGGAAAATATGAAGGTCTCTCCAAACACCATTATATTGGGCGACTTCAACTACCCAAACATAGACTGAGAGCATTACTCTAGCTCCAACACCCTAGCCCAAAGGTTCCTAGAATTTATAAACTCAAATGCTATGGAACAACTTGTTACCACTCCCACAAGAGGAGAAAACATAGTGGACCTGATCATCACCAACATGGGGACTCTATGCTCCAGACCAGAAGTGTATCCCTCACTGGTAAGATCAGACCATAAACTAATCTCACTGGATATTCACATCCCGACCCCACCCCCTGCCCAGAAAACCACAGTGAAAAACTTCTCTAAAGCAAATTTCACACTCCTCAAAACCGAGGTGGAATCCTTCAAAGCCCCCGGGCCTGTGGAAAATACAGCCCAGAAAGCAGAATCCTTTATAAACGCATTCTATGAACACCTTCAGGAATGCATGGATCATGCGATCCCAAATAAAACCAAGACCCAATCCTCCAAAGGCAGACATCCTGTCTGGTGGACCCCAGCCATAAACAAACTATACAATAGAAGGAGGAAGCTACTAAATGATAGAGTAAAATCCCAAAAAGGGAAGGCATCACTGATCAGTATTAGCAAAAAACTATGGGCACTCATAAAATTGTCTAAGGCCAGCTTCGAGAGAAAAATTGCACAGGACACTAAGGATAATCAAAAGGCTTTCTTTAGTTATGTTAGGAACCTGGGTGGTAATTCCCAGATATGCTCAAAATTAGTCCAAAATGACAAAAAATACACTGAACCCACAGATATTGCCAACATCCTAGCTGACAGGTTCAGCGCAAACTCCCCCCCCTCCCCACCAAAAGGGCAAATATCTATTCCAGCAGAGTGCTGCCCCCCCTGACATCTCAGATGCTCAGGAAAGAGCCGCCCTCTCCAAAGCAAAAAACACAGAATCAATGGGACCAGACGGTGTCCCAGGCTGTGTCCTACATGAACTCCAAGAAGAGCTAAACCCAAACATAAAACTACTGTTCAATCTCAGCCTTACTACAGGATACGTGCCCAAAGAGTGGTGTACAGCAACAGTGGTCCCTCTCCATAAAGGTGGTGCCTCAACGGATCCTGGAAACTATCGCCCCATAAGCCTGACTAGCTTGGTCTGCAAAGCTATGGAAAGAATCATCATGGACCTCATAAATAAAGATATTGGGGACCTACAGACACTGGATCCTACCCTGTTCGGCTTTGTTAAGGGCAGATCCTGCCTCTTAAACCTGGTTGGTTTCTTTGAAACAGTCACCAAGGCCATTGACGAGGGGAAGGTGGTCCACACAGCCTACCTGGACCTCGCAAAAGCCTTCTATACAATACCCCACTCGGGCATTATAGATAAGCTCACCAGCTTAAATATAAACCCCTGTGTCACTAGATGGATTGCAAACTGGCTCAAGGACAGAACCCACATGGTTAGAATTGCTGGAGCCATGTCAGACTCCAAACCAGTTACAAGTGGTGTCCCACAAGGCTCAGTCCTGGGACCTCTCTTGTTCGGTATATATTTCTCGGAGGTACAGGCCAACACGGAAGGACTGTGGCTGACCAAGTTCGCAGATGACTGCAAACTGGGCGCCATAATCGACTCTCCAGCCGACACAAGCATCCTCCAAAAGGGCCTCATAGAAACAGACAACTGGTGCCAGAGCCATGGCCTCAAGCTAAATGCCAAAAAGTGTATAGTCATCCCCTTTGGCAAAAACAAAGTGCCCACAAATTACCACATAGGTGGTAATCCATTAAGTAGAGAAAAAGTAATTAGGGACCTGGGGACCCAAGTTGATAGCAATCTCTCATTTGACAACCACGTAGCCAAAGTGGTTAGAAAAACATTTTATATAGCCCACCTAATCATGAAGGGATTCACATCTAGATCAGGGGAGGTCATCGTGCCTCTTTACTCATCCCTCATCAGGCCCATAATCGAGTACAATGCCCCTTTTGGGATGTACCTTACCAGACACTTGCAGCAAATGGAAAGACCCCAAAAGTACCTCACCAAGAGGATCACAGGGCTCAAACAGATGCCATATGCTGCCCGGTTAAAGAAACTCCAGCTCTACTCAGTGGCATACCGCCTGTTCAGAGGCGATCTGTGTCTGACGTATAAAGCCATGTCCAACCCGGAATTAATGGACATGCTGCACCTCAGAAAATCCAAATCCCATCGAGCTACGCGCTTGAGAGACTTGAACCTCAGCACTGAAATAAATAGGACATGCTGGAGGGACAGATTCATAACCCAGAGGCTCCCTTCACTCTGGAATAAAATCCCAGTCCAGGTTAGGCAGAGTCCCTCATTGACTTTCTTCAAGAGGAATCTTGATGAGTGGATGGGAGATCGTAGGTTTACCCCTGGTATCACTTCTGTGTCACTGTTAGACAGAGGCACAGTATACTAACCTCGAAAAAGGGCATAGCAAAATAAATTTAAAATGGGTAGTGAAAGCCAAACACATTCTGGCTAGGCTTATAAATGCCCTAGGGCAGATAGCCTAGTATGAACCTATGAACCTATGAACCTATAAGGACTGTTTGTAAACTTCTGAGCCCCCAAAGCCTTTCTGTTTTGGAGGGAAGCCTTCTAGCTTATCAGTGGGAGTGGTAAGCACTAGGTAGCCCATCTACCACAAGAGTGGTTTCTGGCCCAGAAATTGTAGTTTATTGGCCATTTGGGTAGCTTTTCCATCTCTTTCAACTTTCTGGTTTAAAAGCCCACGTTTGCACTTGTTCCCCACCTTTCCTGTAAGTAGTCTAGTCCAGATACAGATTTGCTGCATCCAGAACTGTTTGTAAGCTTCTGAGCCCCTCAAAGCCTTTCTGTATTGGAGGGAAGCATTCTAGCTTATCAGTGGGAGTGGTAAGCACTAGGTAGCCTATCTACCACAAGATCCAGGTACAGTTTCTTAGTTTTAGCGCTTGAATTTACTTATAATCAGCACTTGTTCAGAATGTGTTGTTAGCACTAAATAAGCTACAAATTACTACAGCACTCAACCTTCCTCTTTACCTAGAGGAAAACAGTTTTTGTACTTACTTTCCTCACTTGCTTAGAGAATCACAGCTCTTATACTCACTTTCCTCACTTGTCTAGAGAAAAGTAGTTTTTTATTCAGGCATGTCCAAGGGTCAGCTCCCATCACCTGTCTATTTGATGAATCTGAGCATCTTGGAGCAATGTAGCAATTGCCTCATGTACACAGACAACCCTCTCCTTCTACCACCCAACAGCACAACCTGTGAGAGATGCACTCATCTAGCCAAACTGGAGGTAAAGCTCTCTCCAACTAAGACTGAACTTGACAGTCAAGAGGAGAAGGTAAACACTTGCACCACACCACACTCATCACATAGTCCCACTAAACCTACACCACCAAAATCCACACATAGAAACACAAAAACATTCGCAAAGGCTCTCAATAATAATTTGCTCAAGCAACAGAGACCTCCAAAGCAGACACGCAAGCAACCTCCACTCCCCCAACACAACTCAAATGACACATAGCCCACAGACTCAGTGTGCCAATAAACCACAGCCCATAAGGCAAAATAACATACCCAACACACTAGTCATTGGTGACTCTATAGTCAGGCACACTGATATCCCACTCACCAGGCTAAAAAAGGAGAAGGTTACTGTCAACTGCCTGTCGGGTGCCAGGATCCACCACATAACCCACGCACTCAGGTCACTCCACAACAAGTACAACTATGACTCTGTCATTGTCCATGTTGGTATTAATGACCTGAGACGTCCCTATCTGTACTACATGAAAAGAACATGGAAGAGCTCCCTGATCTTGTAGCACAGGCAGGTATGACTCTAGCCCTGAACAGCATCCTGCCATCGCCCAGATTGATACCGCAGTACAAGGACAAAATGATTGACTTCAACAATTGGCTAAGCTTCTGGTGTCATTCTAAGGGGATCCAGTATCTGTCTGCCTGGGACGACATGGTTGACAGACCATAATGCTTTGCCAGAGATGGCCTGCACCTGTCATCCCTAGGATTCTGGATACTGGCTAAGGGGCTTGCCACCCCTATAGTGCCTTTTTTAGGCAAAGTTCAAATGACAAATTAACCACCGTAACAGGAACAGGCAAGTAAAAACTGAGGGTAATGCTACTCAATGCTAGAAGTCTAAATCTCAAAATGCACTCACTCGAGGCATTCCTTAAAATGGAGAACATCGATATATGTGTAGTGACTGAGACCTGGTTCAAGGCTCTAGAGAGCACCCCTGCATTACCAGGCTATAACTCATACCACACTTTTCGGCTATCTAACCTGGACCTGAATACCAAAGGCGGAGGTGTGTACATATTCATTAAGGATATCCACACCTCCAGGCTAGTTGCGCAGCATAATGCATCCAAGGTTATCCAAGTGCAACTAACTCTGGGCAAAATTGCAATCCAAATTGTAACTAGCTACAGAACCCCACCATGCCCCAGAATTCCCACTCCTCTTTTCTTGATATACTGGAAAATATTAGGGTTCAACCAAACACCCTAATAATGGGTGATTTCAACTACCCCACCATTAAGTGGGAAAACTACTCATGTACCAACTCCTTCACTCAACACTTTCTGGAATTCATAAATTCCAATGCCCTGGATCAACTTATCCACACCCCCACCATGGGCAACAATATCCTAAACCTAGTCATTACCAACATGAGTGACCGGTGTTCCACACCTGAAGTCAACTCCTCGTTGGTCAGATCAAACCATAAGCTAATCACCCTAGATATCTGCATCCCGCCCCCACCCACCATTAAGGAAACCATGGTAAAAAATTTCTCCAAAGCCAACTTCATGCTTCTTAAGACAGAAGTGGGGAACTTCATGACATCCATGCAGATGGACAATACAGTTACAACTGCTGAATCCTACAAAAATGCACTCTATAAGCACTTACACGAATGCATGGATCATGCTGTCCCAAACAGAACCAAGACACTATCCTCCAAAAAAAGGAAGCCAATCTGGTGGTCCCCTGCCATAAACAAAGTCTGCAACAGAAGAAAGAAACTGTTGCAAAAGAGTAAAATCCCATGAGTGGAGGAGCTCCCTGGTCAGCCTCAGTAAGAAGCTGAGATCCCTTATAAGATCCTCCAAAGTTAGCTACAAAAACAAAATCACCACTGATTCTAAGGGCAAGCACAAAGCATTATATAGCTATGTCAAGAATCTCAATGGCAACACCCAGATCTGCTTTGAGTTATAGCACAACAGCATGAAAATTACAGAACTAACTAATATTGCCAACATCCTGGCAGAAAGGTTCAGTGCTAACTTTACCCCCGTCTCATCCCCTAAAGTGCCCATATCTATACTGGGTGATTTCAACTACCCTGCCATTAACTGGGAAAACTGCTTGTGTACCAACACCTTTGCCCAACGGTTCTTGGAATTCATAAATTCCAACACCCTGGATCAACTAATCCTTAGTCCCACCAGGAGTGCCAATATCCCAGACTTGGTCATTACCAACATGGGAAATCGATGCTCCACACCTATGGTCACCCCTTCATTGGTCAGGTCTGACCATAAGCTAATCACCCTTGACATCCACGTCCCACCCCCACTCCCCAGTAAGGAAACCTCCGTAAAAAACTTCTCCAAAGCCATCTTCATGCTACTCAATTCAGAAGTGACAAACTTCATGACACCCATGCAGACTGGAACTGAAATTTTGACTGCTGAATCCTACACTAAGGCACTGTACGAGCACATCCACTTGTGCATGAATCATGCCATCCCCAATAGAACCAAGATGCTCTCCTCCAAAAAAGGAAGCCAATCTGGTGGTCCCTTGCATAAACAAACTTTACAACAAAAGGAAGAAACTGTTGCAGAAAAGAGGAAAATCCCAGGATGCAAAAAACTCCCTTACTAGCCTCAGTAAGAAGCTGAGATCCCTCATAAAATCCTCCAAAGCTAGTTATGAAAATAAAATTGCCAAAGATTCCAAAGACAACCACAAGGCATTCTATAGCTATGTCAAGAATCTAAATGGCAATGCTCAGATCTGCTCTGAGCTACAACAGAATGACATTAAATATACTGATCCCAAGGATTTTGCCAATATCCTGGCAGATCAATTCAGTACAAACTTCACCCCCTCTCCCCCCCTAAAGGGTCCATCTCAATACCAAAAGATTGCCAAAGTCCGGTAATAACGGCCACACAGGTAAAAAACGCACTCTCCAAAGCAAAGAATACAGCATCCATGGGACCAGACGACATCCCAGGCTGTGTACTACATGAACTACAAAATGAATTGGCACCTTACCTAAGTGTCATGTCTAATCATAGCCTCACCTCAGGCTTCATGCCCACTGAGTGGCACACAGCCACAGTTATCCCACTCCACAAGGGGGGATCCAGCTTGGATCCCGGGAACTACTGCCCCATCAGTCTGATGAGCTTGATCTGCAAGGCCATGGAACGTATTATCATAGAACTTATAAATAAAGACACTGGCAACCTTAAAACACTGGACTACATGCAGTTTGGGTTCGTGAAGGGCCTATCTTGTCTCCTGAACCTGACTGACTTCTTCAAATCAGTCTCCAGAGCTGTGGATAAGGGTAAGGTGGTCCACACAGCCTATCTGGACCTCGCCAAGGCCTTCGATACCATCCCTCACTCTGGAATCATAGATAAACTAACTAAGCTGGGCATTAATCCCTACATCACTCAAAGGATTGCCAACTGGCTTACTGTCAGAACCCACACTGTACAAGTAGCCGACTTCAAATCCAACTCCTGGCTTACTGACAGAACCCACACTGTAAAAGTAGCCGACTCCAAATCCAACTCCAGACAAGTGACAAGTGGAGTACCTCAGGGTTCAGTCCTGGGACCGCTCTTGTTTGGCATCTACTTCTCTGAAGTACAGGCCAACACTAAGGTACTCTGGCTAACAAGGTTTGCAGATGACTGCAAACTGGGAGCCATTACTGAATCCCCAAATGATGTGGATATTCTACAAAAGGGCCTTACAGAAATAGATGCTTGGTGCCAGAGCCATGGGCTCAAGCTGAATGCCAAGAAATGTATAGTTATCCCCTTTGGGAAAAAATATGTACCCATGAATTACCACATAGGTGGCAGTACAATAAACACTGAAAGTATGATAAGAGACTTAGGGACACAGGTGGACAGTGGTCTCACCTTCGATAACCACATTGCCACAACAGTCAGGAAATCCTTCTATGTGGCACACCTCATCATTAAGGGCTTTTCATCCAGAAAAAAAGAGGTCATTGTCCCACTGTACTCATCCCTCATCAGACCCATTATAGAATACAATGCCCCATTTGGTATGTACCTCTCAAGACATCTGAAACAACTGGAAAGGCCACAGAAATACCTCATTAAAAGAATCCCAGGCCTAAAGCAGATGCCCTTTGCTGACCATGTAAAAAACTCCAGCTATACTCTGTCACATATCGTCTACTCAGAGGCGATCTCTCCTTAACATACAAGGCCATGTCAAACCCAGAGCTGTTGGGCATGCTGCACTTAAAGAAATCTCAATCCCTCAGAGACACAAGCTCCAGGGATCTAAACCTTGTCATCACAATGAACAAAACATCCTGGAGGGATAGGTTCCTGACCCAGTGACTCCCCAGACTCTGGAACAGACTGCCCATACATGTCAAGCAGAGTGCCTCTTTGGCCCTCTTCAAAAGGAACCTTAATGATTGGGTGGGAGATAGGAAATTCACCCCGGGGATCACGTCAGTCACCCTGCTAGACAGGGGTACAGGGTAGTAAATACTGTGGGAAGAAATAGCCAGGGAATTGTTATGGCTAGGCTTGTATAGGTCCTAGGGACGATAGCCTAGTACCAACCTATGAACCTATGAACCTATACAGGAAGAATGCAGAGTCCCTGAAATCACATCTACGCAGGTAAAAGCTGTACTCTCTAAAACCAAAAACACAGCATCCATGGGACCGGACAACATCCCAGGCTGCATTTTACATGAAATTCAGAACAAACTGGCTCCCCACCTAAGCGCCATGTTCAGTCACAGTCTCATGTCAGGCTTTGTGCTCACTGAATTGCACACATCAACAGTTATGCCACTTCACAAAGGGGGAGCCACCACTGATCCTGGGAACTATTACCCTATTAGCCTGATGAGCCTCGTCTGTAAGGCCATGGAAAGTATCATCATGGAACTCATAAACAAAGACATTTGTAACCTCCAAACTCTGAACCCCACCAGTTTGGGTTTGTGAAAGGCAGATCATGTCTTCTGAACCTGATCAACTTCTTTGAGGCAGTCACCAAAGCCGTAGACAAGGGTAAGGTGGATCACACAGCCTATCTTGACATCGCCAAGGCTTTCAATACCATCCCCCATTCTGGAATTATAGCTAAACTCAGTAAACTAGGTATAAATCCTTATGTCATAAAATGGGTTGCCAACTGGCTCACTGACAGAACCCACACTGTAAAAGTTGCAGACTCCAAATCTGACTTCAAACCATTGACAAGTGGAGTACCACAGGGTTCAGTCCTGGAACCTCTCCTGTTTGGTATCTACTTCTCTGAAGTACAGGCTAACACAGACGGCCTCTGGCTAATGAAGTTCGCAGATGACTGCAAACTAGGAGCTATAGTCGAGTCCTCAAATGATGTGGACATCCTACAGAAGGGCCTCACTGAGACAGATGCCTGGTGTCAGAGGCATGGCCTCAAGCTCAATGCCAAAAAGTGCATTGTCATCCCCTTTGGTAAAAACTCTGTACCCATGAACTACCACATAAACGGCAGTCTACTTAATGCTGAATGTGTGATAAGAGACCTTGACACCCAGGTGGACAGTATTCTCTCCTTTAATAATCACATTGCCATAGTAGTCAGAAAATCCTTCTATGTGACACACCTCATCACAAAAGGGTTCTCATCCAGGAAAAAAGAGGTTATTTTTCCCCTCTACCCGGCCCTCATTAGACCCATTATAGAGTACAATGTCCCTTTTGGGATGTACCTCACAAGACATCTGCAGCAGCTGGAAAGGCCACAGAAGTACCTCACAAAGAGGATTACTGGCCTCAAACAGATGCCTTACACTGACTGTCTCAAAAAACTCCAGCTTTACTCTGTAGCATATCGCCTATTCTGAGGAGCTCTCTGCCTAACATATAAAGCTATGTTAAACCCAGAGCTGTTGGACATGCTACACCTAAAGAAATCCCAATCCTTCCAAGCTACATGCTCTAGGGACCTAAACCTTGTCACCACAATAAACAGGACATGCTGGAGGGATAGAGTCTTGCCCCAGAGACTTCCTGTACTCTGGAACAAGCTACCCATCTATGTCAAGCAAAGTTCCTCATTAGCACTCTTCAAGAAAAATCTTGATGAGTGGATGGGAAATAGGAAATAGACCCTGGGTATCACTTCTGTGGCTCTGCTCGACAGGGACACAGGAAATTAACTTTCTTTGGTGGCGTAAGCCAGGGAACCTTGTTAGCTAGGCTTACTTAGGCCCTTGGGCCAATAGCCTAATATCTACCTATGAACCTAAGAACCTATATACAGTTTAATGCATGCTGCATGGTATATATTTTAAATGAATCATTAATATTTGTGCTATAGGCGTTCTAGCTTGACTAATCTTCCATTATGCATGTATAATTCTGTTTCTAGGCCTCCATAATAAGTTCATGTAAAGTCCCTGAATAAGGCATTACCAAAGCAGATACAAACAAAATTAACATTAGTTGCCACGGTCCTAATAAAATACACAAACACCCACAGACATCTGTCAACCTTTATTGTGATAGAAATGAATAATAACATAACTTTATTGAAACATAAAAACATAAGCGCAGTGTTACCGGTCACCCCTTAACAAACTGTATTAAACATCAATCAAATCAATAATAACATAAGGGCAGCGTCCCCGCTCACCCATATATACAAATAGCTAAAGATAAAGGCAGCATACCCGCTCACCTTGGATAAACAACAAAGGCAGTGTCCCCGCTTACCATAATACCTCACAACTACCAATTTTCCATTCCAAGTCATCCAATCCTGTAGAGGGGGAACAGAAGAGGTTGAGGCCTGACACTCTTCTCCACCTAACAAACCTCAAACTAAAATCAATTGGGTTGGGCAGGGAGGGAGACAAGACCACACCAAAATGTGCTTATTCACTCTGGATTTCCTTTCAACCCCCCCAAGCCACACCCCTCAACACTACCTCACTTCCCTTCAGATCCCAACTCAATTAACCCTTTCCTAATCCTTCTTAGCCATCCAGATAACTTAGCACAGCTACCACCCAGAACCGCCCCATCCCACACGAAACAGTCCTGTGACAAATCCGTCTGTGCCAAATTTCACTTGTCACGATCCTCATAAAATACACAAATACCCACAGAAATTTGATGAGCTTTATTGTGATAGAAATGAATAATAACATAACTTTATTGAAACATAAAAACATAAGGGCAGCGTTCCTGCTCACCCCTTAACAAAACTGTATTAAACATCAATCAAATCAATAATAACATAAGGGCAGCATCCCCGTTCACCCATTTATACAAATAGCTAAAGGTAAAGGCAGCGTACTCGCTCACCTTGGATAAACAACAAAGGCAGCATCCCCGGTCACCTTAATACCTCACAACTACCAATTTTCCATTCCAAGTCATCTAATCCTGTAGAGGGGGAACAGAAGAGGTTCAGGCCTGACCCTCTTCTCCACCCACCATCCCATAAAGGGCTGTTCCCCGTCAAACAATACCTTTCTTCATAAGATCCTCCACCATCAAACCCAAATTAAGATTAAATAAATCCAGACCAAAATCATTAAGATGAACTCCATCCGGTCTATACCACACTGGATTCTTACTGTCAAACTGTACATGCCAAATCGTATGTCCCCAATTTCTCCCAAATATTTCACCAACTTAAAATTGACATATCTGTGAGCCTTCTCTACAGTGGTAAAATTCTGTGCCCCTTTCCATACCAATCGAGGAATAATCTCAGACCAGAACAAAACCACCCCTGGATACATCCTCCGCAAGGCTAACATGTCCTCACAAATCTGATAAACCAACTGCCTCTTCGGTACCCTGCCTAAATCATTGCCACCTAAATGAATCACTAATACCTGAGGCACCCCCCACTTAACCTGTAACCCATTACATTCCTGCAATAT
Source organism: Protopterus annectens (assembly GCF_019279795.1). Classification (NCBI taxonomy): domain Eukaryota; kingdom Metazoa; phylum Chordata; order Ceratodontiformes; family Protopteridae; genus Protopterus; species Protopterus annectens. The sequence continues at coordinate 720,359,628 of NC_056734.1, forward strand.
TTGACTCCACCATAACCCTCTAACACCATGCCAAATGATCTTTAAGCCAAAGTGATCCAAACCCAGATTCATGCCATTGTGTCTAACTGCTGCACACCTAGCAGCCCAGAATATGAAAGAATGGCCCAATATGATGATCCATCTGTGATCTAAGAGAGGAGAAAAAAAAAATTTAAAACAAAGCTTCTACAAACTACTTAATATAATTCAAGAAGGCATTGGATGTCCACCGTCCAACCCATTTGATTACTTCCACTGACCTTCCTTCCTTCCTTTGCCAGACTGCATGCCCTACCCATCTGGAAGGAATGAGAAGAAAACTTATCCCCTTGCAAACCCACACTCCAAAGCACCCTTCTCATAACTATGTTCAATTGCTCACCTGTCAATCCTTTACCAGTTACTGCTGAAAAAAACAATCCCTGAATTCTACCCCTCCACGTCCCCCACAAACTCCTTCCCCAAACTACAGGACATCTCCAAGCTGCCCACACCTCCTCCAAAACTATGGGTGGCTCAAGCCCCTCCTGATCTGTCTTTGAAGAATGCAGTCTAATATGCACAGTCTTAGGTAGTATCAGCACATCCTCCCATACCAATGAACCCAATAATTCAGACACACAAAACACCCCGCAATACATCCAAACACTAACTGTACACCACAACACGTACTCATCCAAACAACCACACACCTTACCCAAACCCCTTAGCAACATCCATAAAATACCCTTCGTAACTGGCCATCTCCTATTCATGCTACCCCTTTCAACTCTAGCCCACCCTTTTAACACTCTACTCACCAGCCATGACCTAGTGAAATCCTCTAATCCAGCCAACCGAGGTACACAACAATGGCTGCTAAGGCTGCTAAGGCCAGCCTCACCGTTCGCACTGCCCTTCCCTGCCCCTTCAACATGGTTAGATAATGCAACAGTAAAGTCTTACACCACACACAGTCCTCATCAGGCTTCAGATCCCAACTCAATTAACCCTTTCCTAACCCGTCTTAGCCACCCAGATAACCTAGCACAGCTACCACCCAGAACCCCCCATCCCTCACTAAACAGTCCCGTGACAAATTCATCTGTGCCAAACTTCACTTTTACAGCAAACTGTCATAGCATCAAAACAAAACATTTTAAAATGGAAATAATAATGTAATATAGCTATGTACGTGGGAGTCAAGCCCCCTCTTCTACTATTTGGAGGGGCTACTCTCTGACATCCCCCACCTCATTATAACAACTCAAAGGTCACAACCTTGTGCAGATAGAGGGAATTCCATTCCCTAGGTTCTCTGAACTTGCAGATGACATAATAATAAAACAGGCTGGAATCCTCATCATGAAAGTGCAGGAGGGCCTACCCTTTCCTGCACTAAACAATGATTATGTTTTGTCATATTTTCTTTGGTTACATTACTGTTTTGCCATTTATTTTCCCTTTTATTCAGTTGTAATTCATTATGCCTAACTTGTGGAGTCTTACTATCTATTCCATCCTTAAAATGTATACCGTCAGCCTTGTACCTAATGTTCCTCTGGGGATGACTAAAAAGATTTCTTTACCTGTTTATTTTTAATTTCTGAGATACAGTCCACAATATGTATTTACAACATGTAACATGTACCTCTTCTTATGGCATAGCAGTCATAATTGCAGTTACCTTTAAAGACAATATCTGTACAATATAAACAATTATGGATCTAGTAAAAAGTCCACTTCCTTTATCGCAATCTGGACATTTTTCATTATGTAGACATACTTGCATATCATGCAGTCACCAAAGGGTGTAGATGTAACATTCCTAGTGCATGCTGGGTAACAAGATAATTCAGTGCTAGGCAAATTATTGGATATGTTGTGCCCCCCCACTAAAACAAACCAGTTCTACATCACATACTTGTTCTAATCACAAGGCAAAAATGCTTTACCTTTTTAAGACAACAAAATATCTCTGAATAAATAAAGGACATTTAGTTGTCAAGGTTTAGTGTGACTATTTGCTTTAACTTTGTTAAAGTCTTAGTAGACCATGCACAGTTGCTATCTGACCTAAAGTCTTGATTATCCAGTCAAAGAAATTTATCACCTCTGTTAAACTATGAATTATCAAAGCTCCAAACCCTTTGTCATACAACTTTCTGCACATTCTGAAATATTTTCCTCCAGATGTGACTCCAAAATCTTTTACATATCTGAGCTCAAAATGGCTGAGCAGTAGACTCCACATCATATCTTGTTCCATTCTGCTGAGGAAGATTTGCAGCTGTCTGCTTCCACTTCTCAGGAGTTTTATAGGTGTGTGTGTGTTCACTTGTCAGGCTTATGATCTAGTGATCCAATGACATTCAAAAAACGTCAAAGTTATAACTTTGTGGTGATACTGCATATTTCCCATGTGTGTGTGTGTCTGTGTGTGTGTGTGTGTGTGTGTGTGTGTGTGTGTGTGTGTGTGTGTGTGTGTGTGTGTGTGTGTGTGAGAAGACACCATGGAATCTCAAAAGAAATAAATTCCAACCTCTAAAATATTGAACACAAAATCCTGAATGCACAAATCTCCAAATACAGAAATGGACAAAACTGAAAACATCAACACAAACTCACACATGTGCACGCATGCACGCACGCACACACAAACACACACACACACACACACACACACACACACACACACACACACACACACACACACACACACACACACATACACATGCACGCACACACGCACGCACACACGCACACACACTACATGTATAGATGGTCCACTGAACTTGGTCAACTTTACTTACTATCTCTCTCTCTCTTTATATATATATATATATATATATATATATATATATATATATATATATATATATATACATATATAGAGAGAGAGTGAGATAGATAGATATATAGATATGTACATATGTACAGATACAGCCTGGAACATTGAGTCTAGGATTGCCAAAACTGGAAAATCAAAAGTGTCCTGTTGTTGACGTTTTGCTAGATGAAGGCTGCCTAGGTAATGCACTCACTGCATTGTGGGCTTGTAGAAGAGGGAGAAGGTGAGATTTACTTTCTCCATTTCAACATTCTTTCAGTTCTCTGAATTTGTGACATTAGAGTCTGTACATTTAGAGACTGAGGGTATATGTCCCTGGGAAAAAAATGCTTTTGTATGTTTTGAGACATCAACAGTGTCACTGCTTTGACAATACAGCTTCATGAAGTTTTCTAATTTTTATTTTAGACCAGTTGTTTTGCAATTAAATGACACATCATTAATCATAAAAACAAAAAAAAAAAAATCTGACACCAAAGTAATGATTATTTCATTGGTTTATAAAGTGTTATCTAATATATCTGTTATTTTCCTTTTACTTTTTTCTTTGTTCTTTTGTTAACTGTCAAGTTTCTAGCCTCATCCCCTACTGGTACTTTTATTCCCCATTTTCTCCTGTGCTCAAAGATATTGGATAAGTGTGACAGAGCTGAGGATACTGGCTTTCATCCTGTAGAGAATTTAAACATCTTGGTCCCTAATTCCTATTCCTGGATGGCTTCATGTGCGTGTGTGCATGTGTGTGTCTGTGTGTATGTTTGTGTGTGTGTATTGTCTGCTAAGTAGGGTCTGTCCCCCATTTACGTAATACTGATGACTAGAATGCCTCTGTGTTATTTGGCAGAGCCAATCAGATATTACCGCCATCTGCATACCGTAGCACAGGGCTGTAGGATGGATGAGTATTGCTGTGTGTCCACTCCCACCCAGTCCAACTATTTTCTTTGGTGCATATGATGCTAGTTCATCCTAGGTCAATTGATCACACTCAGTACTTTATTCCTCTGTGTGACAGAGACAACGTTACATTCTGTTACTGATACATATCTTTAACATTACATTTCTCAGGCTGGTGTTAGCATTCCCAGCAGTCTGTTGCATGCATGTATTTTAATATGGACTGATCGAACAATGCAGATAACCTAAAGGGAGAGAACATAATAACAATTTGTGATGCCTTTCCTTGCATTTCAGCTTTTCAAACATTTTGATTTTTCCTTGTCAGAAATGACTAGACCTGGTCAAGTTGTTCCAGATGGCTTGCTGGAAGGCTGCAGACCATAGTTTTGTATTCAGTAGTGGGCTACATTAGTGAGCTATAATATGCTGCATTGTCCTTTCTGCTGTGTCTAGACTTGTTTGTTCAAGTAAATGAGCCATAAAATATGAATGCACATTGAATAAAGTTCAACAAGCTGCCTATCATTATCCCTGGATCTTTAATGATAGTGTCATTTTTATGGTATGATTATATGATTTATCATTTACATCTTGTTAAATATTGTGAAATATTTATTGAGATTACATGTGAAGTCATTACTATACTGGTTAAGCATTTTTTAGTAGTCCATCTTGGAGAAGTAACTTTGGCATATTTTACTGAAGTGTTTCCCTTTGTGAAATCACCAGAACATTTGGTTATCCAAATCCTGTAACTCACAACCATATTTGAGAATAATAGTCCAAAACTAAGTGCCCAGTAGAAAGCCCTGGGGTGGCTATCATCATGATAGGAAGGTAACTTTCCACACTGACTTATTGCAACCTTTTGCTTAACTATTTAATTCTTTTAACCATATATGGATTAATTAAATACTTTTAATGGGACACACTTTACCTTAGGTGGAATAGAGCTAAATGCAGAAGTAAGGTGAAGATTAACAACATGCATAATCATTCCTTCAAGTACTGCTAGTATGCCTTCAGAGAATGCCACAAAATTCAAAAGGCCGTCTGTCTCCTTAACACACTGATAGAGTCCCATACCTTAAAGAAGTAGCTGCCCTGTGCCATTCTACACATTGCTTTATTACTCTCTGCACGATCCTCTCTTTGGAGATCGTATAAGGGACTGGTGCTGTGAATAACATAGTTATGCTGATGACAACCAAATTACCATAGCCTTCCCAGATAATAATATAGCAAGTGTACATTTGCTGGTTGGTAAACTACAAGCCATGCATTCTTGGTTCTCTTGAAATCGGTTGAAAATAAACACCTCCAAAACTGACGCCATTACAGTTCATGCTACCTAGAGCAATTCTTCTATATCACTGCTCCCTAAAGTCATCTTATGTGGTAGAAGTAAGCTTCAGTTTCTTGAAAAGGTATGTCATGTAGATGTTACGTTTTGGGACCAAGTGTTCAATCTTCTGAAATCATTGCTTCCATCTATGCAACATTTCTAAGATTAAGCACCTTCTATCTCAGGCTGGCCTCATGGTAGTTGCTTATGCCTTGCTCAGGCTGGATTATCATAAAGCCACATACCTGGGACTTACAAACACTAAGTTTGAGCACATATAGATGGGACAGAACTGTGCTGCTTGGCTACTTACTGCTATGTTTCAATACCAGCATATTACAGTTATACTGCTCAGCCTGTACTTGCTTCCTGCACATTTAAGAATTATTTATAATATCTTGGTATTGGCGTGTTTGTCCATTTGTGACTTGGGTGCCAGTTATCTGAAGGAGCTAATTGTGCCATATATTCTGTGTTTTGTTAAAAAACACATTAATAAAACTGAAACTGAAGTTAAATAATTATATGTGCAGTACAGATCAAGCTGATGGGTATGACGTTTTGTGGGTCTGAAGTGACCCCCTCCTCCACATTTTGAATAGTACCACGACAGCCTGTCATCATGAATCAAGAATATGTCCATGTATTCTTTATACTCTTGTGGAATTTGATGGCCTACATCATATTGTTTAGAGGCATATTTCCCAACATATGATGATGGAATGTATGTTTTTAAATATGACCCAACAGTGAGGTTCTGAAAAGGATACCGTGTCCATTATTCTGCTGCCTGATACACACAGAGCTCTTACTACTCTTAAACAGCTCTTATGAAAGCGTATTGAAAGTATTTGGCGTTGCTCTGCCCCCAATTTATTTGACATCTGATGAAGAAAGAAAAAAACATTGCATGTTATAAAGTAACACGCAGTCTTAACTAAGATAAACTTTTAGCTCATGGCTGGCATTTTGTAAAAGGAAAGGCATGCATGAATGCAAAATAATGTAGCTGTATGCAAGAATAGACAGTAGATTTTTCTCCAGCTTTCTATTTTGTTAGTAATAAAAATGACCTGCTAGTGTATATTTTAACTCAACATGTAGTATGTACCTTTCTCTTCCTTTTAAGTGAAATTACTTGGATGTTACTCTGTTAAATAATATGCAGTGGCACTGAACAAATATTACTGCAGCTGGGCTCAGGGTTAAACAATGACAGAACTGCAAGTGATAGTTAGAGGTAGCGGTATAATGACATGACAGCAAGTGCTAGTTAGTGGTAGTGGTATAATGACATGACAGCAAGTGCTAGTTAGTGGTAGTGGTATAATGACATGACAGCAAGTGCTAGTTAGTGGTAGTGGTATAATGACATGACAGCAAGTGCTAGTTAGTGGTAGTGGTATAATGACATGACAGCAAGTGCTAGTTAGTGGTAGTGGTATAATGACATGACAGCAAGTGCTAGTTAGTGGTAGTGGTATAATGACATGACAGCAAGTGCTAGTTAGTGGTAGTGGTATAATGACATGACAGCAAGTGCTAGTTAGTGGTAGTGGTATAATGACATGACAGCAAGTGCTAGTTAGTGGTAGTGGTATAATGACATGACAGCAAGTGCTAGTTAGTGGTAGTGGTATAATGACATGACAGCAAGTGCTAGTTAGTGGTAGTGGTATAATGACATGACAGCAAGTGCTAGTTAGTGGTAGTGGTATAATGACATGACAGCAAGTGCTAGTTTGTGGTAGTGGTATAATAACACAACTGTGAATGCGAGTTAGTTGTAATGGTATAATGACAAAAGTGCAGGTATGAGCTAGTGGTAGTGGTATAATGACAAAACTGTGGATACAAGATAGTGGTGCTGGTATAATGACACAACTACAAGTGTGAGTTACTGGCAGTGGTATAATGATACAACTGTGAGTGCGAGTTAGTGGTAGTGGTACAGTGACACAACTGTGAATGCGAGTTAGTGGTAGTGGTATAATGACATAACTTCGTGCTAGTTAGTGGTATAACATAAATGCAAATATGAGTTAGTGGTAGTGATATAATGATACAACTCCATGCTAGGTAGTGGTATAATAACATAAATGCAAATATGAGTTAATGGTAGTGATATAATGATACAACTCCATGCTAGTTAGTGGTATAATAACATAAATTCAAATATGAGTTAGTGGTAGTGATATAATGATACAACTCCATGCTAGGTAGTGGTATAATAACATAAATGCAAATATGAGTTACTGGTAGTGATATAATGATACAACTCCATGCTAGTTAGTGGTATAATAACATAAATGCAAATATGAGTTAGTGGTAGTGATATAATGATACAACTCCATGCTAGTTAGTGGTATAATAACATAAATGCAAATATGAGTTAGTGGTAGTGATATAATGATACAACTCCATGCTAGGTAGTGGTATAATAACATAAATGCAAATATGAGTTACTGGTAGTGATATAATGATACAACCCCATGCTAATTAGTGGTATAGTGGCTCATTTTGCAATTCATGTCAATTAGTCATTGTACAGCCAGAATTAGTAGTTAAAGATTGGAATTTCACAATGACCTTGAGTAGCACTCTGTCACAATGTTAGTGGAGAGCATTACTGGATGGTGAAATCGCAGCTGCATCCACGGAAACACTTTTTGATGTATCGATATGAGAACTGAATTGCAATCCATGAAATACTGGGCAGGAATTCTTTGCTGAACTTGTCCCTTTTAGTGTGTTCTTAGGGAAGAAGTAACTTCAATTATTTTAAAAACTCTGTGGCCTCATTCCTGCAGTAAGTTGATTAATTTTTGTATAACATATATTGGTTTATCTTTAATGTCTGTGACTGTTTTTTTGGAAGAGCAATACTGAAGGTTTTGTGGATTATTTTTAATTATGTACTAACCTTTATTACTAACCTTTATTACATAAAAGACAAGTTAATTCTGCAAAAAAACAGTCATGGTAACAGATGGGAGGGCATTTCACTTTTGAGATACAGCTGAACTCTATTCATAAATGAGTCTTACCCATCACATGGGTTGTCTTCCAGTGAGTCATAAGTCTGGTATGCAGAGTAAGTCCATTCCAGTGGTCGACTCAAAGGAAGAGACTACAGTCCTTGGTTACATTGGAGGAATGATGGAATCATCCTCCATTGACCAGATAGGCACCTTTGCTTTGTTATCTTTTCCATTCAATACTTTGATAACAATAGTTGCATCTGATGCGAGTTGGCTGAATGGTAAGGCATTTGTTTTTTTGGCCCGCAGTTGCAGGTTCATTCTTACGTAAAGTTTTGTTTTTTTCTTTTTGGTTTTGGCTTTGGTTTCTTGCTGTTATTTTGTTTAATGGTTTGTTTGTTTGTTGTATTGTTTTGGGTTTGGTTGATCCTACCAGTCTAGCCACTGAGGGGAGTTGGGGGCCTATAAGTATTAAGCTTATTGCTGTTTGCGTTTGTTAGGCTGAGGAGTTTTTCTGTTGTGTTAATGCAATGTCCTTTCCTTGTTCTATTTGGCTGGTTATAGTTACAATTTCAGTTTGTCAGTCTCACCACAGTCTACTCCTGTTTAATGTGCCAGCTTGTGTGATGAAAGAGGTGGTGGGGTTGAGAGCTGTGCCTCAACCCTTTGGTTCATGGACTTGTCTCATATTTAGGTAGGTTCCTCATAAAACTTACTTTTTTTAATCTGGTGAACTGAATTTGTTAAACATTGTCACACTTTTGAGCACCAGACTTTTTATCTTATGTAAATGCATGGTAACCAATCTCTTTCTCTAACAGGTTTATCAGTTTATTTAAGCAATATTTAACAATTTGTTGCTATTTTGGGCGTGTCCCGCCATTATTTTTGTTTTGCCAGATTTTTTCTAAGTGGTTAAGAGTTATGATATAAAGTCTGCTCAACTGTTTTGGGTTGTCTGCTGCTTCCATTATGGCAATATGTCAGTGACAGGTTTTCATGCATGATGCCAGTTTCAAATATGGAGCATGGGCCAGATATATATATATATATATATATATATATATATATATATATATATATATATATGTATAAATACACACACACACACATGTGTGTGTGTGTGTGTGTATACATACATACATATATTCAAATAAATAGAGTTGTCCTCATCTACCTTTAAGTAAAGCTTACAGGTGGTATCAGGTGCCTTTTCTTCCTTCTCCTCTTTAATATTTCTGGGCTTCTTGGTCTCATTCTTGGGTTACCTAGGCACTCTCAAGTTTTATTCAATCATTCCTAGAGATTTTTTTATAATTGGGTTTTGCTAGAATACTAATACCACTCCAGTTTTCTTTGTTTCAGGAGTAGCTTATTTGCATATTTTGAAGGAATGTTGGCAGCGGAGCTTGCATCTAATGCAGGCTAAGTCAAAAAATTCAGGTGGAGAACTAGAAAAGATGTTTCCACTATGACAGATACTTCAGCGCCATGACCAGAAATTTCTGAAGAATTTGAACATAATGGAGATGTTCAAAAAAGTAAAAACAACTACACAGCTGGGATGAAGTTGTCACATCAGTATGCAAGAAGCAAAACCAGAATAAAAACCGAGTAACAACAAACAATGCTCTGTAAAATAAATCAAAAAAGCTTTTATTATACCTTAGTAATTTTGTGTTGACCTCAATGCTTCACCCGACTTTAAAAATACACATATTAATACTGACTATTTAAAATCCGAAGAACAATCAGAGACTGATTCCAATTATGACATAACAAGCTATCCAATCAGCTATAGAAGCTCTAACAGCAAATTTGACAATACACTATCTACCAATGTATAGTAAAAAATAAAACAAGATACAATTTCTAGTATAACTTAAATATATATATATATATATATATATATATATATATATAAAATACTTATGTACTCATCACCTAGTTCTAACAGTATATATGTGGTCATGGTAGGATATATAAGTCCAATGCCATTAAGTCTAGTTCCATGAAACTCAAAATCAGATCGTCAGACCAATAGATTGCCAGAATTGCATAATAAAATGACTTAATAAATATTTGATGTCTTATGTATACTTGCTTAATTTAGCTTTCTATATAAAGAAAACATAAAAAAGCTGTAATATCATATGTGTTGCATTTATAATTGCTAAGTATTTCCAATATACAAAGTTCAATGCTTACAAGTGGCTATAACACAAAAAGGAAAAAAAAAAAACAAACAAAAAAAAAAAAGTATAGTCAATTCCTTGAGCATAGGACAGCATTCCAATAAAATGTAAAAATTCCTAAATGCATACCATGAAAACCAGTTAAAAACAATCTGATGCCACTGCAACATAAGTGAATCACCTATCTAACAAGAATAGATAGAAGATTAAATAATAACTGTCAGGGTACCTGCATTCATAAAACTTCACAGTAAACATCTATGCAAGAATGCTATTACTGTATAATCACAATCTTTATAGGCAAAGCCCATGTATACTCATGAAACTTAAAAGCTTAAAAATAAAAGCTGACTAATGCTGCTAAAAAACATTGGGCCAGATTCAGGAAGCCTCCGTGTAAGAGTTATAACTCTTACACGGAGGCTGCAGTTAAACTGTGTGATGTCAGCATGTCATGCATATGCATGAGGTGCATGAGGCATGCTGAATCACACTAGTAACTCTTACACGGTCCGTGTAAGAGAGTAGGGGGCGTGTCTGTAGGCTAAGCTCTGCAAGTGGACACGCCCCCGGAAGACTAGAATGGCTGAAAGTAAACAGCCACGAGAAAGGCCATGAAAATGTGAATAAACACACTATACAACACATGCCCCGACTGGCCATCAGTGTATAAAGTGAAGAGATGTCATAAAATTAAATTAAAACCTTTTTTTTTTGTTAAACCCCATAAATGTTTGCTACTGTGTGCGCGGGTGTGCTACTAGCGCAATCACAGTTAGCAGTCAGTGGAAAAGGATATAAGAAGTAAATATGCAAAGTAAGCCAAGAAATAATAGCTTAGCGGTAGAGTAGCCGCCCTAAGAGTAGGCAGGCAGGGTTCGAGCCCCTACAACAACCTTTTTTTTTGTAAATAAGCACTAAAAAGCCCCCTGACAGTATTGTACAAATGTAAATGTATTCCCTTTTGTAAAATGGAATGAAATAGAGCATTTTGAAGTAACATAAGAAGAAAAATAGTCAGAAATGTACTGATAGCTAAGCTGCCGTGAGACAGAGTGCCCGTAGCTGAGTAGTGTTTAAAAAGCTGCAAACTGCGTGCCCCTTGCCAAGCAGCAGGTAAACAGGCTGAAACTGTGTGCAATTAGCTGAACATGTGTGTCACTTGCCAATTAAGATTTATCCCAGCGCACACCATTTGCGCGCCGCTCCCACAGGCTAACTGCCAGTGCGCATGCGTTACCTCCACGCAAACGAGCGCAGAACAGGTTTAAAGTGCTTAAAAGTGCTTTTGGCATGTTTGATTGACAGGTCCTCAACTCATTTCTGTCAGGAAAAGCAAAAATCAGTTGCCAGATTCAAACCCAGGATACCATGCACTACAGACAAGGAACTAAACCACCAAGCCATGACAGCAATACCTAGAAATGCAGAAATAGCATATATATGGGATAAAACCCAGAATGGAGCATGAGAAAGCATTTTCAGTGAAGTAGATACAATTCCAAAACGGCCAATCAGAGAAATGTGCGGAAAAGCGGCATATATAAGCCCCATAGGCGGGAATACACAGCATAACTGATTGTAGAACAGACTTGCAGTCAGCATGAGTGGAGTAGGTGAGGGCGTTGCTTTCGAGCACAGCGTTGGGCGTTGAGGAGTCCAGATACATGGTCTGGCTCCTTGTCCATAATCACGAGGCCCAACTCATGCAGGGCCAGGTCTCATGGGGAGTATATAGGGCAGAGGCGTGGGACCAGTTGGCTCGTGATCTGACCAGTGCTACTGGCATTCCACGCACTGGTGAGCAGGTCCGTCACCACCATGCGGACCTGAAGAGACGCAAGCAGGACCAATTGAACCGTTGGATCCAGGAGGCCCGGCAAATGCCCAACGCCCCACTACTGAGTAAGTCACATTTTACCCATGTATGTAAGGATTTCAACCAGCTGATACCATGGAGATGTGTAGTCCAATATTATTCCCTTTGTATTACAGCTGCAGGTGTCCGCTCTGCGAATCGTGAGATGCACGCCAGAAGGCTGGTGCTGCGCCACCATGCAGGTTAGTAACCCCACCCAGTACTTGTAAATAAATATTATTATGTACCATGTATCAGAACAGTGCAGTGTATTGATTAAAAGTAATATAATGTGCAAGCAGGATTTGAAAGTCTGCAGGTATGGCTGCAACAAGTTCATCAGTATGCAAGTGTAACTGGAAATATAATTGATAGAATTAAACAGTGCTGTAATACAGATGTCCCATCATTAATTAAATATACTGTAACCTGCAGTAGTCTCAAGAGTACAGCTTCAGAATCTGAGGTAGTCACATGTGAGATATATCCCCTTTTCAAATGCTGAATCATGACAGAAGTGAGGCTGTTGGAAAGTGTTTGAATCACCACAGGTCTAATATGTGAACAAAGCCTAGAAATACCAACCTGAACTGTGAAGTTGCAGAATGTGTGAGAGTGACAGAAAGGCTCATGTATGAATAAATAAAGTAGTAATAACCCCTGAATATATAAGCCTCAGTGTGTTTTACAGAACTAAATGCATGTGGGAAGTACAAATTAACATCCCAAACTGATTTCAGTGTGTCTGAATCTGAATGTCTAGCTCAAAATCTGTATATGGTGATAACAGTAAACAATTTGCAGATAGAATGAATGATTATCTGACAGACTAAACAGCCATAGTTGTCCCCTGTCCTGTCATCAAAGTGTAGCAGGATGATGTATCTGATCAAATTCAAAATAAGTAGGATAGTGATGTATGTGTAACAGGTGTAGCATGACAGTCAAATAAAGATTATTTTGAAACATCAGCCTCAACTTAATTGTGTACCTATGATAAATGTGAATCAATGTGTAACATATGAATGTGTCATCACTTTCTATCCCCACCCAACCCTATAATTCCATATAACAACATCCACTAAATAATGGTATGTGAACATTTCATTAATCATGGACATTTGTCCATTTCAAACATATATGCATGTCTGTTCGTGCATGTGCCCTGTTCATACCTGCAAATCTGATGGCCTGTTGCCATTAATCAACCCTGCATGTCGTTTGACTGTGTTTTGCTGTTCAAATAATGCATGTGATATTGATATGCCCCTTGTTCAATGGTGTTCATATCTGGGTGTTTGTTTGATGGGAATACCAATGCATGCTGTTACAACTAATCTGAATGGAATAAAATGCCACTAACCCAAACTAACATAACTACTCACAAACCTAGAACGCTTGGGAAGGCAGGTCCCAGCAGACCCACCTCTCCCACCTCAGCTGGCGACTGCACCTGGCACTAGTGCCCAGGCTGGACCCCCCCCCCCGGTGGCCCTGTGCCACCTTCGGGTGGAAGCGCTGCAGGGGATGGGGCCCGTCCCCCCTCTGCAAGTGTGGCCAGAGGGGTTCGTCCACTCACCCTCCGCGGTGTCCGGTCTGTGGTGCGTAGGGAGATCCAAGACACTGTTCTTGGACCCCTACGCCAGCTTGAGGCTCGTGTGGCACAGCTAACGGCCCCGGCCGTTGCCCGCCTAGACAGCCCCAGCACAGCCCGGTCCTGGGCTGTGAAGGAACAGTGGCAACTGCCTATGGGTGGGGATATCAGTTCCACTGTTGCCATCTGTGGGCTCGTGCATCTCGGATATCCCAACCTCCGTCCCGTCAATTGTGTAACCCCCACGTGTGTCATACACCGTCCCTGTATCGTCTTGTCTGTCTTGTCTGTTAACCTACCCAACCTACCTCCCCAGCTTTACCGACTTCCTTCACCTATCATACCACTCTCACCTGTAAAAAAAAAAAAGGGCACTCTGTCCCACAAAAATTACGCCCCATACATAGCTGTCCATGTCGCACACATGTCCGCTGGACATCTAAACTGTTAATTACAATTGGCTGTACAACAAATATTAATGTTGTCCTGACACCTCTCTCAGAGGTGGAAGGTTTCAAATGTCTCACCAAAATACATAGAAATATACAGCTGTTGCTGCAAAGACATGGGCATCTATGGGCCTTACCTACACCCTTCCTGCAAATCCCACGCTTGTTTCCCTACTGTCTTACCCTCTTTGTGACCCCTTTTCACCACTTTCCTGTCACCCCTTTTTCTTTTCTTTCAAAGAAATTAGCGGGTGTGCTTGTGTTAGCGGAGCTCACCGCCAGTCGCATGCGTGAGCTCCAGCAAACGAGCGCAGACCTGGTTTAAAGTGCTTAAAAGTGCCTTTATGGCACTTTGATTGACAGGTCCTGTACACAGTTGGAAAGTTTGCTAAGAAAAATAAATTCCACTGTCAGTCTCGAACCCAGGACCTTGGTAACATTAGTCTGTATGACCTACCACTAAGCCATGCCTGCTTTACAAGAACACACTGCTAAAATAAATATAACATGTAATAGTAGGAATCAGTATAAAGGCAATATAGGAGATGTACTATCCAAAGCATGTCAGGTAGAGTTGTAATGGCCAAATTACTGGATTCCCATACTAGTTCAGTGTGAACAGAAACAGCACTGCTACCTCTTAGCTTGTACATAATAATGTAAGGTAATGTACATATGTGAAGGTATGTATATCTACACATACATATATATAAATATATATTAATACATATGAAATATAGTTGTAGGTCTCAGTAGCCATACACACTCACTACAGGAAACAGTGAAGATATATGCAGCAACCAGAATCTGCAACACAGCCTGGCTCCTGTGAGACCTACTAAGCCCTTTAACTGCTTAAAGGTGCCTCCAGCACTGTGATTGATAGGCCCTATACTCAACTCAAAAGCAGAATATGAGCATACTAGTAGGCCCTACCACAAGACCATTGTAACACTAGTCTGTATGACCTACCACTAAGCCATGACTCTCATACAGGAATATAGTGCTAAATAAGTGGAACATGTAATAGTAGGAATGAAGATAAAGGCAATATAGTATGTCTACTACCCAAAGCATGTCAGGCAGACTTTTATAGTCCCAATTACTGGATTCCCATACTAGAGTAGTGTTAACGGAAACAGCCCTGCTAATTGTTAGCTTGTACCCAATAATGTCAGCTAATGTACATATATGAAAGTATGTATATGTACACAGATATATATATATATATATATATTTATATAGCAATACATATGACATATAGTTGTAGGTGTCAGTATGCATACACACTCACTACAGGGAACAGGCAAGATAAATGCAGCAACCTGAATCTACAACACAGCATGAAGCATGGGAGATGTACTAACCTTCACACTCACAGAACACTGTCAACAGCATACCAGCATGGTCCACGCCCTACAATCTGAAAGGGCAACGCCTATCTCACATACCCTTTTATAGCAGTGTCCTGAAATCACAGTGAGACATGCAATCAGTACACACCCAGCTGCTTGCAATTAGCAAATGCTGCCTTACAATTGGTGCAGAGGCCATCACATGGACCTATGCAGATACCTACAAAAGTATTCAGTACCCACACTCCACTCATGCAATACAGTCATTGCACAAACCTAATGAGAAAGAGAGAGAGAGAGACAGAGAGAGAAGACAAAATATACAGACAGCCAGCAGCAAAACAGCAGCAGCAGCAGCAGCAGCAAAATTCAAGCAGCACGAGTGACACACCAAAAGCTGCCACAAACACAGGTAATGCAAAGTAGCAGGTTAATCCTGTGTATACTGTGACACCTCCAAATGTATCATAGTTCACTATCTATAGGTATGTCCATGAGATAGGTTGTGTGTAGATAGTCATGAAATATAAACATATGTAATATTGTTGTACATGTGGGCCATAACTAACACTTCCATAGCTTAGAACACAAGGCCAGTTGTGCATATGATGCAGTAGTTCCCAGGGTCAGTAGAGGTTCCTCCTCATTGGTGTGGGACCACTGTGTATGTATGGCACTGTTCAGGTACATATCCTGTAGTATGGCCAGGGATTAATATCAGTCTGTCATGTGGTGCTATGTCCTCCAGGGGTGAATGTAGCACACATCCAGGGATACCATTTCGTAACAGTGATGATATGTGTTCTGCAATGATGAGGGTGGCTCTCACCTGGACATGTGAGAGGATAGGGAGGTTACAGTCATCTGGGATAACTAATAACACGTGTGTAGGACAATGGGGGGGGGTACCTGCACCTAAACTGTCTGCAACATTGTTGGCAATATCTGTGCATTTGGTGAATGTGAAGCATCTTAACACTGCAGACAACAGATGCCTTCCCGTCATGTGAATCTGCCCTGTGCTGCAGTAGCCTCCTACTATTGTTATACAATATGCCTGTATCTGTAGTCCACTGGACAGGATTAATAAGTGGTGTGCAGTTGTTCTGGGTTAGATAACTGTGTGCACAGTACATGCAGTATGTGGGATGTCTGTGGTAAGCATATGCAAAGGTGCTGGCGGTGTGTGTTGTGGCTTCCACTGGCCCAGTGGGCTGCATGGATAGCATCACTGTCATAACTACTGAATAACTGTGTAATAACATGCATACATAGCAAGGTAGTGTATTGTGCTTGTGGTGTTGTTCAGATATGTATATCCAGGCTGAGTAATGTGTGTCCACATCACAGGGTTGGATGGCAGCACACATCCAGTATGTATGGATGAACACCCAGAATGTGTCACACGTGTCACCTGTGCAGGCGTATCTGGCCATTACCTGTGCATCCCCACAACACACACACATGCAACATATGGCAGAAGTACTATAGCAGTACACACATGTTCATAGGTTCATACTAGGCTATCTGCCCGAGGGCATTTACAAGCCTAGCCCATCGTTTTGTGGCTTATGCCACCCCTTTAGTATGGGGAACCATACCCATTATTTTGCTGTGCCTCTGTCGAGCAGTGACACTGAGGTAATCCCTGGGGTATATCTGCGATCTCCCATCCATTGGTCAAGATTTCTCTTGAACAAGGCCAGAGGTGCTCTGCCTCACATATACCGTGATTTTGTTCCACAGCATAGGGAGTCTTTGGGTGATGAATCTATCCCTCCAGCATGTCCTATTAATAGCCGTGTCGAGGTTTAAGTCTCCTGCCCTTGTGGCTCTGATGGATCTAGATTTTTAGGTGAAGCATATTCATCAAATCTGGGTTTGACATGGCCTTGTATGTTGGGCAAAGGTCACCTCTGAGCAAGCGGTAAGTGACTGAATAGAACATACATGGACATGCTGGAGGGGCAAATTCCTAACTGAGAGGCTCCCTTTACTCTGTAATGAGCTCGAACAGTTGAGAATGAACAGTTCATAGGTTCATACTAGGCTATTTGCCCTAGGGCATTGGTAAGCCTAGTAGAATGTGTTTGTCTTTTGCCACCCAATCACAAGTTATGCTGCTATGCCCTTGTCCGACTTTAGTATACTATGCCTCTGTCTAACAGTGACATAGAAGTGATACCTGGGGTACAACTATGATCTCCATCCACTCATCCAGATTCCTATGGAAGAGAGTCAATGAGGGACTCTGCCTAACCAGTAGTGTGAGCTCATTACAGAGTGAAGGGAGCCTCTTGGTTAGGAATATGCCCCTCCAGCATGTCCATGTATGTCAGTGCTGAGGTCCAGCTCTCCTGAGCATGTGGCTGTATGGGACTCTGATTGCCTGAGGTACATCACGTTCATTACTGCTAGGTAGGACATGGCTGTATATGGCATGCACAGATTGCCCTGAACAGGCAGTATGCCACTGAGTCCAGCTGGATTCACTTTACCTGGGCAGCATATGACATCTGTGTGAGCCATTGCATCCCCTTGATGATGTACTGTTGTCCTGTACCAGTTGCTGTAGGTGTCTGGTTAGGTACATCCCAAAAGGTGCATTGTACGCAATTATAGGCCTGATGATGGATGAGTACAGAGGCACAATGACCTCCCCTGCCATACATGTGAATCAGTCATGATTAGCTGGGCTATATAACATGTCTGTCAATCCACGTTGGCCATGTGGTAGACAAATGACAGACCGCTACCATGTTTCTTCCCCAGGTCCCCAACTACGTCTACTGTACTCAATGGCCTAACACCTATGTTGTACTGTGCCACCAATGTGGAGGCGTGGGAATCTGCATTGAATACTGATACTCCCCCTCCCTTGTTCAAGTGTCGTGGCCGACAAGAATGGTAACAGCTATAACGTGGTAGTACTGGTGTGCTCCTGTGAAACCTGAAACAGGTTCATGTTACTGCACAGATATCGATGTCCAGAATGCTAGGTAGGGTTTTGGGTGCGTGCATCCTTGGGTCTAGACCTCCAGTGTTGAGTAGCATCACTCTTACTTCCTCATCCTTTGTGATACAAATGGATGTGGGTTTGCCTTATGAGCCTTGCCTAATACAGGCACTATGGGTGTAGCAGGAGGCTCCGCCAAATGTCAATAGGACTGTGGTGACAGGTGCAAGCTGTCCCTAGCAAAGCATACCACCCCAAGATGGCAGGCATTGGCACACCTGTGAATGACACCAGTATGTCAGTCAATTGTTGGAAGGGATCATCGTGCCTTGATATTGTGGCATTGTTCTAGGTGAGGGTAGGATGCTACTCAAGGTCAGGGTCAAACTGTCCCGGCTACGTGCTCAGAGAGCTCTGTAATGTCTCATGTCATGTAGTCCAGGGAGGAATGTGTCAGGCCATTCACAGCAGCATGGACATTGACTGAGTCATACCTGTACCTGCCTTGGGGTTACCTGACTGTTTGTGTTATGTGGCAGGTCATAGTGCCTGACAGGCTGCACACCGTGACCCTCACCTCGTTAAGCCTGGTGAACGTGATGTGAGTGTGCCTGATGATAGAGGCACCTAGTACAGGTGTATGAGGTGTGTTGTTAACTGTTAATGGCTGTGAGTGTTCAGCACATTGGCTTTGTGTGATATGTGTTGCACATGTTCGTTTATGTGGTAGTGGTTGCCTGGATGTCTGCATAGGAGGTCTCTGCTGCATAGGCAGAGCTGTGGTCTGAGCCTACAAGTATGATCATGTGTGATCATGTGTTAGGTCCGCTGTTGTGTTAGGTCTACGTGAGACTGGAAGTGTAGTGAGTGATCCCCTTTGCCACGTGACTGGTTATGGCGGTATTGAGTAGACAGAGCCTAGCCTCCAGTCTGGTATATGGTTGCATCACTCACATGAGTTTGAATTTGTTGTTAGGAGGAGGGGTTGTCTGTGTACATGCATCTGTTCTAACATTGTCTCTGGAGTACCACACTCACCAGCTGGACTGAGGAGGGAACTGACAACTGACCTCTGGACATGCTAGAATACTATTGTGAACTCTGTAATCACTAATGATTGAAAACAAGGTCCAGTGGGGAGTGAGGGTGTACTGACATTACCTACAACTGCTGACTGATATAAAAGCGTCAGTGAGCAAATGCCAGGTAACCTAAGTGCAATGTGTCACAATGAAGTAAATGCAACAATGACAAGCAGTCACTTGCTGTCATGTGTAACATGGAAGTACGTACAGTAAGCAATGCAGATAACAGTAGTGAGTCACAGATGTGTTGCAAAGATGTGTACTATGTGGAAGTAGCATACCAGTGAAATAACAAGCTAACAGATAACAAGCATATAAACAAAGGTAGATGCAGGAGGCCTGGATGTAGTGTTTGCTACAACAAACAAGGTGTAGCAATGTCAGTAAGATACAGCTCAGATATGCAGGCACTATAAACCTGATACCAGATGTCCCCAGCTATGAATGGCAGAGTACAGCCTATTGTCACACATGAGTGCAGACCACAAACCTCGTTAATGTTAAATAACTGGCCTAAAGGCCAACTGCCCATACCAGAAGTAATACACTTGTACACTGGGCCCACAATCAGCAGTTCCCAACTTCAATGGATGAAAGATATGTGTCCTGCCACCACAGTGCTTGCCACCAACCTCCCTAATGTAAAACAACTGGTCTGAAGGCCAAGTACTTAGTACAAATGACATAGAATGATAGCTACACTGTAATCAGGTTTTAACCAATCAGTAATAAGTAGAAGTTAACACACCCTGTATAGAATGTGTACCATGTATTGTTGAGATACTATGCTGATAACCTGTTTGTGTACCTTTCCAGATAGACATGGCACCTAAAAGAAATCCTGTGTACTCTGCTGCAGAGGATGACGTGATCCACCAGAGCCTGGTGCGTGACTATGCCATCCTGTTCTCACGCACCACCCAGAATCAGCAGGAGAGGTCTGCACTGTGGCAAAGCCTCGTTAGCAGGATAAATGATGTTGGCATGCATGATAGGACATATGAGCAGGTGAGACATCACTGCAGTGATTTGATAAGGAATGTCCGCCAGCGTGCTGCAGATATCCGCAGGCAACAGGCTGCCACAGGTGGGGGGGTGGCCACACATCCCCCCCTCACCAGACAGGAGGGGCTACTGCTAAGTGTTGTGGATCCAGCCCCAGAACAACAGCAAACATCATGCATCCTGATGGAGGTTGGATCCACACAGCAGCAAGACAGCGGCGTGCAGGTAAGATGCCATATTCATTTATTGTTATTACTTTTACATTTGTTGACCCAGATAGTCTAGCTGGATATAAGTTCATTTTCAGTAGAGGCCTGTGGAGAAAAGCTCCACACATAACGTAATAAAGGCAGACAGACAAGTTGTCAATACAGACAGCCAACATAATAGAATTGTACACCAGCCTGTTAATTAAATAAACATACATGTAAGGAAGTCAAACAGTTTAGAGTCATACACAATGTACCGTTGGTTTCAAAGCAATCCTACCTAAAGCATAATGGTTATGCAATAAGGCAAAAGCCATATACATAATAGGTAGGGCTCAGAAGGGTAGAGAAGTAGAAGGAGTATGACAGATACAATGATATGGAAGAGGCAGGAGTCAAGAAGGGAAGTGAGGAAAAGAAGGAAGACAGTCAAGAGGAGGTGGGAGGGATGGGAGAAGTAGGTCAGAGCATAGAAGGACATCAAGGTGAAAGAAACAGGGTAGAAGCTAGTTTCTATGCACAATGAGGGTTAAAGGTGAAGAGAGCTTAGGGAGAGGGACGGTAGGCTGGACTCCAAGAAGAACAAAGCCAGTGGTTTTGGAAGTACAATTTGAGTTGACGTTTGAAGAGAGGTAAGGGTGAGATTAGAGTTAACTCCTGGTATGTACATATGACTGTTCTGTACGCTGTTACTTCATGCACGCATAAGGTGTGCATGTGGTATGTATCTGTCATCATGATATATATACAGACATGATGTGCAGCTGATGTGTATAAGGGAACTAGTGTACTACTGTACTGTATCATGTGCAAAACAAATGGCACACATGTGCCCACTGACATTACTCTCTTCACACTTCCAGGTCCCTCCCATGTAGCAACGAGGCAGGCCATACATGCTGGTGAGTCTTTTAACAGTATCTGTAAAACAATTTATAAAACTAGGAAGAGTAGTGTAACTCTGTAGTAGACATGCTGGTGACTGTGTACACAATAACTGTAATTGACAGGTAGTAAATTGAGTAGTGTAACACGGTACTGATGTGTGTGTTTACTGTGGGGTGTGCATGTGTGCAAGTGTGCCTGTGCCCAAGTGTGCATGTGTGTTAGTGTCCATGAGTGCATGTGTCCATTTCTGAATGTGTGCATTAGTATTGAAGTGCATCTCTTTCAAATATGTATTGAGACTGTAATCTGTGTTCCATGTTTTCCTCCCGTAGGTTCTGGTGCTGCTCTGGTGACCTGCAGCAGGGAACCTGAATCTTGTGCCCCAGGTACTGATGATGATGAAATGTCTGTAATGGTGCAGGAAGGTGTGTCTGGGTCCGCCATTGGTCAGCCAATTGACAGTACACAGCTTTCAACCCGTCAATGCGCACAGTCATCCTGCCGTTACATCCTTTATCACCATTGTCCCTAGGTGATGGACAGTCAGCAGTGGGCATAGATCAGGGTAATGTGGTACCTGTGGCACATGCATCCTCACAAGGCAGCCATGTGCAGAGGCCTCCAATGGTACCACGCAGACAGTCGCCCATGGGTTCTCGTGGGGCATCCGTGGCCGTACTGCCTCTGGCCGGCGTGCCCAGGAGGTATGTCAACCTCCACTATGTTTAGAACTGTCATGCAGGCACAGGCACGTATGGAAAGGTACACCAGACAGGGTCTGAGGGAGCTGAGAGCATGTCGCATAGCCATGACAGGCGGCATGCATGATGTTGCGAATGCTATCCGTAACTTCACAGATGTCGTTGACAGGCGTTGTGGGGGCACAGCACAGCTGCTCCACAACCAGATGTCCATGCGCCAGGGCGATGGTGTGCGTTTGCGGCGTCGGCGTGGCCGTATGCCAGCAAGAGCACCAGCTGGCAGTGGCGCGGCGACAACGGGCCCACTCGCGCGCCTCAAGTGCCAGCACCAGCCCCAGCAATGCTGGGTCTGTGCTGTCATCCAGACGCCCCAGGAGACCACGTGCACGTGGCTCTGGACAGTCCCAACAGGGAACTGTGTCCAGTCAACACACCCCTGCTTCCGATGACAGTACCCAGTCTGGGTTAGTACGGATCTGACCCGTAGCACCCTGCCAGGCACAGGTACCGTGTCCGTGCCCACAGACACTGATCTGGATGACCTGACAGGTGCAGTCTGTGGCTGTCCACAAAACCCTGTACATGGCAGCCATTATGTGGGACTGTGTGCGTGCTTACACACATGCAGAAACCTAACACCTAGGGCAAACACATACACACACACACTGCACCAACAACGGTCCACCCTGTACTGCTGCCCCTCACAAACACACATACACACACATGTCAATTGGTGTTACCAGTGGCCGGCTTGGGCATACCTAACCCACACCCTGTGCATATGATGACACTGTGCCACCTCCTGCATACTACAACATCGGTGCAGGTAAAGGTAAACACGTTGCTGATGCACAGGGTGACTACATAGATGTGTATAAGTAGTAACATGTTGGTAACTGTTGTGTGTTGCAGTATAAATGTGTGTATATCCCATCAGTCCTGCTGCAGTAACTGTATGAATGTCCTCAATTGTTATCTGCACCCATACTACTTAACAAAGTGTACCAGCTGCACACCATCACATGCTAACATTGACTATGGCAATGTGCATCTTGTGCTGTTATGTAGATTCAGCTACATGTATCTGTTCTGTCACACATGCATTTATACACACCCTGCTACCCACACACATGCACACGCTCACCTGCCATTCCCATTATTTATCACCCTACATGAGTAGCTGTTGATACATGACAGGTACACATTTCAGAAGTGCACTATGTTGTTTACTACTGGCATCCCCTTCTCTACCTGTACTCACAGGGTGCAGGCAACCTCATCAGTTGGAAGATGTAATGTGCATCAGGTACTGTAGTACCCTGATTGCCACAGCAAACATGTTTCCCATACGGAAATGCACACACAGACACATCCCACATCCACACACTTGCCACATTCAGGCTTCAGAACACTATCTAGGTATATTCGGCTACATGTGCGTGTTACAGTAGCATGTAACACTATACTGAGTACTGGCAGTTAGTTGTCTGTTGTCATGTTGTCTGTATAGAATAAAAGAATTGTTTTATTATCCTACTCCGTTTTGTGGACATTACTTGAACAAGTGTTACCTTACATGTGTTATCAGTACCAACACCTTATGTTTTGTAGTTTTGTTTGTATAGGGTGCTATCAACATCACTGCTTGTTAAGGGTAATGACCACCCTGCAGTGCATAGCCCCATGTGGCAAAAGCCACATCCCACCCCATCATTGTGCACACACACTAACCCCACCAACAGTAAAACACATACTTTCCATTTGCAAGATTCAAACCCATACCTAACTGTGCAATGACAGTAGAAACAGACACATTAGCAGAGTGTGCTATTTGCAGTAGTTGGAGAAATCTTTACTAATGCTGTACTTAGAGGGTGCTGACATCATCTGTGTGTAGGAGGAGGGATGTGCACCCTGTAGTGTGTTCTCCCAGTTGGCAAAAGGCAGTTAACCCTCCCAGCATAGTGCACACACATAAACCACACTCATACATTCCCTTTGCAGGATTCAAACCCCCACCTAACTACGTTATGACACTGAAGAAAGACACATTAGCAGAGCGCACTATGCAAATTACTGGAGGACGTTACTACAGGTGATATAGTTATACAGTCCTGACATCATCACTGTTTCAAAGGGGATCTGCATCCTGTACGATACTGTCACAGTTGCTAATAGGGACATTTCCCACACACACACATCGATGTGTTGGAGGTTTGCATATGTGGGGGATCCAGAACACCAGTGTGATTAGTATATGGTTTGATTGCAACAATGAGGGATATACTCCCAGTGGTGAGCAGTTTTACTCATGTTTGTAAAGATCAGCTCTAGTATATCTGCCCCTCTTGTGGGAAGGTTGGTTACCTGTTCCATAGCCAAAGAATGTCTGATCAATGGGAACCTTAGAGCTTGGGTATTGTGGCCTGTGTAATGTACACAGTCTATGTTTGGGTAGCTGGCATCACCCAGTATGATGGTGTTTGCAGAGTAATCTAAACTCTCCTGTGTCAGCATGAAGGCTGTGTGGGAGACCTGAGTTTGAGAGGGTGCTGTAAGAGCTCCTCTGTGTCTCTTTCCATGTGGTCCAGGGAGGTACTTCCCAACAGGTAGCTGACTGTGACCCTCCCTTGCTCTGTCTGGAGGCGGCACGTCTGTCAACAGCTCATGTCAAGCAAGTGCACACCCCTCATAAATGATGTGGAAACCTTCAAAGGCCCAAGGCCTGTTGAAAATATGGACCAGACTGCAGATACCTGTATAGAGGCATTCTGTGGACACATTCAGGAATGCATGGATCATGAAGCCACATATGAAAGCATGACCCAATTCTCCAAAGGCAGATGTCCTGGGCGGACACCAGCCATAAACACACTATACAATAGAAGGATGGCGCCACTACATGATACAACAACCTCCCAAAATGTGAAGGCACCACTGATGAGTATTGGAAGACAACTACAGGCACCCATATGATTGTCTAAGGCCATCTTTGAGAGAGGATTCCACAAGCCACTGACGATAATCACAAGGCTGCCTGTAGTTATGTTAGTAACCTGGGTGGTACTACCCAGATATGCTCAGAGGTAATACAATATGTCACACAAAATATAAAACACACAGACATTGCCATCATCCTAGTGGACAGGTTCAATGCTGCCTTCTCTCCCACCACACCAAAAGGAACATATGTCTCGCATCACAGTGCTTCCCCCCCCTGACATCACAGATGCTCAGGTAAGAGATGCCCTTCCCAAAGCAATAAACACTGCATCAATGGGACCAGACAGTGTCCCAGGCTGTGTCCTACATGAACCACAAGAAGAGCTACACCCAGACATAACACCACTGTTCAATCCCAGCCTTAATACATGATATGTGGCCAGAGAGTGGCATACAGCAACAGTGGTCCCTCAACATGCAGGTGGTGCCGTCATGGATCCTGGACACTACTCGCCCCATATGTCTGACTAGCTTTGTCTGCAAAGCTATGGCAAGAATCATCAAGAACCTCACATATCTAGATATTGTGGACCTACAGACATGTCACCATACACAGTTTGGCTTTGTCAATGGCAAATCCTGCCTATCAAACCTGTTTGCTTTGTTTGAAACAGTCACCAAGGCCACTGTCAAGGGGTAGGAGGTCCACACAGCCTACCTGGACCTTGCATAAGCCTTGGATACAATACCCCACTTGTGCATTCTAGGGAAGCTCACCAGTGTACATATTAACCCCTATGTCACTATGGGTATTGCACAGTGGCTCAAGGGCAGAACACACATGTTAGAATTGCTGGAGCCATGTCAGCCTCCAACCTGGTACAAGTGGTGTCCCACAAGGCAAAGCCCTAGGGGCTGTCATGTTCATTATATATTTGTCATAGGTACAGGCCAACATGGAAGTACTGTGGCTCAGCAAGTCACAGGTGACTGCAGACTGAACACCATAATCAACTCAACAGCTAACACACGCATCCTCCAAAGGGACTCTTGCAAACACACGACTTGTGCCACAGCCATGGCCTCAACGTGAATGACAGAAAGAGTATAGTCATCCCCTTTGTCAAACACTAAATGACCACAATGTACCTCATATGTGTTAATCCAGTAAGTGCAGACCAAGGAATTATGGACCTTGGGGTACACAGGTTGATAGCATTCTACCATTTGACAACAACATGGACAAAGTGGTTAGGTAAGCATGTGATATGGGCCACATCATCATGGGATCCACATGTAGGCCAGGGGAGGACATTGTGCCCCTTTACTCATCCCTCATCATGCCCATAATTGACTATGATGAACCTGTCGGCATGCACCTTACCAGACACCTGCAGCAACTGGGGCTACCACATATCTACCTCGACAAGGGGATCAAAGTGCTCAAACAGATGCCACATACTGACTGGTTAAAGTAGCAGCAGCTGTACTCAGTGACATACTGACTCTTCATAGGCAATCTGTGCCTGACATAGAAGGCCAGGTCATACCCTCACGTAATGGCCATGCTGCATCTCAGAATATCCAGATCCCACCAGGATACACGCTGGAAATACTTGAACTTCAGGAGTGATATACATAGGACATGGTGGAGGGGCACATTCACAACTCAGAGGCACCCTTCATTCCTGATTATTATCCCAATAGAGGTTAGGTGGACTGACTCAGTGACTATCTTCAAGAGCGATATTAATGACTGGATGTGACATTGTAGGGTTACGCTGGGTATCACTTATGTGTCACTGTGAGAAAGAGGCACAGTATACTAACCTTGGAAAAGGGCATAGCAAGACAGATTCACAATGCATGTTGAAAGGCACGCACATTCTGGCTAGGTGGATACATGCCCTGGGCAGATATCCCTGTACGAACCTATGGACCTATGTCTCTTTTTCACCATTGGCCCTATGTGCTGTCAATCACCAATGTAATCTCAATACTCCGGTAGCATGTGCAAAGGTCAGTTGTCAGTCACCTCTATGGTACAGTTGTGGAATATGTGTGTCATGTAGTAATGTCACAGCTGCCACATGTACACAGTCAACCCTATCCCCTACCCATTGATGTACATCACATGTATGAGATGGAAACACATGGCCAAACTGTAACAGCAACATACAAGTCAGTCAGATGCATGGACACATATGACTCAGTCATTGTCCATGCCACCACAGCTGATGTGGGATGTCACTCACTGGGATACGTGATAGGGAACATGGAAGGGATCACTGAGCAAGTGACACAGGCTGGTAGACCCCTGACCTTGGTTGGCATCAGACCCTCACCAGGGATTCCGACAAATTACTGAATGCTAATGAATAAGTGTATCTACAACACCATAGCTGAATGGTTCTTAGCATGCAGTCACTGCATTGCTATGGAATACTGTCTTACCACTCCCACAAAGGTGAGAACATGCAGCTCCTGTACATTAACAACATGTAGACTTTATGCCCCAGACCAGGTGTGCATCCCTCACTACTAGGCTGATAGCATCTACATCTCACACTGTATATACACATCCCACATGCAGCATCTGCACAGAAGACCACGGTCATAATGTTACCCTGTGCAAATACCATGTATTCACATGTGGCAGGCATCACACATGGTAACTATTGAAAGTCTCAGGTACATATGTGTATTTGGCACACACATACATCATGTGTTCATTGCCATAACCGGTGTAATCAATGTCATGCATTATTGTGAGGGACAACCCACACATATGGGCATTCTGTGTGTGCACAACACACATGGCATGTCTGTAATCAAAATCCATACATAATTGTGATATCGTTTAGAAATGGGTATGTGCATCCTGTAGTGTGTTTTCCCAGTTGCCAAAATGGATGTTTCTTTCATACACACTTGCCCCCCTTCACACACACTTGCCACCTGCTGGATTCAAACCCCTACCTAACTATGTTATGACACTAGAGACGGACGCATTAGCACAGCGCACTATTCGCATTACTGGGGAATGTCCTTTCCCCTGATATACTTGTAGGGTGCTGACATCATCAGAGTTTACAAAGTGGAATGATCATCCTGTGGTGTGTTTTCCCATTTGCCAAAAGGGACGTTTATTTCATACACACTTACCCCCCTTCACACACACTCGCCACCTGCTGGATTCAAAACCCTACCTAACTATGTTATGATACTAAAGATGGACGCATTAGCACAGCGCGCTATTCGCATTACTGGGGAATGTTCTTTCCCCTGATATACTTGTAGGGTGCTGACATCATCAGTGTTTAGAAAGTGGAATGATCATCCTGTGGTGTGTTTTCCCATTTGCCAAAAGGGATGTTTCTTTACCCCCCTTCACACACACTCGCCACCTGCTGGATTCAAACCCCTATCTAACTATGTTATGATACTAGAGACGGACGCATTAGCACAGCGCGCTATTTGCATTACTGGGGAATGTCCTTTCCCCTGATATACTTGTAGGGTGCTGACATCATCAGAGTTTACAAAGTGGAATGATCATCCTGTGGTGTGTTTTCCCAGTTGCCAAAAGGGATGCTTCTTTCATACACACACACTTACCCCCTTCACACACACTTGCCACCTGCTGGATTCAAACCCCTACCTAACTATGTTATGACACTAGAGACGGACGCATTAGCACAGCGCGCTATTCGGATTATTGAGAGAATCCTTTTCTCCAATATACTTATAGGGTGCTTACATGATCAGTGTCTAGAAAGGGGGATGAGCATCCTCTGGTGTGTTTTCACATTTGCTAGGGGTAACATTTGGACCAAGTGTGTGAGCATGCCCAGTTCAGCCTTCCTGTGGCATGTTGTGTGAAAGATGTCTCATTTATCTAAGTGTGTGAGCATGCCCAGTGTGGGCTTTACATATGTTGAACTCTGCAGCCCATCACATTTGTGGATGAGTGTGACCTTCAACAAATACCTCCAGTTTATGGTTGTGTGTTCTGTGCCATGTTGTGTAGTTACTGTCCGAATGCTTGTGTGAACAAAACTGGGAGTATACTGTGCCTGCAGGTTTTGCATGGGATACTTTGCACACAATTGTCAACATCCGTTCATACTGACCTAACACTGTAGCACTGTCTAGTGTAGTGTTTCAGTACTTTCACTGTGGTGGTCAGTATCCTGGGCTTCAGTCCTATCACTGATTTACATTTTCATAGTGTGCACAACAGGCTGGTTAGGGTCCAGTTGTGCACATCTGCACAAAGGCAGTGCCTCTACAGACCCTGTTAATTGCTGCCCCATAAGCTTAACAAGTGTAGTCTGCAAATCTATGGAGAGGATCATAATTGAGCTCATAAACAAAGATATAGGGGACATGCAGACATTGTACCCATCCCATTTTGGCTTGGTCATGGGCAGATCATGCCTTTTGTACTGTGTTGACATCTTCAAATTGGTCACTTAGGCCATTGTTGGGGAAAGGCAGTCCATACAGCCTACCTTGGCCTTGCTAACACTTTCAACACAATACCCCACTCAGGTATTGTGGAAAACCCTAACAACTGAAATGTAAACCCATATGTCACAAGATGGGTTGCAAACTGGCTTAAGGACGGGACCCACAGGGTTAGAGTTGCTGGCACTATGTTAGACTCCAGGCTGGTCACAGGTGGTGTCACACAGGGCTCAGTCCTTGGCCACCATTGTTTGTCATGTACTTCCCAGGAGTACAGGCCAACATGGGAGGGCTTTGGATGACAATGTTAGCAGATGACTGCACACGGGCACCATAGTGGACAGTGCATCACACACAGATATCATTCAGAAGGGACTCACAGTAACTGATAGCTGGTGCCAGGGCCATGGCCTGAAGTCAGAGTGCACAACATGTGTAGACATACCCTTCAGGAAAAGCAAGGTGACCCCAAGCTACCATATAGGTGGCAATCCTCTAAGCACAGAGGAGGTTATCATGGACCTGGGGACCCAGGTTGACATTCGCCATTCTTCTGAGACTCACATTGCTAAAGTGGCTAGGAAGACCTTCTACATTGCCCACCTGATAAGGATGGGATTCACATCCAGCTCTAGTGGGTCATTGTTCCCCTGTACTCTTCAGTTATCAGACCGGTGATCGAGTCAAATGCCCTATTGTGGCTGTATCTCACCCAACATCTGCAGCAATTGGAGACACCCTGACTGTCCCCCACCTAAAGGATCAAGGAACCACAACAGCTGTCATATGCTGCCAGATTGAAGACACTCACACTCTATTCACTCACATACTGTCTGCTTAGAGGTGACATGTGCCTGACATGCGAGGCCATGTCCAAACAGGGATTAATGGACATGCTCCACCTCAGACTCAGAAGATCCACCTGAACCACTAGTGCAGGTGACTGACACCTTAGCAGGGATGTATGTTGGACATACAGGAGGGATGGAGTTATCACTCGGAGACTCCCTATGCTGTGGAATACAATCCTGGTCCATTTGAGGCAGAGCACCTTGCTGGCTGTGTTCAAGAGGTATCTTGACCTAATGCTAGTCGGAGAATGTGTTTGTCCATCAACACATTGTAAGCGTAGTTTGACATGTCATATGTCTTGTTTAGTATACTGTGCCTCTGTCTACCTGTGACATAACATTGATACCCAGGGTAAGCCTCCCATCTCCCATCCACTCATTAGGATTCCTGTTGAGGGGACTCAACAAGTGTCTTTATGGACAACCTGTACTGGTAGTTTACTCATGTGTGGGGTGGCTTCTGTGTTTTGGATAATGCAGTACAGCCTGTCCTATATATGTCAGTGCTGGGGTTCAGGTCCCTCATGTGCATAGCTCCCTGCCATTCAGATTGTACAAGGTGCAGCATGTGCATTGATTCCAGCTTGGACATGGCTTTCTACATCAGGCACAGCTTGCATCTGGGTGGACAGCATGGCAGTGTGTGGAGCTGCACTCTGTTTAATCAGACTACACATTACATGTGTTCCAGCTCTGTCATACTCCTGGTGAGGTACTGTTGTGGACTTTACAGGTGCTGGATGTGTGTGCATGAGGCACACCCACAGGGGCTGTTGTGGTCATTTCTACTGCTGATGAAAGATAACTGCAAAACCGGAATGACCTCCCCTTAGCTAGATGTCAGACAGCATGGACCATACAATCACAACTGGAAACAGGACCCTCTCCACAAAGGGAAAGTGTCCTGTCTGGTGGACCCCAGCCATAAACAAACTGTATGACAGATGAGGGTTACTAATGCAAGACAGAGCTACATCTCCTAAAGGGAAGACAGCTGAGATCAGCACTAGTAGAAAGCTACATTATCTCATGAAGACATGCAAGGTCAACTTGGGGACAGAAATCACCAAAGACAATGAAGGTAACCACACTGCTTTCTTCAGTTATGTCAGACACCTGGTTGTGAAACCTCGGATATGCTCAGAGTTGGTACACAACAACATATATTCCAGTGACCTGACAGATATTGGCAACATTCCGGACAGCTTCAGTGCGATGTACCCCTCCCTCACCCCCAAAACAAGATAGTTATCACTGCTGTATGTAACCTCACTGTCATCTTGGATGTCCATGTGAGAGCCACACTCAGCAAAGACAAGTACACAGCATCCATGGGACCTGCTGGTATCTCCAGTTGCATGCTATGTGAACTCCAGAAGGGGCTGGACCCATATATACAACTGCTAGTTAACCTTAGTCTTGCTACAGGATATGTACCTGAACACTGGCATACGGCAACAGTGGTCCCACTCCACAAGGGAGATGCCTCCACAGACCATGGCAACTACCACCACACAGGCTTAACCAGCCTTGTCTGCAAAGATATGGGAGGAGTCATGGAGCTCTTACACAGACACATTACTGACCTACAGACCCTTGTTCTCACCTAGTTCAGCTTTGTACAGGGCAGATCCTGCCTTTTGCACCTTTGCACCCGAAAAGTACCTACCATGAAGATCAGGGTTCTTCAACACATGTCATATGCTTCCGGAATAGAGGAAGTCCAGCTTTGTTCAGTGTCATACCGCATACTTACAGGTGACCTATGCCTGACATACAAGACCATGTCCAATCAGGATTTGGTAGACATGCTCCACTGCAAGCAATCCAAATCCACCAGAGCCATGAAAGCTGAGTATTTGAACCTCACCACATACATGTATAGGACATGCTGGAGGGACAGAGCCATAACTCAGAGGCATCTCACACTCTAGCAGAGTATCCCAGTTCATGTTTGACAGAGTCCCTCACTGACTCTCTTCAGGAGACATCTGGACAACTGCATATGAGACGGAGGCACAGACTAGACAGAGACACAGTCATGTTATTCAATTACGTAAGGGGTCATAATGTGTCACTACTAAGTCAGAGGCACAATATTCAGAATCTATTCTGTACACTTATTACCACTATAAGGGGTGGCAATAGCCACATCACTATGGCTAGGCTTATACATGCACTAGGGCAGATAGCCTAGTATGAACCTGTGAACATAGGCCTGGGGCAGTTCCTGCTATTAGGACAGTGGTCTGCAGCAAGCTATATAGTAGTAGTCGGTTTTAGCCATTGGTTTTGACCATGGCTATTCCATGTTGCTTCTTGTTGTGGTACAAACATGGGTGTGTGGTTATCCATGCTATTTATTGCTAGTCACCCTCATTTTGTATCTTGTTCCATGTTTTTGCACATGTACATCACTGTATGACGTGCAGCTGTTTCCACAGGGTCATATCGTGGATATGGATGTTAGTTGGGGTCCTCAGGTGTGCATATTGTACATGATATTACATTACTTAACACATGGCATTCATGCCTCAGGTGGTGCTGCAGGGCCACCTCTGTCGGATACACATACTACACTCCTGTACGTTTGGAAGCAGGTTGTGTCATGTTAGGCATCCCTGTTACTGTATGAGTGAGTCAGAGCGGGTATCAGTCCCAGTGTTCCTACTGACCAAGCATATGTGCTTTGCGTTGCCTCTTTGCCAAGGCCAGGTCATACTGGGCACGCCTCCTTCTTCATTCATGCTAACGAGTGCAGACCTGGTTTAAAGTGCTTAAAAGTGCCTTTATGGCACTTATATTGACAGGTCTTGTACTCATTTTGAAAGTCTGGAGACAAAAATAAATTCCCACTGCCAGTCTCGAACCCAGGACCTTGGTAACATTAGTCTGTATGACCTACCATTAAGCCATGACAGCCATACAAAATCACTCTGCTAAAATAAATATAACAGTCAATAGTAGGAATTAGTATAAAGGCAATATAGGAGATGTACCATCCAAAGCATGTGAGGTAAAGTTTTAATGGCCAAATCACTGGATTCCCATACTAACCTTCACACTCACAGAACACTGTCAACAGCATACCAGCATGGTCCGCCCTATAATCTGAAAGGGCAACGCCTATCTCACATACCTTTTTATAGCAGTGTCCTGAAATCACAGTGAGACATGCAATCAACACACACCTGGCTGCATGCAATTAGCAAATGCTGCCTTACAATTGGTGCAGGGGCCATCACATGGACCTATGCAGATACCTACAAAAGTATTCAGTACCCACACTCCACTCATGCAATACAGTCATTGCACAAACCTAATGAGAAAGAGAGAGAGAGAGAGAGACAGAGAGAAGAAAATATACAGACAGCCAGCAGCAAAACCATGAGTAGCAAACAGCAAGCAGCAAGCAAGCACCACTGACACAGCAACAGATGCCACAAACACAGGTAATGCAAAGTAGTAGGTTAATACTGTGTTTACTGTGACACCTCCAAATGTATCATAGTTCACTATCTATAGCTCTGTCCATGAGATAGGTTTTGTGTGCATAGTCCTGAAATATATACATATGTAATATTGCTGTACATGTTGCCCATAATGAAACTTCCGTAGCTTAGAACAGAAGGCCAGTTGTGCATATGATGCAGTAGATACCAGGGTCAGTAGAGGTTACTCCTCATTGGTGTGGGACCACTGTGTCTGTATGGCACTCTTCAGGTACACATCCTGTAGTATGGCCAGGGAGTAGTATTAGTCTGTAATGTGGTGCCATGTCCTCCAGGGGTGAATGTAGCACACATCCAGGGATACCATTCTGTAACAGTGATGCTATGTGTCCTGCAATGTTGAGGGTGGCCCTCACCTGGACATGTGAGAGGATAGGGAGGTTACAGTCATCTGTGATAACTAATTCCACTTGTGTAGGAGAATGGGGGATATCTGCACCTAAGCTGTCTGCAACAATATTGCCAATATCTCAAACATGTTTTCCATACGGAAATGCACACACAGTAACATCCCACATCCACACACTTGCCACATTCAGGCTTCAAAACACTATCTAGGTATATTCTGGTACATCTGCATGTTACAGTAGCATGTAGCACTATACTGAGTAGTGGCAGCTGTCTGTTGCCATGTTGTTTGGATAGAGTAAAAGGAGCATTTGTTTATCCTACTTTGTTTTGTGGACATTAGTTGAAGTGTAACCTTACATGCATCATTGGTACCAACACCTTCTGTGTTGTTGTTCTGTTTGGACAGGGTGCTGTCAACATCACTGTTTGTTAAGGGATATGTGCACCCTGCAGTGCATAGCCCCATTTGGCAAAGAGACATCCCACCCGCACCATTGTGCACACACACCAACCCCACCCACAGTAAAACGCATACTTTCCATTTGCAAGATCCAAACCCCTACCTAGATGTGTTATGACTCTAAAGGCAGACACATTAGCAGAGTGTGCTATTTGCATTAGTAGGAGCAATTTTTTCCAATGCTGTACTTAGAGGGTGCTGACATCATCTGTGTTTACGAAGAGGGATGTGCACCCTGTAGTGTGTTCTCCCAGTTGGCAAAAGGCACTTTCTCTCCACTGCGCTACGCACACACACAAACCCCACTCATACTAACACACATACATTCCCTTTGCAGGATTCAAACCCCTACCTAACTATGTTATGACACTAAAGACAGACGTATTAGCAGAGCGCGCTATTCGCATTACTGGGAGATTCTATTTCAGTTGATCTACTTATAGGGTGCTGACATCATCAGTGTTTAGAAAGTGGAATGAGCTCCCTGTGGTGTGTTTCCACAGTTGCCAAAAGGGATGTTCTTCTCATACACACTTATACACACACTTACCCCCATTCACACACACACATACCACTTGCTGGATTCAAACCCCTACCTAACTATGTTATGACACTAGAGACAGACGCATTAGCAGAGCGCTATTCGGATTACTGGGAGGTAGCATTTCTACTGATCTACTTATAGGGTGCTGACATCTTCATTGTTTGGAATGGGGAATGTGCATCCTGTGGTGTGTTTTCACAGTTGTTAAGAGGAACATTTGAACTAAGTGTGTGAGCATGCCCAGTTCAGCCTTCCCATGGCATGTTGTGTGAATGATGTCTCATTTATCAAAGTGTGTGAGCATGCCCAGTGTGAGCTTTCCATATGTTGAACTATGCAGCCCATCACAGTTGTGGATGAGTGTGAACACGGAAAAATAACTCCTGTTTAAGGTTGTGTGTTCTGTGACATGTTGTGTAGTTACTGTCCAGATGCTTCCTGTGAACACAACAGGGATTATACTGTGCCTGCAGGTTTTGCATGGGATACTTTGCATACAATTGTTAACATCCATTCCTACTGACCTAGCACTGTAGTACTGTATAGTGTAGTGGTTCAGTACTTTCACTGTGGTGGACAGTATCCTGGGCTTTAGTCCTATCACTGATTTACATTTCCATACTGTGCACAACAGCCTCTTTAGGGTCCAGTTGTGCACGTCTGCACAAAGGCAGTGCCTCTATGGACTCTGGTAATTACTGCCCCATAAGCTTAACAAGTGTAGTCTGCAAAGCTATGGAGAGGATCATAATGGAGCTCATAAAGAAAGATATGGGAGACATGCAGACATTGCACCTGTCCCAGTTTGTGTTGATCAAGGGCAAGTCATGCCTTTTGTACTTGGTTGACATTATCAAAACAGTAACTAAGGCCATTGATGAGGGAAAGGCAGTCCATAGAGCCTACCTTGCCCTTGAAAACACTTTCAACGCAATACCCCACTCAGGTATTGTAGGAAACCCTACCAACAGAAATGTACACCCATATGTCACAAGATCAGGTTGCAAACTGTCTGACGGACAGGACCCACAGGGTTAGAGTTGCTGGCACTATGTCAGACACCAGGCCAGTCACATGTGGTCTCACACAGGGCTCAGTCCTTGGCCCCCTATTGTTTGTTATCTACTTCTCAGAAGTACAGGCCAACATGGGAGGACTTTGGCTGACAAAGTTTGCAGATGACTGCACACTGGGTGCCATAGTGGACAGTGCATCAGACACGGATATCCTTCAGAAGGGACTCACGGACACTGATAGCTTTTGCCAGAGCCATGGCCTGAAGTCAACTTGCAAAACATGTGTAGTCATACCCTTCAGGGAAAGCAAGGTAACCCCAAGCTACCATATAGGTGGCAATCCTCTAAGCACAGAGGAGGTTATCATGGACCTGGGGACCCAGGTTGACAGTCACTGTTCTGATGACACTCACATTGCTAAAGTGGCTAGTAGGACCTTCTACATTGTCCACATGATCAGGAAGGGATCCACATCCAGATCTAGTGGGTCATTGTTCCCCTGTACTCTTCACTTATCGGACCGGTGATCTGGTACACTGCCTTATCTGGATGTATCTCACCTGACATCTGCAGCAAGTGGAGAGACCCTGAATGTCCCCCCAAAAAAGGATAAAGGGTCTCCAACATCTGTCATATGCTGCCAGATTGAAGACACTACAGCTCTATTCAGTCACATACTGTCTGCTTACAGGTGACATGTGCATGACATGCAAGCATGTCCAACCAGGGATTAATGGACATGCTCCACCTCAAAATCGTCAGATCCACCTGAACCACTAGTGCAAGTGACTTACACCATAGCAGGGATGTACATTGGACATGTTGGAGGGGTGGATTTATCACTCGGAGACTCCCTATGCTGTGGAATACAATCACGGTCCATGTGAGTCACAGCACCTTGCTGGCTCTGTTCAAGAGGTATCCTGACCTGTGGATGGGAAATCATAGGTTTACCCGGGATCGTCACTGTGTCACTGCTGGAGACAGGCACGTCAAACTAATGGGCACAGTACTGTTTCCATATAAGGGTGGCGTCGCAACCAGACTCTGGGCTAGGCTTAGAACTGCCTTGGGGCAGATAGCCTAGTATGAACCTATGAACCTATCTGACCATGTTGCATTATGTTCATATGTGAACTACTTACAACGGCCTCATCCAACATCAGTAGTGTATTCCACAACATGGGTGTACATTGGCAAACACTACCGATGTGCCCAAGGCCATTTCTAATGCTTATTGGATAGTGTGTTTGTCCATCAACACATCGTAAGTGCAGTTTGTCATGACATATGTCTTGTTTTCTATACTGTGCCTCTGTCTACCTGTGACACAACATTGATACCCAGGGTATACCTACCATCTCCCATCCACTCGTTAGGATCCCTGTTGAGTAGAATCAATGAGTGACTCTATGGATAACCTGTACTGGTAGTTTACTCATGCGTGGGGGTGGCTTCCGTGTTATGGATAATGCAGTACAGCTTGTCCTATGTATGTCAGTGCTGGGGTTCAGGTCCCTCATGTGCATATCTCCCTGCCATTCACATTGTACAAGGTACGACATGTGCATTGCTGCCAGCTTGGACATGGCTTTCTACATCAGGCACAGCTTGTGTCTAGGTGGCCAGCATGGCAGTGTGTGGAGCTGAATTTTGTTTAATCAGGCGACACATTACATGTGTTCCAGCTCTTTGATACTCCTGGTGAGGTACTGTTGTGGACTTTACAGTTGCTGAATGTATCTGCTGAGGTACACCCCACAGGCGCTGTTGTGGTCATTTGTAATGCTGCTGAAAGATAACTGCAAAACCACAATGACCTCCCGTTAGCTAGATGTCATAACCCTCATGATTAGGTTGGTATACGGATTGTTTCTGTTAACCCTACAGCCACATTTTTGTCCAATGCAGGATATCTATCACCTTGTGTCCCCCATTCTGGCATTACATGTTAGGTATGTCATGGGTCGACACCTATGTGGGAATTGGTGGTCACTTACTGGATATCCACAGAGGCTGACTATACTGTTTTCACCATTTAACATGCTGACATGGCTATGGCACCAGTTGTCTGTTTCTATGTGGCCCTTTTATTGGATGCTTGTGTCAGCTGGTGTATCGGATATGTCAGGCGGCTTGTTGTCCTCTACAAACATGTTCCAGCACAGTCCTTACTTGTTGGCCTGTACCTATGGGGCATATATACCAGATGGTGAAGGTCCCCTGACCAAGCTTTGTGGGATGCCTGTTATATGTGGTTTGTAGTCTGACATGGCTGCTGCATGTCTGACCATGTCAGTTCTGTCGTTGGTCTGGTTTGCAACCCCTCTCATGACATTTGGGGTGTATATATCAGCTGGTGAGCAAATCTATACGGAACACATAGGGTATTGTACAGAAGGCTTTGCACGGTCCAGCTACACTGTGTGGACCACATTGCCCTCATCACTGACTTCAAGTACTGTTTCAACTGAGTCACACATGTTTAGGGGTGGGGTCTGCACTTTGTAAACCCACACTGGGTAGGGTCGGTGTCAATAGATCCACAATATCATTATGTCTGTGGTACATGGTGGTCCTTTCCATAGCTGTGCAGACCAAACCTCTCATGATTCTGTGGTGGTTGTTTTACTATCCATTCAGGAGACACCTTTGTTGAGAACACCCACTGTTGTTGTACACTGCTCTTTGGGTACGTACCCTGTGGTAAGGGTGACATAATGTCAGGGAGGCGGCAGTCTGCTGGGGAAGGTATTTGGCATTATGGGGGGGGGGTTTGCACTGCACATGTCAGGATGTATGTTGGCCATACCTGTGTGTGTCTGGTATGTTGTTTGTAATATCTGTGTGATCCGGAGCATATCCAGGAATCAACAACATGCTTACTACCATCATTTGCAACAGCCTTGGGGTTATCTGTAGTGTCCTGTACAATCTGTATCATAATGGGTTCATACTAGGCTACCCCCCTAGGGCATCTGTAAGCCTGCATGTCCATTTTGTTTGATGGATTCTGGGGAATTGTCTACACCTGTGTCAGTGCTAGTATGATACCAGGGGTATAGTGACTAAAAGCTCAGAAGCTGACTTCACACTTCTTCGGACTGAGATGGTATCCATTAAGCCCACTGGGCCAGTGGAAACCACAACACACAATGGTGACTCCTGCACAGACACTTTCTACGGACATCTCCGAGTAAGCATGGACCATGCAATCACAAATGAGAATGAGACCCTCACCACCAAGGGAAAGTGGCCTGTCTGGTGGACCCCAGCCATAAACGAACTGTATAACAGATGAAGGATACTAATGCAAGACAGAGCTACATCTCCAGAATGTAAGGCAGCTGTGATCAGCAGTAGTAGAAAGCTACATTCTCACATAAAGACACCCAAGTTCAACTTGGGGACATAAATCACCACAGACGATGAAGGTAACCACACTGCTTTCTTCAGTTATGTCTGACGCCTGGGTGGGAACCCTCATATATGCTCAGATGTGGTACACAACAACTTATATTCCAGGGACCTGACAGATATTAGTGACACCCTGGCAGACCAGTTCAGTGCAATGTACCCCCTCCATCACCCCCAAAACATGATAGTTATCACAGCTGTATGTAACCTCACTGTCATCCTGGATGTCCATGTGAGAGCCACAGTCAGCAAAGACGAGTACACAGCATCAATGGGACCTGATGGTATCCCCAGTTGCATGCTATGTGAACTACAGATGGAGCTAAACCTGTATATGCAGATGCTATTTAACCTTAGCCTTGCTACAGGATCTGTACCTGAACACTGGCGTACGGCAACAGTGGTCCCACTCCACAAAGGAGATGCCTCCACAGACCCTGGAAGCTACCACCACACAAGCTTAAACAGCCTTGTCTGCAAAGCTTTGTGAAGGGTCATTATGGAGCTTCCACACAGAGACATTGGTGTCCTACAGACCCTTGATCCCACCCAATTCAGCTTTGTACAGGGCAGATCCTGCGTTTTGCACCAAGTTGACTACTTTGAAACTGTCAGTAGAGCCGTTGATGAGGGCTACACAGTACACACAACCTACCTGCGCTTGGCTAAGGCCTTTGACACAATACCCCACTCAGGCATCATAGACAAGCTCAACAGCTGAAATATAACACCATATGTCACAGCATAGGTTGCAAAATGGCTCAGAAACAGAACCCATAATGTCAACATTGCAGGTGCCTTGTCAGGTTCAAAGCCAGTCACAAGTGGTGTCCCACAAGGTTGTGTCCTGGGACCTCTCTTATTTGGTATTTACTTTTCAGATGTGAAAGCAAACATAGGAGGGTTGTGGCCGACAAAGTTTACAGATGACTGCAACCTGGGCACCATAGTGAATACATCAGCCAGCACACACATCCTACAGACTGCCGTCACACAGACAGATAGCTGGTGCTGGACTCATGGCCTGAAACTGACTGCAACTGATGTGTAGCCATCCCCTTTGGGAGGAACACAGCACCCACAGATCTGTACATAGACAGCAACCCAATGAGTACAGGAAACAAATCAGACAGCTGGGGACACATGTAGATAGTGACATCTCATTTGACACCCATGTTGCCAAAGTTGTTTGACAGACTTTCTATCTTGGCCACCTTATCATGGAGGGTATTCCATCCAGACCATAGGAGGTCATTGTACCACTATACTTCTCCCTTATCAGGCCCATGCTTGAATACAACGCCCCATTTGGTATGTACCTCAACCAGCACTTGCAGCAGCTGGAGAGACCCCACAAGTACCTTACCATGAAGATCAGGGATCTACAACACATGTCATATACTTCCAGAATAACTACAAACAAGCTTTTTCAGTGTCATACCACATACGCACAGGTGACCTATGCCTGACATACAAGACCATGTCCAATCAGGATTTGGTAGACATGCTCCACTGCAAGCAATCCACATCCACCAGAAACATGGGAGCTAAAGATTTGAACCTCAGCACATACATGTATAGGACATGCTGAAGGGACAGAGTCATAACTCAGAGGCATCTCAAACTCTAGCAGAGTATCCCAGTTCATGTTAGACAGAGTACCTCACTGACTCTCTTCAAGAGACATCTGGACAGCTGCATGTGGACAGGGGCACAGACTAGACAGAGGCATAGTCACATTATTCAATTATGTAAGGTGGTCATAATGTGTCACTACTAAGTCAGAGGCACAATATTTCGTATCTATGCAGTACACATATTACCACTATGAGGGGTGGCAATAGCAATATTCATCAAGGACACCCTCACCTCATGGTTGGTGGCAACACACGATGCATTGGACACCATCCGGGTGCAATTAACCATAGGCAAGACTGCTCTGCAGTTTGTAGCATGTTACAGGCCATCCTCTGAAACTCAGGTACCTCACAGAGCTTTCATGAAAACAGTGGCGGGATACATGTACCTGCAAACACCATCACACTGGGTGATCCCAACTATCCAAATATAGACTGGGATCAGTACTACAGCCACAACACTCTAGCCCACAGGTTCCTAGAGTTCATACACTCACATGCCATGGAAGAACTAGTCACCATCCCCACAAGAGGAGACAACATAGTAGATCTCATCATCACAAACATGGGCTCACAATGTTCAACACCAGAGGTATACCCATCATTGGTGAGATCAGATCATAACCTACTCTCAGTGGAAGTCCACATCCCACCCCACCCCAGATAGAAAAGACCACAGTGCAGAACTTCTCAGAAACCGACTACACACTTCTAATGACTGGTGTGGTCTCTTTCAAAGCCCCAAGCCAGCAGACACCATTACCCAAGCCACTGTATCACTTACAACTGCCTTCTACCAGCACCTTCAGGACTGCATGGATGAGGCAATCCCAAACAAAACACAGACTCGTTGTACCAGAGGCAAGCGTCCAGTGTGGTGGACCTCAGCCATAAACAAGCACTACAACACAAGGAAGGAGGTACTACAAGATAGAGCGATATCCGTGGAAGGGTAGACACCCTGCTCAATATAGGTGAAACACTGAGTTCCCGCATGAAATCATCCAAGGCGAATATTGGGAGTAAACCCACTAAGGACTCACGGGACAACCATGAGGCCTTTTATACATACGTTACACACCTGGGAGGAAACTCCCAGATATGCTCAGAATAGGCTCAGAATGCTGTAAATATCACTGAACCTACAGACATTGCCAACATACTGGCTGACAGGTTCAGTGCAGATTTCTCCCCACCCTCCACCACAACTGGAGAGATATGTATGAAAGAGGATTGTAGCCCCCAATACATCTCAAATGCTCAGGTGGGCACTGCTCTATCCCAAGGAAAGGACGCAGCATCCATGGGACCAGATGGTGTCCCTGGTTTTGTGCTCCATGAACTCACTCAAGAATTAAACCCGCAGTCAGGGCAGCTGTTTGATCTTAGCCTCAACTTAGGATATGTTCCCAAGGAGTGGCATATGTCAATGGTGGACCCACTTCACATGGGGGTGCCTCCACCAACCACGGAAACTACCATCCCATCAGCTTGACAAGCAGGGTCTGCTAAGCTATGGAGAAGATCATAATGGAAGTCATAGATGAGGACATAGGGGACTTGCAGACATTAGATCCAACCCAGTTAGGCTTTGTCGAGGGCAGATCATGCCTTTTAAACTTGGTTGACTGTTTCATAACAGACACCAAGGCCATTGACAAGGGCAAGGCACTCCACACAGCCTACCTTGACCTGGCAAAGGCTTTCAACACAATACCCCACTCGGGTATCATTGAAAACATCACCAGCTTAAATGTGAACCCATACATCACAAGATGGGTTGCAAACTGGCTACGTGACAGAACAGACAGGTTCAGACTTGCTGGTGCCATGTCACACTCCACAACTGTCACAAGTGGTGTCCCACAGGGCTCAGTCCTGGGCCCACTATTGCTCAGCATCTACTTTTCAGAAGTACAAGCAAACACAGCAGGATTATGGCTGACAAAGTTTGAAGATGACTGCAAACTGGGAACCATAGTTGGACACCCATCTGACACAGACATCCTTCAGAAGGGTGTCATAGACACGGATAACTGGTGCCAGAGCCATGGCCTTACATTAAACACTAAACAATGCATAGCCATACCCTTTGGGAAGAACAAGGTTACCACTAGTTCCCATGTAGGTGGCAATCCTCTAAGCACACAGGAGGTTATCAGGGACCTGGGCACCCAGGTTGACAGTAACCTTTGTTTGACACTCACGTTGCCAGGGTAGTTAGGTAGAACTTCTACATTGCCCACCTCATCATGCAGGGATTCACATCTAGATCCAGGGAGGTCATTGTTCCCTGTACTCTTCACTCATCGGACCATTGATTGAGTGCAATGCCCCATTCAGCATGTATATGACCCGACACCTATGGCAATTGGATGGGCCCACAAATTCCTCGACAGGAGGAGAAAGGGTCTCAAACATATTTCTTATGCTGCCCGACTGAAGGAATTCCAGCTTGATTCCGTGACTTACCATCTGCTCAGAGGTGACCTGTGCCTGACATCCAAGGCCATGTCCAAACCTGAGTTAATGTACACGCTTCACCTCAAGACCTCTACATCCATCAGAACTACAGTGGCAGGAGATTTAAACCTCAACACAGATATTAATAGGATGTGCTGGAGGGACAGATTCTTCAACCAGAGAGTCCCTATGCTGTGGAACAACATCCTGGTACATGTGAGGCTGAGTACCTCACTGGCTTTGTTCAAGTGAGATCTTAATCAATGGATGGGAGATTGCAGGTATGCCCCAGGGATAACCTCAGTATCACTGCTTGTCAGAGGCACAGCAATATAATGGGCAAATTATCCGTCAGAGTGAAGGGCGGCAGACTCCACGGAACTCTGGTCTAGGCTTATAAATGCCCTAGGGCAGATAGCCTAGTATGAACCTGTGAACCTGTGAACATAGGCCTGGGGCAGTTCCTGCTATTAGGACAGTGGTCTGCAGCAAGCTATATAGTAGTAGTCAGTTTTAGCCATTGGTGTTTGACCATGGCTAATGCATGTTTCTTGTTGTGGTAACAACAGGGGTGTGGTTATCCATGCCATTTATTGGTAGTCACCCTCATTTTGTATCTTGTTCCATGTTTTTGCACATGTACATCACTGTATGAGGTGTGACCCTGGTAGTGTCAGGGTGCTGATGTGCGCTTTGACCCTGTTTTCTATTACAGCACTGATATGTGCATTCCTATACTGTGTGCATTTACACTGCACACATCTTGCTGTTTATACCTTTGGCATTGGGTAGCATTACATCTAGGTTCCTATCCCTTGTGATAGCTATGAGGTGGGTTTGTGTTTTTGTGGTTTATGATTGGTGAGGGTGGATGTTAGTCATGGTCCTCAGGTGTGCATATGATACATGGTGTTACATTACTTAACAGATGGCATTCATGCCTCGGGTGGTGCTGCAGGGCTGCCTCTGTCGGATGC
Organism: Protopterus annectens; assembly: GCF_019279795.1. Classification (NCBI taxonomy): domain Eukaryota; kingdom Metazoa; phylum Chordata; order Ceratodontiformes; family Protopteridae; genus Protopterus; species Protopterus annectens. Next base: position 720,404,620 of record NC_056734.1, read on the forward strand.
ACATACTACACTCCCTGTACGCTTGGAAGCAGGTTGTGTCATGTTAGGCATCCCTGTTACTGTATGAGTGAGTCAGAGCGGGTATCAGTCCCAGTGTTCCTACTGACCAAGCATATGTGCTATGCGTTGCCTCTTTGCCAAGGCCAGGGCATACTGGGCACGCCTCCTTCTGCCTACTGGGACAAGGTCAGGTTGTTCCTCCTCCAAGTCACCCCTGCCTGTGGTGGCCTTGGCAATGGTGCCGGGATGTTTGGCCCAGCCCTGTGCTGGTCCTGCTGCAGCTGTTTCCGCAGGATCATATTATGTAGCATAGCACATATCATGATCATTTGGGTACATGTAGTTGGTGTGTACTGCAAAGCTCCACCAGACGCGTGTCCAGACATCGAACCGTGACTTGAGCAGCCCAAACACACGCTCTATGATATTACGTGTTGCGTGTGCCTCATTATGGCGTTCCTGTTCGGGTGTGTGTGCATTTCTGATGGGTGTCATCAGCCACGGCTCAAGTGCATAACCAGCATCCCCCACTAGGTGTCCGTGTGGGAAGTCCCCATTGGCAAATGATTGGTACAGCTGCGTCAGATGCCAGATGTGGGAATCGTGGTAGCTCCCAGGGCAGCCAGCACACACATTCATTATTATGCCCTGGGCATCACACATGACCTGGCAGTTGATGGAGGGGTATCCCTTGCGGTTAATGTAGACTCTACTCCGCTCACCGGCTGGTGCCTTGATGCGTATGTCTATTGCACCCAGCACCTCAGGGTATCCCGCTATTTGCTGGAAGAGACGCATATTGCTGGCCACAACCTCACGGTCATTAGGGACATATATATGATCACTGACATGTGGTGACATGGCATCCAGGAACTGGTGCAGTACCCTGGAGGCTGATGCCTGTGATATCCCCATCATATCGCCAGTTGGTCTCTGGAAGGTACCTGTTGCTAGTATTCTTAGGCCAACGCATACCTTGGTTTCCACTGGGATGGGTTCCCCTCTGTTGGTTCTGTGTGTGAGGCGTGGCCTGCACAGCTCAACAATCTGCTGCAGGAGCTCTCTGTCCACTCTATAGCAGTCTACTATCTCCAGCTCATGTAACCCATGGTAGGTGACCCTGGGCCTGTATACTCTTCTCCTTCTCCTCACTCTGGGTTGTCTGTCAGCATCTGCATTATCACCACCCTCAGCAATTCGCCTATGTCTGATTATAACAGCTATGGCAGCCCCTAGCATTTCTGCTCTGAGTTCAGCTTTTTCAGTTTTCAATTCTGATAGCTTAGTTTCTGGCAGTATCTCTTGTGAGAAACAGCCTGCACTGCTCTCTGTTGTGTTTTAAGTGCTGGGTTGGGTTTCTAGTCTGCCTGTGTAATTGCCTGCTTCCAATTGTTTCCACCAATTAACTCCAGCAGTATTCCTGGCAGTTTCCCTGTATTTTGTTGTTTCCTGCTTCCTCTCTGTTTCCTGAGGGGAGCAATGTGCACACCAGCTTAAACACGCTCACAGTCACTTAAACGCTGACACATCCCTACACGGTGTTACACGTGCACACATCCTTACACGGTGTTAGCTAGGCTGATTCATGCTAAAACGCCAACACTGCCTTACGCACATGCACGCCCGCGCAAACCGTTGTAAACAGTTTGCAACACGCTCCCACATGTAGAACCTGCCTTACACGCACATTACGCGCCAAGATGCACGATATCAAGAAACTTAGAGTGTAGGGATAGCGATGCCCTCAATTTCTTGACTTTCCTAGTGTTCTGTTGGGACACACCTCCCTCCCTGATGTCTGTCTGTCATCTCTTACCTTACATTGCCCTCCAATCTGGTACATTTCTTTCTATACTTTCCCCCCATGATGTCACCTACCTCTTACTCTGTTCCTCCCCCTTCTCTAACTCTTACACTACTCAGAAAGTGCTCATTACCTATGTGGCAGTGTGATTCAGTATTGTAACCCTCATTTACATAGGATTGCCTAGTAATGCTTAGTTACATATCTTACACGGAGCTTCCCCCCCCTTGACAACCACTAAACGGAGGCCATATTGTTTTTGCTCTGCAAGTCCCTCCATTGACATTTCATGTAATACATAAATCCCACAATTGTGGGCTTATAAGCTTCGGTTTTCAGTTTTAGGTAGCGCACACCGTTTGCGGGTGCGCTACAGTTAAACACATAAATCCCGTGAAAAAAAAGTTATATAACTTTTTTGCAACACTTTCATGCCAATGGCCACATATTTGGCCATTGGCATGCTTACTAACAAATGCACCCTTTATTTGGAGCTGACATAGCTCCGTTTTAATTTTGCAGAAATGTACTCAGTTGTCAGCTGAGTACATTTCTGCAAGTTAACACGTCCGTTACACGGACTGGTTTGGCTTGTGGATCGCTCACATACCTCATTTGCATATCTTGGAGCTGCAAATGAGGTATTGAGCATTTCACGCCCTCGTGTAAGAGACGTGTTAGCTGTCTCTTACACGGAGATTTGGGCTGTTGCTGAATCAGGAGGCTTACACGGAGGCTTACACTACTCTTAAACTCCGTGTAAGCCTTCCTGAATCTGGCCCATTATCATTCAAGTGTTATATTTATAAATGTGTATGTCTGCTTACAAGTGTCAAGTCTTATAACCTTAAGGAACACTACTCAGTAAAATAACAATGAAAGTACTTTACCTGATAGAAACAGCCAAAGAAATGTGCTAAGTTATAAACCCGCAGAACAAAGCCAGTGAAGGGGCATAGATCCCAAAAGGGCCAAAAGAGTGTAAACAAGCCTGAAGTTGCTTAAAAACCATCCTCTGTGTGCATTGAGCCAATCAAAGAAATCTGTGTGAAAGACCTTTAACTGGAGTCAAATGACCAATCAATGGGGTGAAAAAAAGAAAGAAACTTCAGCATAAAAACTGATTTTACAGGAAACATCTAAACAGGTATGCTATAATAATCACAATCTTTATATACAAAGCCCATGTATACACATGAAACTTTAAAGCTATAAGAATACAGGCTGGCTGTTGTTACTAAAAACATCAGCCTTCAAGTGTTAGATGTGTAAATGAGTATTTCTGCTTACACACCATCATGTCTTATAACCATAAGAAGCACTACTCACTCAGTAAAATAAAAATGAAAGTATCTTACCTTACCTGATAAAAATATCCAAATAAATGCGCTGATTAAGCTATAAACCTGCAGAACAAGCCTATTGTGAAGGGGCATAGATCCTAAAAGCATCAAAAGAGTATAAATAAGCCTGAAGTTGCTTAAGAACCATACTCTTATGTGCATAGATCCAGTCAAAGAAATCTGTATGAAAGAAGATGCAGCCTATCAATCCCTTTAACTGGAGTCAAATAACCAATCAGTGGGGGTAAAAATAATTCTTACTGAGGCAATGGTATAGATTTCAAAAAAGGTTTGATGGAAATAGAGTCATTTAGTTCGTAATGCTGGTCTGCTTGTAACCAAATAGTCCATTAAGACGTGAGTTCATGGTATTATGACTTGTTTTAGGAGGCTTGGGATGATGCACCTAGACTTAACTGTTAGCTGGAATGGGCTTAGTAATGCCAACTGGCAGGTGGAGTTTCAGCATGGTTAGATCTGCTTAATGTTCAAATGATTTTATTATTGTACATTGCTACTACTTGGCTGTTTTACTTACAATCTTGTGGTTGCAAAGGCAACACTGGTGTCTTTATTGACTCAGTTCAGGAGGATAAATGTCTTACCTTTAAGATGGGTTGTACTCCAGCGAGCTATCAATGGGTAGAGTTTTTGGATTAAATAAGCCTTCTACATAGAGACAGTCCATTCTTGTGGCCAGCTTAGAGGAACCCTCCCTACCACCCCCCTCTCTTTATGGTGGTCTGTTATCAGCTTAACATCCTTGTGTTCCCCCGTGAGTCTTCATCAGACTCTTTTGGCTTGACAGGTCAGGAGGACTGAAAAGGATTGGTTCAAGGTAATTCATGGTTGGGTTAATAACTGAGGTCTGAGTTCATGGTATTATGACTGGTGCAAAAGGGCTTAGGATGATGCACTTTGACTTAAGTGTAATCTGGAACAGGCCTGATAACACCAACTGGCAGGTGGAGTTTCAACATGTTCTGACCTGGCTAATGTTGAAATGATTTCATTATTGTGCGTTGTTGCTCCTTGGTTGTTTTACCTATAATAAAATGTTTGCAAAGGCAACATTAGTGCCTTTATTGACTCAGCTCAGAAGGAAAATAGCACCTGTTAGCAGCTATTTTTGCAATTTACATTCAAAGTACAATCAGTTCCTTGACAAGATTTTCTTAGCTTTTACACTCGAAGCACAGACAGTTCCTTGACAAGATTTTCTAAGCTTTAATGAATGAATCACTTCCATGCTTAATTAGTATGTAGTTTACTAAAATATAATGGTCGCTGCTGAACGTGTTGTTCTGAAATGCTGTAGTCATTTGACTTCACAGTGCCCTCTCTGACAGACATGCAGTATTTATAGAAAAATGTGCAATATTCTAATTTAACCAGCTATCTCAAGATTTTAAATAAGGGCCATTAAAACAAATGTAAGACATACTGTCTACAATGAATAGATGCAGATATTATATGTGTATATTCAGGTTTAGTGCTGTTTAAAAATCAAATATTTATGACAGCAAAACACATGAAAGGTCATCAAGAACTTCTTTCCGGACCTTATTATGGGTTAAATCAATTAAATATAAGAATGATTTGTATTGCATTCTAAGGATGTGGATATTATGAAATAGCTCTTAGTGTCTTGAATAAGTGGCAGATTTAACTCCCAACACATTCCACTAATGATTAGAAAAATTCCTCAGGGCCATATTTATTTATTTATTTATTTTACATTTGTTAACCGGGGGTGTCTGACTGAGCCGAAAAGGACCTTTTTCAGCAGAGGCCCGGGGAGAAAAGCTCCACAAAGAAAAATTACAGAAACATTTAGTTATTTAGACATGATCAGTATACACACAAATTACAGTAGACATGTTTTTACAGTGGTATGCGGCACATAAACAGTTACAGTGGAGAGAAACAAACAAAAAAATATTAATTTTAAAAATAAAGGTATTAATAGCTTTGTGGTGTACAGCTGAAATTTGGAACATAGGTAGAATACATACATAGTACACAGGTACAGTACATACATTGTAGATTAGCCAGTGTTTGTGAGTAAGATTGAAAACTATTATCAAGTGCTCTAGATTTTATATGTATGTGTTATCTGCTTTCACTAGCCTGGGGAGCAATCATGGCACTGCCAACTCTCCTTGAGATGTTGCCTGATGAGGTCTTTAAAGGAGGCTTTGGATGATGTGTTTTGAATGCTTGTAGGGACAGAGTTCCATTTTTTAGCCACTGAACTACTATATAGTGCATCTCCAAAGCTATTGTAGCTGTTGGTGACTTCTAGTAGTAGTTTGCTTGATAATCTAAGAGGCCTTTTGGCTGAGTAATGTTGTACTAGGTTTTTGAGGGCAGGACACTTATTGGGGAGGTAATAGATAGAATGACAGAGGCAGAGCTGATTGTAGGTTAGGAGGTTGGGCAGTTCAAGCCAGTGGAGCTGTCTCAAAGCAGTACAGTGATGAGTTCTATATGAGCAATTTGCAGCAAAGCGGGCAATTCTGTTATAGCAGGCTTCCATTTTGCTTAGTTCAGTTTTGTTGAGATTAGTCAGAATGGGAGATGCATAGAGTAGGGTGGATAGAAGTTGGGAGCGAGCAATGGCTGATCTTGTGTTGTTGGTAAGAAATGGTTTGATACGGTAGAGCGACCCCAGTTTGGCATGTACTTTTTTAATAGTTAAGTTGAGATGACTATCAAATTTTAGGTGGGAGTCTATGGTTATTCCCAATAGCTTAGCCTGTGCCACTGGAGCAATTGGAGGAGCATTAGTGGAGTAGATAGTGAATTGACTGTTAGTGTTTTTGTTAGAACTGGTTATAATCATAAGCTGAGTTTTCTTTGGATTGAGGAGAAGTTGGGCTTTGGTAAGGTAGTTTTCAGCATCAGAGAATGCTAGTTGAGCTGTTTGCAGGAGTGTGGGAATGTTTTGTGCAGCACAAATTAAGGGAGTGTCATCTGCATACTGAATTATAGATGCATGCTGTGTGGAGGTATGGAGGTCATTTGTGAAGACTGTGAATAGTAGTGGTCCTAAGATAGAACCCTGTGGGACTCCTATAGTTATGGGCAGCTGAGGAGAGAGAGAATTTTCCCATTTCACAGCTTGGTACCTGTCAGTTAAGTAGCTTTGGAACCAGGTAAGAGTAGAATTTGATAGATATTGGTTTAGTTTGTTTAGCAGGATTTGGTGTGAGACTGTGTCAAATGCTTTGGACATATCCAAAAAAGAGTTGACACTTGTAGGCCTTCATTTTTGAGATGGTTTACTGTGTCTGTGAAGCAGAGGAGGGCTGTAGTGGTACTATGGGCAGGTCTGAAACCATGCTGAGTAAGTGACAGGATGTTGCTTGTCTAGGAGATAGTTTAGCATCTGGGTATGGATGCATTTTTCTAGGATTTTGGCCAGGGGGGAGAGTAAAGCAATGGGTCTGTAGTTATTAAGTTCAGTGGAGGTCCCGCCTTTATGTATGGGTGTAACATAGGATATTTTCCAGAGTTTGGGCACATAGTTTTCAACAACTTGATCTGTTTATGAGAGTGGAGACTGGGATAGCAATAGCATCTGCTGTGAGTTTCAAGAAATAGCTGGGGAGTTGGTCGGCTGCTGTTGATGAGGTTTTTAGTTTGGAGAGCATGCTTTTGATTGAAGTGGTTGAAACTGTTTTGAGGGTAAAGCTTGTATTAGTGTTATTTGTGTTGGGGGGGACAGTGAGGAAGGAACTGTCCTGTGATACTAAGGATAGAACTGAGTTCACAAAGTGGGAGTTGAATTGTGTTTCGATGGGAACTTTAGTGTCAGGGGTGGTTGGTTTGGGGGTAGCCTTTTGGGTGGATTTTAGTAGCTGGTTTACATTTTTCCAAAATTTTTGCGGGTTGTGTTGATATTTAGTTTGTAATGTTGTGTAGTAGGATTTTTTGTCCAGCCTAATGCATTTTTTTTGCATGGTTGCACAGTTCTTGGTACTTAGTTAGGCTTTGTGTTTCTTTGTTTTTTTGATAGTAAAGCCAGGCAGTGTCTCTGGACTTGAGGATTTGTTTGGTTTCTTTACTGAGCCAGGGGTTTGTAGAGGTTCTAACCTTGATTTTGCGCAATGGAGCGACAGTGTCTAGGTGATGTAGAAATGTTTTGTTGAAATATGCTACAGCCTGGTCAAGTGGGAGGGTTTTTAGGGGGGTCCAGTCACAGTTACAGAGTAAAGTGTTGAGGACCTCAGGAGAGAATTTTTTTGTGTTTCTAGTGGATATATAGTTAGTGGTTTTGTATATGCTTGTTCTACTATGTATAAAGTATATTATGTTGTAGTCACTTAAGGTGTCTGGGAGACTGCCTGTGTGTGGGTACAATGTGGGTTGTTAAGACCCTGCCAAGAAGGAATTCCCTTTTAGATTTTTTTATCACATCTAGTTGGAATTTGGACTAGCTGCTGGTAGCCATGGAGATTTATTAGATTACTTGGTGGTTCTGATATACAGGTGAACCAATCTAGGTTGAAGTCCCCCAGAATAAGGGTTTCTTGTGAGTATGTGGAAGAACACCAGGATAAGAAGTCTTCAAGGCTAGCAGGTGTATTACCAGGTGGAATATAGATCACAATTGTGGTGATGACCTTTTTAGGGTGAAGTTGAAGTTGTGAGATAAGTATGTCCCAATTACTGGGGGAGAGGTAGGAGTTTGGTAATTGACGGACAGTTACGTTTGACTTGTACAGTAAGGCAGTTCCACCCCCTTTATGAAGTGGTCTGTCTTGTCTAATGATATTGTAGCCGGTAGGGAGAACTTCTGAGTTAGCTATGTTTTTATTTAGCCAGGTTTCTGTTAAAGCAACTATGTCTGGGGAGTAGTGTGCTATTGTGGCCTGGAGTTCAGGTATTTTATTTTTGATACTTCTAATATTAATATTTAGCATTAGAAGATGGTTGGTTTTGCTGCTGTTGTTGATTTGCCCAGGGATGAAGAAAGTGGGAATGTTATGTTCTGACATTTGTGTTGGAGCAGTTTGAATTGGACAGGATGGATTTGGGCCTGGGTTGGGGTGGATATCCCCACTTATGGTGAGCCTGGAGTTAAAATGGTTATACAGATGTTGGAGTTTGGTGAGGAGTGTGAGAAAGTATTGTGTTTTTTTGGAGTAGGAATGAGAGCATATGTGTTTAGTCCTGAATTGGTCCGTTATGTAGTTCTTGAATAACTGTGGGCAGATATTATTATAATGTGTGGTGTCTGTATACGAGACTGCATAATGCAGTGTTGTGCAACTAAGTTTAGGGATATTGCTAGAGTGATAACTTGGGGTGTTGTAAAGAAGTATGAGAAGACAGACTAGACTTAGTTGCGTGATAGTCATGGTTATAGTTTAAGTTGTTTCTAGGTGGGGGGGGTCTGAATAGGAATTATAGGGTTGCACTATGTGTGGATGGGGAAGTAGTGTGGGTGATGTAAAAAATGCCTAGTGGGAATAAGAGTGATTGGAAGTATTTTGTGTGGAGCAAGTTGGTGTGGTATAATGTGATATGACTTGATATGTGGAGCTGTGGGTGTGGCTGTGATTACTATAAATGTAGAGGTAGTGGGGGAGGGAGGGAATAGGGGGCAGAGCAGGGGAGCGGAGAGAGCCCGAGTGTTAGCGAGGGCGAACGGAGCGTGGCAGAGCCAACCAAGACAAAAGAAAAAGTAAGTATTACTTTACAAATCTGAACACTTTTAAAACAAATTCCTGAGGTCTAATGGCTCACCAGCAAGCCGAATGTAATTGCCGAGGAGCACTTGTGTCCTGGTGGGAGACTAGAAATTTAAAGATGGCTCCATGCTCAGCAGGATTCTAATATAGACTTTGTATTGGGGAGGGAGATAGCACAAGAGGTGTAAACCAGGTGGAATGCAAAGAAACCAGAGAGGCAATCAGTGGAAATCAGTGAAGGCCTCAGAGGGGGTAAGTAATAATTCAAACTACCTGTAAAGTGAAGGAGAGAAGAGACAGCAAAGTTTAATAAGGTTGGGAGTGTGTCTTCACATTGACTTGCTGATTAGTAGCCAGTTTGTGCACAGATTAGAGTAGGGAGATACATTAGCAATGAAGGGGAATGTATAGAGATGCAAATAAACAGGTTGTCCACCAAGTGATACAAACTAAGGCAGAAAGCACTGAGAGGGCTGCTTGATGGTTAATTTAGTCACAGGGATGTGAATTAAATGTATACTGTCTATTGGACAATTAGGATTACTGTACTAGCAGGGGGCGGACACAAGGCTACAACAGTCAGTTTTATTAGCAAGCGGAGAACTACTAAGAAATACTGCTAATGTAATAGCTTCACTCTCATAAAACATACAAGTAAAATGCCTGGGTGGACTGACCCTGCTCTTGAGGCTCAAAATGTATATCCTTGTTTAGTTTGCAGTACTGATTCCTTCTTATACTGTATGGGTGGAGTGGTAGCCGCAGAATGCAGATTTGCTTGAGTGTGCTCCTGCTCTTGCGGCTCAAAATGTATATCATTGTTTAGTTTGCAGTACTGATTCCTTCTTATACTGTATGGATGGAATGGTAGCCACATACTGCAGATTTGCTTGAGTGTGCTCCTGCTTTTGAGGCTCAAAATGTATATCCTTGTTTAGTTTGCAGTACTGATTTTTTATACTGTATGGGTGGAGTGGTAGCCGCAGACTGCAGATTTGCTTGAGTGTGCTCCTGCTCTTGAGGCTCAAAATATATAACCTTGTTTAATTTGCAGTACTGATTCCTTCTTATACTGTATGGGTGGAGTGGTAGCCGCAGACTGCGGATTTGCTTGAGTGTGCTCCTGTTCTTGAGGCTCAAAAAGTATATCCTTGTTTAGTTTGCAGTACTGATTTTTTATACTGTATGGGTGGAGTGGTAGCCGCAGACTGCAGATTTGCTTGAGTGTGCTCCTGCTCTTGAGGCTCAAAATATATAACCTTGTTTAATTTGCAGTACTGATTCCTTCTTATACTGTATGGGTGGAGTGGTAGCTGCAGACTGCGGATTTGCTTGAGTGTGCTCCTGTTCTTGAGGCTCAAAATGTATATCCTTGTTTAGTTTGCAGTACTGATTCCTTCTTATACTGTATGGGTGGAGTGGTAGCCGCAGACTGCAGATTTGCTTGAGTGTGCTCCTGCTCTTGAGGCTCAAAATGTATATCCTTGTTTAGTTTGCAGTACTGATTCCTTCTTATACTGTATGGGTGGAATGGTAGCCGCAGACTGCAGATTTGCTTGAGTGTGCTCCTGCTCTTAAGGCTCAAAATGTATATCCTTGTTTAGTTTGCAGTACTGATTCCTTCTTAAACCATTACCCTCACTGGCAATTAATATGTTGTAATATAACAAAAATACTGATGACTTTTCTGGACTATAATCTTGATTGCTTCTGCTATTTCCAGAAACAATTCCTTTAGAAGTGGAATCTATAAAAACCTTGATGACTTTCCTTTGCTTCTATGTTTGTCTAGCATTAGCTGTGATAAAGTAATTGAATTGTAATGTATGGCAAATACACTTTATCTAGTGCCTGGACTAATATAATTTACATATGAGGAAAGAAGCTTAAAAAGGTTTTCTTGACATATTCATTAATAAAACAATGAAATACAAGTATCAGTTACGATAAAAATGAATGTTTCCATACTCTTTACTTTACTTTACACTCCATTCCATTGAAGAAGGGAAAGATATTGAATATGTTAATATAACATTACTTGCTCATCGCCATATAAAAATATTTCTACTTTTATTAGTCTAACTGTTCCTTTGAATATTCTCCAAAATATTGCTATCCATTCAGTAAAATTTAAGTTTCAGCCTCCTCTAGTACTATGTTCTTTCTGTCTGTTCAGTGTGTTAATTCAGTCATGCATTCCTTGAATAAACTGCTTTATACAGGAAACCCCTGTTCCCCCTTTCAATTTAAGATAAAGAATTAGCATTTCTTGTTTGTCTTTCTTGCCTTTCTGTTGCTGTTGGTTATATATTTTTATGCTGATTAATAGTCTGTTGCATTTCCTCTGCTCTGACTATAACCTCTCTGAGGTTTTATGTTTCCCCACCTTAATCAGAATTACTAGATAAAACTCAGTTTTTCATGCAGACAAGAGTAGTACAGCTGGATAGCAGCAGAAAAGACTGTGGTGCTACTAAGTAGCTCCATCCTGACACTCTCAAATCTTTTCTTTTTGCTTATTAGAATGTTGCTAGGTATAACAGTTATGCAAACATCTTTCATTTTCATATGCATATACTGAAACACATTTATATATTGTGGTGGTACAGAGGTAGCATTGTTGCCTCACAGCAAGAGGCTCTCCTGTTAGATTCTCAGCTGGAGTGCCTTCTGTGTGGAGTCTGCATGTCCTCACCATGGTCGAGTGGCCTCCGAAAGACATGCATGAATGGGAGTGCCTTCGCTGAAGGTTGGGCGTTGGGCTAGCAACTTGGCACCATCAAAAATCTACTGCCGATCCTTAGCGAACCAGACTTCTGTTGTGGCGACCCCTAACCGGGAAAAGCCAAAAAGACAAAATATACTGAAACACATTCACATATAAACATAAACATAAGTGAAACTTAAATATATGTGCATGTGCTCACACACACACACACACACACATACACACACACACACACACACACACACACACACACACACACACACACACACACACACATGCTCATATATGTTAGTGGGCACATGCACACACATATGCAATATGCAGATATGTGTTCATGCTTCATTATGCCTAACTACAGAGAGTGCCTAATGTATCCATCAGAAGTCCCACTTATTCTCCTGCTGCCCCAAACTTCTTCTCCAAGTAGAAGAACTGACATCAAACTTCTGCTGGCTGATCAGAGGCTGGACTATAAATCTGACCTTGGGTCTTTTCTTTAAAGACAGACGTCTACTAGCTGCTCTGAGTATTTGACATAGAAATAGAATTTTAAAATGTATGTATGCTTGTGTCTGTGTGTGTGTGTGTGTGTGTGTGTGTGTGTGTGTGTGTGTGTGTGTGTGTGTGTGTGTGTGTGTGTGTGTGTGTATGTATGTATGTATGTAGGTATGTATGTGTATATGTGTGCATGTATTTATTAGCTCAGTGACCCAGCTAGGCAGGCAGTATTAAATATACAATGCTTATTTAATGCTTAAAATCCTTTCTGTACCTAAACTGCATTGATGATTTTATTTTTTCTGACCAAGCAAAATTTTCTTCTCAGACACTTAAAATCCTAATTGTACCTCAGTGGTACTGATGATCATTTACACTGACCAAACAGAATTGTTTATAACAAGCATAACTGTGGTTTGCTCACTTAGCCCCATGTTGTGGTTGAAAAGGGTCATTCAACCTGTACACATAGTACATACACAAATAAGTAAAATAAATAAAGTGGTAGAGGGTGCAGAAGACTGCTAGATATACAGGATCTACTAACACAAAATCACAGATAAATACAAATTTTGTAGGTATATAAATAATCATATATTGGAATAATCACAAATCATTGCAACAATGCAGAAGCCAGCTATATCAGATTGCTGCCATGGCGAGCTGGAGAAAATATTTGAGAAGATTAAATTTTTGGATTTCAAAATTGATAAGGGTAGATCTTTTGTTGTGCTGCAGGGATTTTCAAGCCATTAGGAATGAATGAGACTTGAAAGACATGGCTGTGCCACCCATGTATAGGCATATGTAGAGATTCTGCAATTGTTATTCTGGTGAGAAGAAGGAACCTTTTCTTAACAGTTCTACTGGAGGAAACCATGAAGGCTCAAATCATTTATAAATACTGCCATATGGAAGTTGGGTAGCCCCAAACATATATTACCTAGGGTATGTTGGAATAGTAAAGTATCATGGTACTCAAATTGGAAGACTTTTTGGCATCTTCAAGTCTGATTACAGGAAAGGTCACTATAAATATCTGCCATATAATCAGCAAACAGTAAGAAGGGCTTATCATGTTTATAAGGGTGAAGTCACCTAATTTAAACAGGTAAAGCAGCCCTTGGATATTTTCATGTCTTGTGACTGGCCAAGAAGTATTTATCACTATGGAAAGAAGATTCTATTTATGAAAAAAAAATGGCAGTTGGAATTAGAAGACAACACTCTAGGGAGCTCAGTGGCTTCAGAGTCCCTTCATGGTAAACATGCAGCAATCATTCAACATCAGAGCCATAAAGATCCACAGCCAAGAGCATCTAAATACCTGGTCCTGGATAAATGCCTGCCAGGCAGAGATTTCTTGAAGATTCTTGACATGGAGCGTGACCCAAATGCTTCTGACCATCTGGAGTACGATCCTGAATGGCTGGCTATTTTAAAAACTACAGATGACCTAATAAATGCTTATCCAAAACAGTGGGACATACTCAAAAACAATGGTCTGTACAGAAAGTGGGATCACAGTGTAAATGAAGAAACAGTAAGACAAGCCTTAAAGAACACGGGCCGTGTTCTTTCCATTCTCTAGAACATTTGCATCACTGCTCCATGCTATGACCCAAATAACACGCAGAATTCCCAGTTAACATGATCTTTCCTCAGACAACTGAGCTTTGTGTTTTGTTTGGGTTAACAGACTTGAATGGCAAAATTAAACAGCTGAAGGAGGAAGAGGGCTATAAAGATAATGAGGCTAGTGAAGAAGATAGCACAGTGTCAGTGCAGGACCATAGTGACACTGACACATCAGATTGTCTGTTTGTTAGATCGCAAATGAACTAAGTCTTGAGGAGGAGGAAGATGATGCGGGAAAAAATATCACTGAGGTTACAAATAATGACTCAGCTAAACAGTCCAGTAGCATTTCATTTGATGTCTTTGATCTCAAGGTCCCTTCTTGCTCCATAGCTCTCTCATCTGATGATACAAGTTCCTCTAACAATGAGCCTGGAATGACTGGTGAAAGCAGTTTTACTGTGGAGGAAGAAAAGAGTACAGCTGAAAAATCTCTCAGAACATATTTGTCTCTTGTGATTACAATGAAGATTAAAGTTGAACAGATGTAGAATTTTCAAGTTGTTGAATTTTGTAATTTGTTGATATATATAATCTGTCAAAGTGCTGTTCTGGTCATTAGGGCAATTTGTCTTTTTTTTTCAATATTGTTTTTATTTGTAAACTATTTTGTATTAAAGCCCTAATTTAAATGTATGTAATAAAATATAATATATAGATATAAAGTACAAGGCTTGATTCTGATAACTGGTTACTGGCTAGACTTTAATAGTCTGCAGATGGAGAGCCTAGTATTTACCCAGGATTACATGTAAACACCATGTGAGCAACAGCTGAAAAACTTCATATCTGTAATACTTGATCAACGACAGTTATACTCTCATATTTTCAACATCATCTTCATTATTTGTAACATATGATCTAATAAAAATTAAACAAGGAAGGTGGTACGCCTAGCATTACAATTAAATCATATGAATTTATGCCATTGGTTTGTTCAATAGAAAGTATATGCACAACCAGTAAATCTGTGTTCTACTTGGTAAACCCAAGCAAAATTTTAGTATAAGAATAACAAGTGATGGGGGGGTGTAGAATGCATTTGGAAGGACTGGATAGCGGTTATAGGTATATATGGGCACTCAGGTGGTGGATGAGACTTTCTCTATCAATAGCAAGGCAGAACAAGCTTGCATACAAAATGTAATATTGGATTGATTATGCAGAATGCATGGACTAAAAGGGAATGCATGTAAGAGGAGATGGTACAGCATATAAATGAAAAGTAGAAGACAGTAAGGTGTTGTAAATAAGACTGGGAAATTACAAGGACTCAGTATAAAAGCTTACAAGATGTAAGACACTGGGCATTTCTTTAAGGGGCACTCCTGCTGCGAAACAGTGATTAAATATCACAGATAATATGACAGCTATGACTCTCTTCCATTTACATTCACGCATTTAATGTATTCTGTTAAGGATAACCATCCTGCTGCTCTATCCTTTTTCAAGTCTGCTAAACAATTTCAATGCTATTACGCCCACCAACTGGCTTCCTAGCTTTCATTTGAGGCATAGTTCCTGGAATGGCACATAATCATTCAGAAGTGATCAAATATCTGCTATGTTGACCATATAGATCAAAGAGTAAAAATGTCACAGACAAACCATTCAATACAAACTGTAAGAAAGACCCAGCCAAACTAGAGTCTGCCTGCTGTCATACCTTAAACTTCATGTAGTGGATGCCCATGGAAAATATGCGAATGTCCCCGTAAGGACATTCCTGTGTTTCAGCTCCAATGCGTCTGAATTCTCTCACAAAAACTTAAAAAAAAAAAAACTTAAAAAGTAAAAAGCCATGAACATTCAGATTCAAGTATTGGGTTTCAACAGATAAATGGCCCAGATAGTGGGTGATCACGTTTCCACCACAGTCAAAAATCCTTCAGTCTGTCCTAGTTAATTACCAAGGGAAAATTTTTCAACAGCATAAGAAGTCATCCCACCCCTGCATTCATCCCTTATCAGACCCATGATTGAATACAATGCCCACTTTGTTATTTACAGATCAGCACAGTTAAAATGGCCTCAAACATTTTTAACCATGAAAATTAAAGGTCTTAAATGCTTCAGCTATGCCAAAAGATTAGCA
The DNA here is from genome assembly GCF_019279795.1 of Protopterus annectens. Taxonomy (NCBI): domain Eukaryota; kingdom Metazoa; phylum Chordata; order Ceratodontiformes; family Protopteridae; genus Protopterus; species Protopterus annectens. The sequence continues at coordinate 720,420,425 of NC_056734.1, forward strand.
TATCTCTCTTTATACTCAATAGCCAAGTGACTGCACTGAGATGACATGTGTCAAGCCTTTTGAGTTGTGAAAGACATAATCCTATTTGACCTCCTATTTCTTTGCAAAATGAGTGTCTCCACAAATGCTCACATAAGAGAATTGAACCTACAACAAAACATAAGCAGGACTAGCTGGAGGGATAGTTTCCTAATGCAGCATATTCCTACACTACAAGTCAAACAAAGTTCTACTTTGGCTATATTTAAGGCTAGGCTTGATGACTGGATAGACAGATACAAATGTATTTATTTATTTTATTATTTATTTTACATTTGTTTACTGGGATAGTCCGACTGGATACATGTCCATTTTCAGTGGAGGCCCGGGGAGAAAAGCTCCACAAAGACAAACTTACATAGATTACACAGAAGTTAGCAAACAATTACAAAAACAAAGTGATTATATACAATGGGTTAGTAATGTTCCCTAGTAGGTACTCACAATTGTCATGGACAGACAATTAAAAGTAAGAGACATCTGATTGGAAGCAGAGCTTGGCGATGTAGTTACAAGTTATGATAATTGCAGAATATGCTGTTAGTTTATAAGTTAATCAGGGTTGGTTCATAGGCATAGCCAATTCACTTTGAGATACTGTTTGGGGTTTTTTTTTTTTTTTTTTGAAGAGACTTTTGGAGGATTGTAGGGTTATATAGTTTGGCAACAAATTCCAGGTTTTGCCAATGAAGTTGGCAAACAGGGATTCACCAGCAGAGTTATTAGCTTTGTGGGTTTGGACCAGTAGTTTATTGGCTGACCATAGGGATCTTAGATTGTTATATGGCTTAATAATATTTTTAAGTGAGAGGATATCCTCAGGGTGATACAAAATTTTTGTGTGCTATTAAGAGTTGATTGAATTGAAATAAGCTGGGCAGTTCTAGCCACTCTAGTTTTGGGACAGCTTACCTAGTTCAGATTTGTTGAGGTTTGAGAGTACAGGCGAGGCATATAAGAGAGTAGAGAATAGGTGTGATTGGGTGATTGCAGTCCTAGCCAGTGGGGTTAAAAATGTCTTGTTTCTATACGGTGATCCAAGCTTCTTAGTGATGGCCTGTATGGTTTTGTTGACCTGTAGGTCAAATTTGAGATTGTCTGTGATAACCCCTAGCAGTTTGGTGTGATTATCTGGGGAAATAGTGGTACCATTGTTAGATGTGACAGGGAATGAAAGTGTGGTGGATCTACTAGTGGGAGAGAAGAGTAGAAGTTTAGTTTTATTGGGGTTCAGAAGTAGGCATTGATTGGTGAGCCAGTTCTCAATAGTGTTAAATGTATTTTGGGTTAAGATTTGCAGGTCGGATGGGGAGGTGGCTGAGCAGATCAGAGTGGAATCATCTGCGTATTGGATGCAGGTGGCTTTAGGGATAGCAATGTGGAGGTTGTTGATAAAAATAGAGAAGAGTATTGGACCTAGCATAGACCCTTGAGGGACACCAAGTGTGAGAGGTAACTGGTTGGAGAGTTTGCCCTACCATAGTACCACCTGCTGTCTACCAGTCAGGTAGGACTGGAACCACTGGATAGCAGGCTTGTTGAGGGAAATAGATTTTAGTGAAAGAATGAGAAGTTCATGGTTGACCATGTCAAAGGCTTTTGATAGGTCAAGAAAGAGGGCAGAGATTAGCCCATTGTCATTCCTGTTTTGGTTTATGACAGTAGTAAAGGAAAGGAGGGTGGAGGTGGTGCTGTGGTATGGCCTGAAACCATGCTGGGAGTCGGTTAGTAAGTTATTCTGTGAAAGGTATTGCATTAGTTACTTGTGTACACATTTTTCCATTATTTTGGCTAGTAGGGAAAGAATGGCAATGGGTCTATAATTGGATATGTCTGAGGAGCTGCCACCTTTATGGAGTGGGATGATGTGAGATATTTTCCAGAGGGAGGGGATAGCATTTTCGGGTAAGGTTCTGTTGATAAGTATAGATATGGGATATGCAATGGCATCTGCAGCTATTTGTAGGTACTCTGCAGGGAGGAGGTCAGCAGCGAGGGTGGTAGGTTTTAGATTTTTTAGAAGTGTTTTGATAAAACTAGTGAATATTGGTTGGAAGCCAAATTCTGGGTGATTATTAGGTAGATTAGGCATGTGGTTTAAGTTAGAGGGGGTTAGTTGATTTGCTAGGGATTGGATTGTTTCAGAGAAAAAGTTATTAAAGGCGCTAGCTATTGTCTCTGGGGAGCTATGGGTGTAGTTAGCCGGGGTTAGGGTGGTGGAGTGACCTGGACAACGTAGTTGATTTAATCCTGCCCAGAACTTTTGAGGGTTGTTGTGGTGTTTTTGTAGGAGATTTTAGTAGAAGCTTTTTTTATCCAGTAAAATAGATTTTTTGTATCATTCCTGAGTTGACGATATTTTAGATAGTCAAGTGGGGCTTTGGTTGTTCTCCAGCTGGCCCAGGCTCTGTTTCTAGTTTTGATTTTTGCTTTGGTATCTTTTGTGAGCCACGGTGCTGTATTTGATCTAGTTTTTATTGTACGTGCTGTAGCATGGGAATCAAGAATACTTAGGAATTTAGTGTTAAAGTGATCTATGGCCTCCTCTAATGTTAGATTTTTTAGTTTTGACTAGTCAACTGCTTTTAATTTATTTTGGAATATAGCAGTATCAAAGTTTTTCTTGTTTCTAAATGTCTTATAATTGGGCTGGTGAGGGTTTCCTGCCTTATGTTTTATGATATAGGTTAGACAATGGTTGCTGAGGTCATCAGGGAGAGTACCAGCTGTGTACAGTTGGAGTTGGTTATTAAATAGGATCCAGTCTAGAATACTTTCCTTGTTGGTTGGTTTGTTTATCCTAGTGGGAGAGGTTATTGTCTGTTTAAACCCAAATAAGTTTATATGAGTGAGGGGGGGGGGTCGGAGGAGCAGGGGTGCCAGTCGGTGTTAAAGTCACCAAGAACTATGGTTTCTTGGGGATAGGTAGTGGATAACCAGTAAAGGAGATCTTCTAGGGTATTTAGGATGTTGCCTGGTGGAATGTATGCATAGACGATGTTCAAGTGTTTGTTTTGGTTAATCTGTAGCTTGGTTATGAGAAGTTCTGCATTATTGAATTGGGGAGGTTGAATGGTGACTCTATTAATGGTTAGAGTATTTTTGTAAAGGACTGCTGTCCCACCTCCTTTCCTTGTAGCATGGTCTAACTGGTGAATATTGTATCCTGGAGGTAGTATCTCATTGTCAGTAGTACTGGGTTTTAGCCAGGTTTCCGTAAGACACATAATGTCTGGGGAGTGGGTTGCTAGGAGGGCAGGTAGGTTGGGAATCTTATTCTTAATGTTGTTGTGTCTTTTGGCTTTTGCCGGTTAGGGGTCGCCACAGCGGAACTCCGGTCCACTAATGATTGAATCTTATTGTTAATACTTCTAATATTTAGGTGAAATGCTAGGAGGGAACTAGTGGGAGTATTCATGGGTAGCTTGACTGTGGGGGTTATCGTAGGGGAGTGGAGGTTATTGGGTGTGGGTGGGCCAGGGTTAGGGTGAATGTCTCCATGTGTTATAAGGTTATAGTGACAGGATATTCTGAGCTTTAGGAGTTTGCTTATAAGCTTTATATAGTCTTTGTCTTTAGGATTATGTTTTGTGGCTGTACAGGGGTGGTATTTTATAGAGGGTGGTATATTCGGTGTGCAGGAAAAGGTAAAGTGTTTGGTGTTATGTGTGAAGTCGTGGGCGTCTGTTTGACTATTTGGGTAGTGAATACCATGGCCAAGTGTTTGTTCATAGGCAGTGAGATGGTAAAATAGAAACAGTATAGGCATTTAGGTAGTTAGTGTTTTTTTGCTTGTTTGCATTTTGATAGGGGGCGAGCCAAATTTGATGGCTGACTGTGCTAACAGGGTGTGGAAGAATGAGAGAGAAGGAAATGGGTTAAGGGGGCAGGGTTGCTCAATGATGTGTGAGGTGCTGATTGGTACTTAGCTGGAGGGGAGTGGCAAGGGAGTGGCAAAGTCTGGTTTAAATTTAACACTAGTGGAGGCGGGTGGTATTTGGGGGCAGGGAGGGGAGCGGAGCGGGGCTAACACTGACTCTAAGAGTTACCTTGGGCTTTTGGTTTTGTTTGTATGATTGTATGTAAGCAGTGTTGTTGGCTGTACTTTCATTTGTTTTATTCTTTTTTAATTGTACACCAATTTTCGGGCTAATTTTAATTGGATCCTAGGGGTAAACTAGCAAATGTAGTCAGTAAGAAGGGAGCGAAATTACTTTACCAAATTAAAAAGTAAATGCTTGGGACTGGAACACTGTGTGAGTGTAAGGCTGATTCAAAGTACTATACCCCAATCTAGTGGCAAATGGCTAGATCCCTTCACTGTTGTTGTGCATACACCATTAAGCCTCAACAGTTTACAAAAACTAAATTGTAGTTCACCTATTACAATTGATAAGCTGGAGGGAGTTAGGTTCTTGCTTCCCAGAGGTTTTACTTAGTTAAGATAGCCAGTTTCAATGGAGAAGGTAGAAATTGCTTTATGCAGTGAATCCCAGGTGTGTGTGTGTGTGTGTGTGTGTGTGTGTGTGTGTGTGTGGGGGGGGTCACTCAGGAAAGAAACCCGTGCAAATGTGCAGGCACAACAAACAGAGGGGTAGGAAAGGTACAACAGCTACAGAATGATTTACCAATTTACCAACTTATATTGTATAACCCTGTTTGAGTTGGGAGATATTTAGCATTAATTGTTTGAAAAAGGTGGCAAGAACTTTTACATTTGTCTACTTAAAGGTATATATAGCTGGGTATCTTATGGTTCCCATGATCACTTACCTAATATTATTTCTCTGTTCCTATGTTCATATTGCAGCTGTGCAAAAGGAAGAGAATATAGTGCTGTTTGACACAATGTGGAAGAATGTAGATGTGACTTGCACTGCTTTAAAAATCTGCTGACACTGCGATTTTTATTTCAGGTTCATAGGTTCATAGGTTGGTACTAGGCTATCGGCCCTAGGGCCTGTGCAAGCCTAGCCATAACAATTCCCTGGCTATTTCTTCTCACAGTATTTACAGAGGGTTACTGGTTACAATAAGTTCAGGAGGTTATCTGCCTAATTGTAACATACTGGTCAGTTGTAATGAATACATTCTGTAATAGAGTTTGTCTACCTTCTTTGTTTAATGCAAAACCCATACGGTAAGCTTGCTGTCATGCACAGTAAAACTGTTTCAAGTGGGTCTCAAGTGCATCACTTCAAAATTATTAAACAATTTTCTAACTTAAAATAGGCATGCTGATGTTTAGTCCTTAAGGGACACAAAACAGGTTACTGGAAATGTAACGCAATCATTCTGTGTCATGTCCCACTTAACTATTCTGAAAAAGTCACACCATCTGTCTCAATACAGACTGTGGTACAACCAATTTGCAGATATATTCTGCTGTCTAAGCTTTCTAGTGATTTCCTTGTTAAGCAGAAATTTGTCAAGGATTAATGTGAGAACTTGGAGAAGAACATATTTCTGTGTAGTATTTGCAGTGGTAGGCTGTTCTTTAGGAACATAGGTGTGGCACTCATTCAAAAAAATTTCCTTACTACATTTCTATATTAAACTCTTCATAGCACAAGCACAATTTGCAATCCTGTAATACTGTTATCAAATCAACACTTCATGCAGTCAGACTTGCAAATACACTGACTATACAAAATTCTGAACATATGTTCACTCTTAGCCTTTGCCTCCAACACAAATGTGTTAGAAGCATCAGTTTATGCTTCCAAGACACTGTTTGCTTGGGAATTTGGAATATTATACAGTACATGCTGATTAAAAAATAAGTTGACTGATTGGCTGCTCAGATTTTTCATCTGTATATCGCATTTACCATTACATGCATCATAGAAGCAAATAGTCTTTATATCACATTTACCATTACATGCATCATAGAAGAAAAGGGTCTGTGAAGAAGCAACTTGCTTACACAGCTAACAAGAAACCAATAAAATAATGAAGTATGGCATGCTCTTCCTCAGTGGTGGATTAAAATTAGAGTGATTTGAGTGGACGCCCGAGACTCTTGACTTCTGGGGTACCCATGGGTGCCTGATCTTTGCTATTGTTGTTTTCCCCACAAGATTTTTTAGTTTGGTTGTTTTTCTCTTATACAATTGTTGATCTCTCCAAAAGCTTTTTTACTTTAGCTGTTTTTTTTTTCTGTACACACTACATATGCAGCACTGGAAGTTAAACAGCATCGGAAGGAAAGGTGCATTGGGACAACTGCTTGTTTCATTAAGTGCATTGACAGGACAGCTGCTTTTTAAAATGCTAGAAAGAGGGATAAGACAGCTTATACTTAGGCTTATTTATTTGCACTTTGTTGCTGAGAGATTGTTCATGACAACTCATACATATATTTGCTGCTGTGAATTTGCTGCTTTGGTGGCTACCAAGATTATGTTCCTGGATTTGAATCGCTGCACAGAGCTGCTTCATTTGGCTGCAGAGATCACATTATTTCAGCAGATTGTGTGTGTGTGTGTGTGTGTGTGTGTGTGTGTGTGTGTGTGTGTGTGTGTGCATGTGTGTTTTCTGATCAGACCCATTTTACCCCATTGAATCAAAACAAATCCTCAGATTGGACATGGTTTGTCAAAATCTGGTAAAATAAATCAAGACCTTAGTGTTCCATAGTTCTCATTTTGAAAATTACATCTCTTTTGTTTGGGGCAATATCTTTTTAAGTGATTTGCTCAGAGTCACACAGTAGAAAAATGGAGGTAGGAAGACCACAAACCTGCATTCTTGATTACAGGAATAAAACCTTTAAGAGATTAGAACTTAAGTCATCTGCACCAACTGCCAAACAGCTACTAAGTTCTTTATTCTCTAGTGAATTCCTGAGGTTAATAATACCAGTCAGTAGACTATTATAGTTCTTGTTATTGAAAACTCATGTTGATGCAAAGCCTGTTGTTCTGTTAACCTTCAAGAGAATTACAGCTGTCTAGCACTTAGGGCTCTCAGCTGTTAAAAAAAAGGTTCCTGTAAATGAAACTGCAAGGTCTGAATCCTTCCTATTCTACTTCCTTACTGAGTGACTTCATGCAAGTCATTTAAAAAGACAATGTCCCCCCGCCTCCAAAAAAAGGGGGACAGTTTGCTCATTTAGTTTACCTGGTTAACACATAGTTAAAACAAAATAATACTTAAAATTTGTCCTTTTGGGACCTTTGTTCTTCTATTACTTTTGGTTCTGTTCATAATCCTTGAACAAAAATGATGAGATACATTTTGGTTTATTCCTTGAAAAAAATTGTATCTTTCCGGTATATTGTCATGAAGTGAACTCACTAACCAATGTCAGGCATTTGCGTTTCAAACTTTGTATCTTTTGAAAGATAATTGCGAATGCAAATCTTGTTATTCTAGCAACTTTTTTAAGCATGTAAGAAAAAAAATTTAAAAGCCTGCCACTAATTTGAAGTCTGTCTCCGATTCTTTTTAAACAAAAATATCTTTATTGAATTATTACATATGACATAGGCAATCATACATTTATATAAATGAAAACAAGCTATCTTGACATATTTTCAGCTGCAAACACTATGCATCACATATAATCTTCTGTACAGTCATTTTCAATGAGATATTACATAGCTCATTTAATTCCTGCCTTCCCTTAAACCTCATTCCTCTTCCAAAACATTATTCTGCATGTATTGGTCCCACAATTCCAATTTTTTCTATGTAATTTGCTTCCACCCTTTTCTAAAGATCCAATTTGCAGTTCTTTTATCTGTGTTGGTGGCCGCCAAAAAAAGCAATTACTAGAGATTGAAAATCAGGGTCTTTGTCGCTGATTCTTTTGCTAAGAAGTTGAGAGGACAGAGGGGCATTGCAATAGGTTAATTTGTATGATTTAAACTGCAGTGAGCTGAGATAACATTTATTAGTTACTGTTTATGAATTTAATCATTCACTTGATCTCAGGCAGGTATCTGAGGTGTGCATTTATACAAGAAGGTATAATTAATGTGTGCATATGTGTGTATCTAAATACTTGATTCCTGCATCCCAGATTAGTTATTGTGTAAGAGAAGGATTCAGTTGTAATAAATAAGAGCATCATTATATGAACCATGTTCTTTGGGCATGATCCTCAGTTGCCTTGTTGTTGTTGCTGCTGACAGTGTGCTTACTATTTGGCTATGAATAAAATGGACAACATAAAGTTGTTGAATGTAATGTTACTATTTGGCTATGAATACACTTTTAATTTAGGTTGTTTTGTTGCAGTTACATGGGTGTGAAATGCACTGTATTGGATTACAGCAGATTGGAAGTTAGTGCAAATGAGTAAGATATGTGCTATTAATGAGCTGCTTCCTGTAGTGAGGGGATTGATCTACTCAGCTTTTCTTTGTTTGATGTAGGACTTTGACTAAGTTTACTTCCCAAACAATGCCCCTAGGTTGCCCCTGAAAAGGGATACTTTAGTCCAGTGGGCTGCCACAGGCAGTTAGTAAATGCATTATAATTTTGCCTTTTGACTTCCACCACCCTTCTTCACACTGCCAATAATTAGTGCTTCTCAAGATGCTATTTGACTATAAATCCCAGCGTGTTTCTTCAAACTTAATTGCCAGATGTATTTTCACTTAATGTGAGTTTCAAGGGAGTTTAGTGTTTCTCATGTTAAGTCCATTTTTAATTTATGAGAGTGTTTTGTTTAGAAAATGTCTGTCAGTGTTTTGTTATACAATTTGCTATAAAATTCTAAAGGAAATCCAAATCTCTGTGATAATTGTAAAAAAAAACAGTATTCTCAGTGCCTGTTACTTCTCTTTCTTTCTAAAAGGGACAATTTTTATTGTTTTGTCATGCCTGAGTTGTAGTCCTTAGACTCATCTCCCCTCCCCTAAATACCTCCCCTTCATATCTGTCAAAGTGGCAAATTTGATCTGTTTACTGCTGTGATTGATAAATCACGGCAGGAGACAATGTTCATGTGCTGAGAATACTGTTCTGCGTAATTATCCCTATTTGTACCAAAAACAAGTCCAAGAGGTTGAGGTGCCCAAAACAAAACCAATAAACAAGAAAAAGCACCAGTAGGCCATATCCACCTCAAAGAAATATTTAATAGGTTTCACAGCAAACACAGCACACAATGAATACAGTAACACTGAAAACACTACCAGTTCGTTTTCGTCTCACAAATTCATCAGAAAATGTTGACAATCAAAACCCTTCCCCATTTATACACTTGCACATTAACAAAATTAAAAATCATGTGACATCAATAAAAACTTTAAGCCTTTCTTAAACAAAAAGTTAAAAACATCCCCAATGAATAAAAAGTTCCCCTATTTTTTATGTTAAGTAAAACATTCCTGTTAAAACGTATAATAAATAAATATAATAGAGACAGTACATCCAAAAATAACAGCATATATAAAAATATTGTCTGCAATAAAATCTTGTTCATAAACTTGTCACTAAAAGCATAATAACTAAATAGACAATGATTTGTCCAACAAGGTAGTTGTGGAATTCATAGTTTTGCTGCCCTTAATTTCAAGACAGGAGCTAGGGAAACTATGTTGTTCAAACCTGGCCACTTGTTGGCTTCCAACACCAATTGCCAGTACACCTCCCTATATTCTAGCATGGTCTCCCAGGAACCACCCCTTCCATCCATTACTACCTCATCCAATGCAAAAGAAGCAAAAGAAGCATCTTCACAACTCAATGTGTGTTTATATAATGCATTTCTATTGTTATCTCTCCTAATATCATAAAGATGTTCATAAATTCTTCTCTTTAGACATCTTTCAGTCTTATCTATGTAAAAAGCTTTGCATATTTTACATGTTGCAATGTAAACAAGCCATTTACTTTCACAATTGTAATAAAATTTAGATATTATACGTCTATTCCTATTACTAACAATAATCTCAGAAGTGTCAGCAATGAAGGGACATTGCTGACATGCTCCACACTTGAAGGTACCCACTTTTCTAACAGACTCACTCCCAAGTTTGTTTTCATAAGATCCTTAATGCATCTACCTTTTCTGAAAATGAACTTTAATGGGATATCAAATTTTAAGTTCAGATCAGAAGACTTAGAGAACCTGTCCCATTCCTTTTGGACAATGTCTCTAATAACTTGGGAGTCGCCACTAAAATCCACAATAAAAGCATTCCCATATGTGTCATCTTCACCACTGCTCATTCCTCCTTCCTTTGTATTTATGGCAGTAGAACATAAAATTGGTGTAAATCTTTCTTACCTATGCTGTAACACCTCTTCCTGAACTTCCTTAATTAAAATTTCTGGGTATCCTCTTTCCAAAAACATATGCTTCAACAAGTCACACTCATTAATAAAGTCCTTATCCTCAGAAGTCATTCAACTACCATGTACACATTGACCCTTCACTATACTTTTCTTGTGAAAGTGAGGATGAGCACTTGAAAAGTGCAGAAATGAATTACAATACGTCTCCTTACTGCAAACTTTTGATTCAAAACCACTATCACTCTTTCTAATAATGACGTCCAAAAAATCAATACTGTCATAACCGAGCTTGTAAGTAAATCTGAAAAAATCTGTACTATTGGAGGTATATTCACAGAAATCCATAAATTTCTCCTCACTCTCTGTCCAAAATATACAGATGTAATCCAAAAAACATTTGTATAGTGCTCAGCAATCCTTAAACACTGAATTGATCACATATTTCTGCTCTCACCAAGCCATCAATAATTTGCACAAGTAGGGGCACACATGACCCCCATGGCCAGTCCCTTCAACTGTTGAAAAAATTCCCCTTCAAAATAAAGAAAATTATTGTTTAACACCAATTCCATCAAAATTGTGAAAACATATATCTCCTTTTCAGTAAAACTATTGTCATTTCTTAATATCTCTTCAAAAAATCTAAACCAGTCTTATGGGGAATAGAAGTGAAAAGGTCAACCACATCAATAGTAATAAAAATGACATCATTGGTTATCTGTTTACCCCTTACACTTTTTAAAAATCCCATGAATCTTTTAAAACATTGCATGCACCTACAGACAAGTTTTTCAACCTGAAATCCAAATATTTAGCAATAGGTGCAGTAACAGACTGGCTAGCTGCCACTATAGGCCTCAAGGGAGGGTCTTGTACATCTTTGTGGACCTTTTTTTTTCCAAAGATAGACGGTACTCTTGGTTCCTTATTGTGTAAAAACCTGAAGGTCTCAATGTCAGTACAGCCCTCTAGTCAAATTATTAAGTGCTATATAGATATTTTTGTACTCTATATGCACCTCATTAATAGAGGCCCTTATGTACTTGTTATCATCTAATAAAATGTCCATAATCTTACTATCATAAGTAATGACATCCATAAGCACTGTACCCCCTCCTTTGTCCAGCTTCATTACCCTCACATATTTATTCTTCCTAATAAACTCCAAAAGCGTTTTTTCTTCATATGTCAAGTTAAACCTAACCGTGTTACTAAGAACTTTTTCCCTTAGTTCCATTTCTAAAACATTCTCCAAATTTTTAAGCTGGGGGTGTAAAGGGGGATTCCATACACTTTTCCTTCTCAAGCCTTCACTCAAATTTATTTGCCATCTCACAAAAGCTCCAAATTCTTTTTACAACTGAACATTTTCAAATTAATTAATACCTTACTTAAAACACATTTTTTTCGGGTACAAATTTAAAACCTTTTGAAAATAAATAAAAAAAACCTTAGTAATGTGCAAACTACTGTAATTAAAAATGGTGTATCCCTGACAGGTCAAAATAGGTCTATCCTTCACAATACATCCATCAAACTCCAATTCTTGTTCTTCGGTAATTGCACCAATGTCTCCTACTAAGCTTGTTTCCCCCTCTGATTGTTCCACCCCCTCCAGTTGCCCTGATTATAATTGGTCGTAGGTTTGCTTTTTAATCTCTCAGACCTTTGGAGGGGGGGATACTCTAAAGGGTCTTGATGGTTAATGTGTCCAGATAAATCAACTGTGCTAGAATTATAGTGGTCATCGTGGTTAGTATAATCAGAGCCATAATTGCCACCCCTACCATTGTTATATCCACCACTGTTCCCATATCTTTCAAAATTAACAGTACCTTTTGGTCTGGGGTAATGAATATTTTGTTCATATTCATGCAAATCCCTGTTTAACTTTCTCTTCTTCCTACTAACTATTAATGTCACTTTTTCATCAACATGAGCTCTTAAATCAAAATACTTTTTTTCTTAATCTAAAGTAAACATTGTCTTTTAATATACAGGCGTTAACATTGCTAATTCTTTCATTTAATACCCCCAACGACCTCTCATTTTGCTTAATAATAGCTTTTAAAATTTCATAACCTCATGTATCAAAAATTCTTATCAACTCTAAATGAAACTCAGATCCCTCTTCCACATTATTCGGGTATCTGTATACATGCAGCCCTTTAGGTACAACCTTTAAGTTCAAGCATTCCCTTAAATACACATTGCCAGCATCAAGAGTTTTAAATTTAAGCAGTAAATCATGTAATTTATCCAAATTATTTGAATAAGTATCAGTTTCATCTGAATGTAAGTCTGTCTGGTTGAAAGAAGCATGTTTGTTTAACTAAATGTCCAAATTACAGTTGTACGAGTCAATTTGACTAGAAACAGCATTATTGACATTAGTAGAGTCACCTTGTGTTCTTGTTCCATGCCCTGGTTCAGGACAAACAACTCTGCTATGTGCATTATCTGAATGGTTATCTCTTAGCACCTCCGGAGTCCCCAAACCATCAAAAACAGACAAATTATTCCTTCCGCCATCCTCATTAACAGTACAACCAGAAAAAAAACACCATTAGCTTGCCTCGTCCTCACCCCAGCTTCCTGGTTACTGGGAAGTGATGAAAAGGAGGTGGATTTGACCCATAAGTGACATATTGGCATCATTAGATCCACTAACTGTGAAACCTTCCCCAGTAAATCAGCTATGGCTTTCTCAATGCTGCTTCTGATTGAAGCAGCTTTGGTGGCTACAATAAGCTCTGCCATCCTCGAAATAAAAGCACAAAAAACAAGTCCAAGAGGATGAGGTGCCCCAAACTAAAAACAATAAACCAGAAAAAGCCCCAGTAGGCCGTATCCACCTCGAAGAAATATTTAATAGGTTTCACAGCAAACACAGCACACAGTGAATACAGTAACACTGAAAACACTACCAGTTCGTTTTCATCTCCCAACTTCATCAGAAAATGCTGACAATCAAAACCCTTCCCCATTTATACACTTGTACATTAACAAAATTTAAAATCATGTGACAACCAATAAAAACGTCAACCCTTTCTTAAACAAAAAGTTAAAAACATCCCAAATGAATAAAAAGTTCCCCTATTTTTTGTTAAGTAAAACTTTCCTGTTAAAATATATAATAAATAAATAAATATAATAGAGACAGTACATCCAAAAATAACAGCATATATAAAAATATTGTCTGCATTAAAATCTTGTGCATAAACTTGTCACTAAAAATATAATAACTAAATAGACAATGATTTGTCCAACAAGGTAGTTGTGGAATTCATAGGTTCGCTGCCCTTAATTTCAAGACAGGAGCTAGGGAGACCATGTCATTCAAACCTGGCCACTTGTTGGCTTCCAACACCAATTGCCAGTACACCTCCCTATATTCCAGCATGGTCTTCCAGGAACCACCCCTTCCATCCATTACTACCTCATCCAATACAAAAGAAGCAAAAGAAGCATCTTCACAACTCAATGTGTGTTTATATAATGCATTTCTATTGTTATCTCTCCTAATATCATAAAGATGTTCATAAATTCTTTTCTTTAGACATCTTTCAGTCTTATCTATGTAAAAAGCTTTACATATTTTACACATCGCAATGTAAACAAGCCATGAGACAAAAACGAACTGGTAGTGTTTTCAGCGTTAATGTATTCATTGTGTGCTGTATTTGCTGTGAAACCTATAAAATATTTCTTCGAGGTGGATACGGCTTACTGGTGCTTTTTCTGGTTTATTATCTCTGTCTTTTAAGTCGTCATTGAAAAGCAAGAATTTGTATTTTTATTTATCTTATTTTATTTATTTTGCATTTGTTTACTGGGAGAGTCCTACTGGGCATAAAACCCTTTTTCAGCGGAGGCCCGGGGAGAAAAGCTCCATTGTTAGTAAACTATTTTGTTAGTAGAAGGAAGATTGTATAATACAATAAAGAAATTAATAGTACCAGACATTCATAATGGTAAAAAGACTAGAACATAATAAATTGGTCAAGTGGGAGACAAGACCAATGATCTTGTATAACAATGCTTCTAGAAGACAGTTCTTACAGTAGTAGCAGGTAGTGACATTGTATACAATAAGAGTGCAATTATGATACTTAGTCTTATATACAGGTAGCATAGCAAACTGAAGACTTAAAATCTGATCGATATTAACAGTGAGAAGGAAAAAAAACATAAGGTAGCCATATGATTTAAATTCAATGCTCATTACATGTGGTTTGGGCTACCCATGCCCAGTACATGCACAAGTCCAGGAATTGGTGAAGTGGGCTTTAATGTGATGCTTGAAAATTTTTAAGCTAGTTATAGTTCTAATTTTAAGTGGTAAGGCATTCCACAGTTTAGCAATGTAGTAGGAGTATAGAGAGTCACCTGAGCTATTTTTACTCCTGGTTGCTTCAATTAGAGCTTTATTAGTGGATCTTAGTGGACAGGTACTTATATAGGGATTGACAAGGCCTTGTAGAGCTGGTGTTTTATTGGGTTTATAGTACATTTGGTGGGCGATAGAGGGTTGTGTGAGAATTACTTGGTGGGGTAGTTCTCACCAAGATAGTTGTCTTAAGGCCTTACAATGATGGGCTCAAGGAGGAGAGCTAGTGGCAAATTTAGCTATCTTATTATAGCAGGCATCTAACTTGCTTAGGTCTGATTTGGAGAGGTTGGTAAGGATGGGTGAGGCGTATAGTAAAGTTGACAAAAGATGAGTTCTGGGTGACAAGAAATGGTAATTAAACCTGACTGACTAAAAGAAAGCAGGGAACATGTGAAAACACATGTAAAGTCAATGCATTGGCAGGAGCTTAGGGGCTATGATGTAATATTTTAAAGCCAAACTCTGCATTGTGGGATACCTGGAGGTAGACTGAAAAAAATCAAGATGCCATACCCCATTTGGCAGACTATGGAATTGCATTTAAAAATATTTAAAAAAGTATATAGAATCCAGAGGTAGTGCTAAAATGTAGGAAATATAAAGACTTGATGACATTAACATGTTTTTTCAGTATGTGGGACGTGGTTCTCCTTTAAACCAGCACCTGTCTCAGGAACATAGTGTCTGCAGTATCAAATGTAATGGAGCAGCGCTGCTGTTATTGCCACAGCCAGCTGTCATATATACTGTGATGAATTAGCTAGGACTGGCACTCATTAATGTTGCAGACCTGGTCAACTGTACTGCATCTAGACATCATCAAGTCTTTAGGATGTCTGCCTGAATCATATTTTCTTTGAAATCAACCAAGAAGATATTGCTGTTATCAAATGCGCAGATCAGATAGCTTGTTGGCTGGCTAAATTGCCTTGCATACTTAGCTAGGAAAATATAACAATAGAGGATATATTGTTCAAGTACCATCATGCTTTATACGCTCCTTAAGAGGTAGACACGTCAGACAGTAGTGAGGTTTTTTTTTATCCTAGAAGTAATCATTACTTTTATATAATCATTTTTACTTTCTTATTGCACAGGGCAAAGCCATATGTTGTAACAGGTAACTTGCTGAGTGTGATGGTTTAACTACTTCAGTCCAGCTCAGTGATGATACATAACCTGGTGGCCTTCTGTCCATCATTTCTGAGAGCACTTATAGTTACATACCAGTATCTTAAAGCTATTTTGTGTTACCTTAATTAGTCATACATCAGTAATCGCTTGCTCTTATTAGAGAGGAGTAGTGATTGCTCAAGAGAGCAGTACACTATTTTGGGAAGTTTCTCCTTTCTCCAATGTTATACAACTATAGAGCTGCTATCTCTCTCTCTCTCTCTCTCTCTCTATATATATATATATATATAATGTGTGTGTGTGTGTGTGTGTGTGTGTGTGTGTGTGTGTGTGTGTGTGTGTGTGTGTGTGTGTGTGTGTGTGTGTGTGTGTGTGTGTGTGTGTGTGTGTGTGTGTGTGTGTGTGTGTGTGTGTGTGTGTGTGGTGATATAGATATAGACACATGCACTTGTTTATACCTATATGTATGTATATAGTTTGGGGAGTGGGGGGTGTAGCGGTTAACACCTGTAAAATACATTTTTTTAATGTGTGCCATTAGTGTACAGGTTATGTATGTGATTTGAACCATTGTGATGACCAAAGTTATTTTCAGATTATCAATTCGTGATCTTCCACAGTAGAAGTATGTCTTAACAGTATCGACTATGTGGTAAATATGACTGGCTGTCAGATGTCCTTGATACTAAAGGAAGCTGCTGCTCTCTAACATCATAACATGTGATTAGCTGGCTTGTAATATTTAGGTGAAGTTATTTATCATTCAACAATGAATTTCAAAAGGAAGAAATCAGAATATATTTCATATTGTAATTTTTATATTATTTTAACTTGATGAAGAATGCTTTAACAGAAGGAAACTGGGCAATTTTATACAGTGCAAACGTTTTAAAGCGCGTTTCATTAGTATGCGATTTTCAGTAAAATGTAAATGCATTCCAAAAGGTTTACATGGTTTTGTTACTATCTGTGACCAACAATATAAATATAAATATACATATAAATATAAATGTAAATGTAAATATAAATATAAATGTAAATAAAAATATAAATGTAAATATAAACATAACTATAAATGTAAATATAAATATAAACATAAATATAAATGTAAGTATAAATATACATATAAGTGTAATGCCTAGTTTTAGAAGAGTAGGATTAATGGCTCAGCTATAGTCCCCATAGCTTTATACAAATACAAAGCATGCTCAAAAATTTTTTATCCTTTTCTGCCTCTGCCTCCCTCCAAACCACCCTGACCTCCATTATACTGTTGTGCATTCTCACCCCCGAACTGAATGGCCTGTTGCAGTAGGGTGAAAATCATGTTGCCGGGTTCATTATCTGTGACAGTCTATTTTTTGGGGGGGAGACTTGCTGCCTTTCTCTCATCACCTTGACAACTAGTGATTACAGTATAATGCCTTCTACATGACAGAGTTAGTGAACCATGCCTCCATGATCCTATGCTTATGCACATTCTGGGCATGTTCAGACTTTTATGTTACAAGCATGCAATTATAATAGTGCTGCATATATTGCAACACACTAATAAAAATAGTATGAAACACGGGTTGCAAATGAGACACTAAAGGATAATTGAGAATTCACAATGTCACAGTTTCCAACTCCCTAAAAAGTGCATATAAACCTCTTTAGAAATCTCAATTAAATGCATTTTCCAACAATTTAATAGCCCATAAACCTACAAATGAATTTATCTAAGCTCTCTTTACTGCCATAAGCTACCAGCTTAGTATATCTTTAAATGATTCAAATGTCTAAGAGCTCTGTGAATGTACTTGGCTAACTCCTCCTTAAAGAGCTTTGAAGGGTCCTTTCATTACCAGGCTATGAATGAATGAATGAACCATCACTAACACTTGAATTAAGCGTGTATTGTCCCTCTGCTGGCAGGCAGTATAACACTAAATTATTAAATGACAGCCAAACATCAATCTTATTTGGTAAGGTTAATTCCTCCACCTTGTTCTCCAGTTTAGTAACTAGTTTCTACACCCACTGAATCCCTGACAAACACAAAACGTATGGAAAACATCTGAGCTGTCTGACCTACTTGTTCCGCATGCCACTTTACTAGTAAATCTTTTTTCTGTCTTCTCATTATGAAGAAATAACTACTTTATATATAATGAAGATGATAAAATCCAGGTAATGCTGCGCAGTATTTACAGTGGTGATTAAGTGAAAACTAGCTGCCCAACCACTAAAAGTTCATCAGACCTTTGAAATGGAAAATATAATTTAATGAATCTTAATTGGAGTTTTGTTTAATGCATGTCAAGAAGGAGGAGGAGATGAACTATATTTTTACAGTGGGACGAGATCCCCCGCATGTGTCGGGGAAGCACGTCTTACATTCCAAGTAATAACAGACTCTGAGGATGAATAAACCAGTTATACCGTAAAGACACATTAAAATATAAACATTTCCTTGAGCCTCGGTATTGCACAACCTTGGAATAAGAAGAGATAAAAATGAAGGGGTGACAAGAGTTCCCTACAATAACACTTTTGCCGAGCTTGTTACACATTCAACAAAACATTTTATTAAGTCAGTTTAGGTCAGCTGTGTCTCTGAGATTTTACTGTCACTATGTTGATATCATGGTATTAATCACTGCAAATGTGGTGAAAGACGTATCCTGAGCAGTGGAATTTATTGATTGCTACAGTCAAAAGAGGTCGAGATTACCAAGATATGACTGCAACTGAGCATACAAATAATAGACCAGAACTTATAACAAATTATAAAGTTAAGGCAATCTTTTATTTTGTTAGAACTGATAATGAAGATATCTGTAATCCGTGCATGCAGTCATACACAACAACAAACACACATGCATGCATTTATATATATATATATATATATATATATATATATATATATATATATGTATATATATATATATATATATATATATATATATATATATATATATATATATATATATATATATATAGAGAGAGAGAGAGAGAAAGAGTTATATGTAAAGGTCTTGATGTTTTAGGTAACGATAGAGGTGATTTAATTACAAATGACATCTACCATCAGCCCTACTAACAAGCCCTTCAACATTTTCTGAGAAGGTGCAGGAAGCTATGACCAAGCTAACCATTATGTACATATAGTGCTGTAAGTGCTTATACTCTGTCAACAAATGACAGTGAAGCAGCTTTGTGAAGTTTAAACAGGAAATGGGTTATATAAGCTGCACAGAGTCCCCCAGCTGTCTAGGAAAAATAAACATAACAGATGTAGTAATATGGTTCTCCTCTGCTATAACATACCTAGCATACACGGAAATTTTCATGAGCCCTGGTATTCATACAAAATAGAAGAGGAAGTTATCAGAAAGCTAAAGCAGTACCTCCCTATATCTTTCTTATTGTAAGAACCCAATCTTTGTAGTTATACTTTCATACATGTGCATAATTATGTATGTATATTAACTAGCTGCGGTTATCCATCATTTTAACTAGGACAGGATGCTAAGAATCAAGACACCATTTTTAAAAGTTGCCTGTGGCACATCCAGCACAGATAAAATGCAAAGCATGAGCAGATGATATAAAACACAGTGCAGAACAGAGAACTGTGCAGTGCACCTGTGAGCAGCAATGTAATATAAAATACTTATAGTCGCAGTGGCTCAGGAGTGTAAGAAGTAGTGTGTGGGAAATATACTACTGAGCCACTGTAATCAACAGGGCTTAGGCAGGATCGTGGAAGCATTACAGATAATAACATGCCTAAAGTGATCATCAGTAAGGAGTTGTAAGACCAAGAAAGCTAGAATGGCTAACTGCTATTTTCACAATTTCAGATGCGAGTGAGTGACTGAAGGCTTACTTTCCCAGTGAGTAATAAAATAACATGCATACATAAAGTTACATTTGTTTTTGTGATATTTCAGTCTAATACACTGAAAAGCTACTACTTTTATATTGCAAGCTGATTAAAATATACATACACACACACACATTTATGTATATATATATATATATATATATATATATATATATATATATATATATATATATATATATTCACCTTATAGATGCAGTACCTTGTACGATGACATTCAGAACCTCCATTACTATTCCTACCTCTGACCAGACTATTTTCCTAGTTGTCATAAATGGGGAGAGGACTTTGAATTGTATCAGCATTAGCTTTCTCATTATATAATTCTTTTTTAAGCATTTTAGTATCAGCGAACAAGAACAAAGGGGGCAATCACTATTATGGGCAGTACAGAGGTATCAGACTCTTGTTACACTACATGAAAGTGCTGGACTGATAAATGAATATGCAAAATAAAAGAAAATAACAATTGAGATCAGCAGTTCAAATTTAGATCAGGATGCAGAACAACTGACCTGATGTTGGCAATGAGACAGATCATGCACAAAAAGCTGAAGATGAGAAAAGAGTTCAGCTGGGCATTCTTAGATCTGGAGAAAGCATATGACATGGTCCCAAGAAAGCTAATTTGGGCAGAACTGGGATGGTTCAATGTCCCGGAAACACTGATAGAATTAGCACGTTATGTACAGTGATATAGTGGCAAAAGTTCAAACAGTGTTTGCATTCACAGATGGGTTCCCATTGGGATTTGATGTATATAAAGCCATATCTCTGTGCTCACTGCTCTTCATGCTTGACAGACTTGTTGGATGAGACAGATTAACAAAGCTGCTTTGTGCAGGTGATGCGGCATTACAGGAAGGCTCCAAACAGGAACTAAAGCAAAGTACAAGGTAATGGAATGCAAAGGTGAAGGCACATGGGATGAAGTTGTGTATAGACAAGACAGTTTTCATGGCAACAAATGAAGGAATTAGAAGAAGCCTAAAATTGAAATAGAAGGGAAAACAGCTAAAAAGTTTTAACAGCTTCAAGAATCTAGGCGATATGGTTGAAGAGAAGGGAAGTCTGAATGAAGAGGTCAAAGCTAAAATCATAGGTGCTCCAACCAACTGGTACAAATTCTCAGAAGCAAGATATTACAGAACAATGGCAAAGAAGTTGAAAAGTAAAGTATACAAACGAGTGGTGTGCCACCAAAACCTGGGTAATGAAAGCAGAACAGCTGAGGAAGCTTGAGGTGATGGTGATGAGGTGCCTTGGCTGGGTGGTAGAGATATGTGAAGAAACAAGAATATCAGAACAGAAACCAAAGTAGCCTCAATTATGGACAATGCCAAATGATTTGGTCACATGTGCAGGAAAGCAGAAAATAATTTAGTAAAGCAGATTTGGGAGAGGCCAGAAAGAGGAGAGAGGAGATGGGGATGTCCATCCAAGAAGATGGATGAGTTATGAGAGGGAAGTCCTCAGACAGATGGGCGTGACTATCAAAGAAGGGAGTAGAGTCGGTTTGAATAGACAGAAGTGGTGACAGATGATGCGACACTTCATTCCCATGTAGAAATGAGAAGAATGGTGATGATGAGGAGGAGGAGGAAGATTTTTTTGTTTTAGTTTTATTTTATTTCTGTCACAGAACTACATCTTTTAACTCCTGTCATTTATATACCTTATGGTAACCATTGCTCAGAGGAAACATATACAAGTCAGTGCTGGCAGAACCCTTCACTCTACATTACATGCATACCTAATTTTAACCAAGAGAAAATATGCCCACTGTTTTACCAAAATAGTTCATGTTACCCAGACATTTGTCAAATTTTAGCTTAAATTTTATTTTATTTTATTGCATTTGTTTACTGGGAAAGTCCACTGGGCCTAAAAAAGCCCATTTTCAGTAGAGGCCCAGGAAGAAAAAATTAATTGGTGCAGAAGTAGAGACAATGTTACACATAGTGATTACAGTTTTATATATATATATATATATATATATATATATATATATATATATATATATATATATACATACACACACACACACACACACACACACACACATATATATATATATATATATATATATATATATATATATATATATATATATATACAGAATATATAAGTAAAAGCAGGAATTTAGAGATGGAAGGGATCAGGTTACATACAATACAAGGTTAAGATTAAAGGTTAAATACAATACAAGTGAAAATGTATGTTATTAGTATTGCACATCCATTCATTTCCTTTATTAAAGACAGTAGTCTATAATCTCCTAGAGATATTTGCAGAAAGTGACTGAATATCTCAATATTGTGTGGCTACTTATTCAAGTGGGATTGAAACTCTGTTTTCTACAAGCACTAAGTTGCAGTCAGTGACTTCATCTCCACACACACACACACACACACACACACGCACACGCGCACACACACACACACACACACACACACACACACACACACACACACACACACACACACACACACACACACACACACACGCACACACATGCATTACTGCTTATTCTTTACTCTGAGATACTGCGGCTCCAACATAGGAATATTAGTTACGTTTCCATTCACAGAAGTGGCCTTGCAATATCTGACTCACAGTAACTTCCTGCAAGCAGCCCTAGTATTCCGTATTTCTACAGTATCATCATTACCTGAGTCTTCAACAGCTACTATTAGGCAATGAGTGAGTCTTCAAATTAAAGAAATTGTTTTTTTTCTTGGGGCTGCATCTTCTGTCTTTTGCATTTATCTCTTCATATCCAGATTAAAAGCGATGGTTTTCCATGTCATTTCAGAATTACACATTTTTCAATTTCAAGGTTTAATCGGCTCTGCAGTGTGTTAGCTGAAGTATGTAATTCTGATATTTTAAAGGATGATTTATAGCTCTGCTTACAGTCCAGATAACTCAAGTTCAAACAGCAACTCTGGTATTCCTGGAGCTGGTGAGACAGTAGAAATAAATAGGGTACATGAGCTTGCCCATCATGGGTGACTGGCTCCCCACTGGCTATTGCACCTGCTCAGGAGGAGGCTTGTATGCTGGATGCAGATATGAGGGTGGAATCCAAAATTGTCATGGGAGCTTGAGGCAGGTAGAGAAAAGCTATTGGTAGTGGTTCTTCCCTAAGAGACCTCAGTCAGGTCACCAGTGTGGATGGTCTTATGAGGGGGCAGAACTAAAGATAAGCTGAATGGTCCTTGCATGGTCCTTTAGAAAAGAAATGCATGTGATTGTCTGAATAACAGCCCATCCAGAAGGCTTTTACCCTCATGCTGTTGATATTCAATATAGGAGGAAAAAGTGGCATGGCTCTGACTGAAGGTGTCTGGAAGGTTGACACAGGTAGGGGCAAAAAGCATATAGAAAAAAATGCAGTGATTTGTTAGTAATTATGAGTGTGTGTGTGTGTGTGTGTGTGTGTGTGTGTGTGTGTGTGTGTGTGTGTATGTGTCTGTGTGTGCTGGTGTGTGTGTTAAGACTACAGTGGTACAGCTGGGATAAGCAGCACAATTACCAAGTAAGTCTTTTAAGCTGAATATTTTTGTGTCTGACATTTCTATAAATGAACAATATAAAATGGAAATCTTTATTTTTAGACACTTGTATACTATTCTTATTTGCTGAAACTCCTTCCTATATTGTCAAAGATTGAAGTATAGATGTTTTGTAGATGCCAACACATTTAATTCAAGCAAGTTTGTCATTGCTCTTGTAACCTTACCCTCACTTTTTATAGCAAAAATTCAAAGAGAAAAAAGATAATTTGTTTTTATTTAGTGTCAAGCAATGAAGCATTCATTAATTTGTCATACAAATGGACTCTGCCTCTGACTTTCGCCACTTCAACAAATAGGCAATGTACTAGGAATAGCATTCACAATATAGTGAAGGACTCTGGGTTTATTTTCTACTGCTTCACTGCATCAGATATTTGTATTCTAGATTCCTATTGTATTTTCAAGGACTGTAATAGAGATCCTTGAATCTGTGAGAATTTAAGTGCAATTATGGGAAAATACATACAACCTCCCACACTTCAGTAGGTGCAGAGGGTGTATTCCTCTAAAGTGACTTTCAGAGTTCTTACACAAGTTTTAGGACAAGTTATTAAATCTTGAATTTCCACTAAGGAGTAATTTATTCTAATGACAAACAAAAGTCAAAATTCAGCAGTCAAAAATGTATTTTATTTTTCCCAGTTGATTTTTTTCTCTTGTAATTACTAAGAGAAAACGTATTAGGGTTATAACTTACACTTCTTGCTAATTCTTATCCTGCATACCATCTGGATTTGCAGATGCCTAATAATCTGCAGTAGCTATTACTATGGTGTTTATTGCTTCAATATTCTTCTTATTTTTTTTTTAGTCCCATTTGTACTGAGTCACGTAATGTATAGCCTGTCTTGCTATAATAGGTTGTCAAGGCAATAACCTAGCATTTGTACAATGACCATAATCAGTAGAATGTTAACACTTCCTACTGTTCCATAATTTGCCATGTGCTAAACTGATGAAAATGCAGTATCTTTGATCTGTAAAGCTATTCCGTGTTACTTTCTTGAATGCTATTGCAATTAATAATAAAAATGAGCACTGGGTTTGTGTTACTAAAGCAGAAACACTTTGTAGAATTAGTAAAACAGAATCTGGCCCCCATGATAATAATCAAAAGGGGGCAGAAATGCTTTACAAGCATTCTGCACTACAGTCTCAGCTCTACATATACAAAAGTGCAACCGCATTATAGTTTATTCCTTTTTAATGTTCAGCAAAAAACATGTTTTTTTTTAGTACTGTGATATAAAGATCTTAAATGCAGAAAACTAAAATACATTTTAGCTGTCAAATTTTTTAGTTACAAAAATTATATATCTTCATGACCATAAGAATTTTTTTCTCTCCTTTTTTTCTGTAAGGCAAAAATTTCTGAAGAAACTGGTGTTATCTGATGATGAGGGCAAGAAACACTATGACACAGATGGTCTTTGGTTGGTCCTATATTGACATGTTGTGGACAGCAATTATTAGAATATTCAATGAGAACAGCATAGAAATTTACTGATGAAATTACTTTTCTCAATCCTACATACCTATGTGTTTATTTATTCATTTGTTTGCTGGCTAGATGGGCTCATCTAGGAAACCTTTTCATGTATGGCCCAAGCCAAAAAGCACATATGGTTCTACTATGAAATGTCGATTTCTTGAAAGTCGGCATGATGAAAGGATGGAAAAAAAGGCTTTAAATTGAAAAGGGGGAAAAAAAATCATTTGACTTTTTTAAGGGACAAGCCTGCTGTACCCCCCAATATGGGGAGGGGGGGGTGGTCTTCCATATCCCAAACTTATATATATATATATATATATATATATATATATATATATACCACATCCATGGTCACACCAACGTGAGTAAGGTAGAAATCTTCAAGCATAAGTGAATCATAGCTGGTGGACACTCAGAAACTGCACCAGCTGTGGTTTCCTATGAAATACAATGCTCGGTGTTATACCAGTCTTCTTTTTTTCTTCATGCTACTGAGTCTCAAGTTATTTTACATTGAGTATATGTAGAGGGAGCCAAACATGAGTTGCACTTTGAAAATGATATAATATTGTACAAATGATTCAACATTTTATAATATAGTCTAAAAGTGGCTTACGATGTAATTTACACAAAGTGTGTAAGACGTGCATGAACAGAGCTTTAAATTGCTTAGAGAGTTATTAGCAGTACATGTAAAAGAGGGTATGCTTTTTGGGCTTTTACATTTTAGGCCTGCATTCTCTTGTACTACCTATGAATTCCTCACCCCATTTGCTTTTCTCAACAAACACTTGATTTTAATAATTCTATAGCATTTAACGATGAATGAAACTGATCATAACAGTATAGAAATACTATCAAGGTCTGGATGTTTGTTTATTATTTAGTGCTGTCCGTACTTCATTCTGTTTAGATTGCCTTGTTCAAAGCATATAAAAGTGCTGCATTCATAACTGAATATAAAGTATAAAAAAATAGATTTACCCTAATTGGATATTCTTTTTTCTGAGCTGGTGTGACCTGGAAGTTTTTTCTTTTTAAGGTTAAATCTGTTTACTTTATTTTGCATCCAGTAATGTCTGACATAAAATTCTGCAGTGGTGCAATATACACTAGAATTATATTTGTGCACATATCTCTGTTGCCTGCATCTTTGCCCCATAGCATTGCCTTTAGTTTAACAGCATAAGGGTGATATTCACCAAACTACATTTCCCTGCATCTCCAGTCACCAGCTCTGACTATGCACACACCTGTCTGCTGATTGCCTGTTCTTTGCTCCATACTCATTATTTTCTGTTCTACATCTAGACATGATTACAGGTCAGTGATTCACCTAGGATGACATATATGTCCACTCACTAACACCATTCACAATTTCAGAGTCAGCCTAGAAGAGCAAGTTTAGCTCTTTTATATATTCATGCATAATGTTGTTGTTGTTGTTGTTGTCTTTCGGCTTTTCCCAGTTAGGGGTTGCCACAGCGGATCTCCGGTCCGCTAATGATTGGCCAAAGATTTTCACAAATGCCGAGGTGCCAGCTCGACGTCCAACCTTCAACGAAGGCACACCTATTTACACATGTCTTTCGAACACCCACCCAACCGCGGGGAGGACATGCAGACTCCAAACAGAAGGCACTCCCCGCACTCCAGCCGAGAATCGAACGGGAGAACCTCTTGCTGTGAGGCAACAACACTACCTCTGCATTGTTCTAAAATGAATGCCTTCAGTTTTGCAATCATTTGGACTTAATAATGCCAGCAAATAAGTTATTCACTATAATTTCAATTATACCTGTAGGTGCTCAGAAAACACACACACACACACACACACACACACACACACACACACACACACACACACACACACACACACACACACTCGCTAATGAGCGTGAGCGCACAGCATGTAACAAAGCAAGAATAATAAGACCAGTCTAATAATCTGCAGACAGCTGTGATTTTTTTTAACAATTTCTTGTTGCTCTGTAATAGTATACTTACAAATTATGTCCTTCACACTAAGTGGACAACCGCATGCCATCTAGAGTCCAGATTAAGAGTATGCTGTTGAAACATAATTTATAAACTGGTCCATATAGCAGATGGAAATATCAGCTAAAAATGTACTATAAACTTAACTATCATAAAAGAAAGCCTATGTCCTATTATAAAATTTATCATAAGATTATTCCTTTGAGTCTACTATTCTTTTAAACAAGTTTGAGAAAATGTCATATTATTATTCACTGTCACTTAATCACTGCATAACTTAAACACACATTTCAGCTTGTATTTGTCAAGAAACAAAGCTCAATAAAACTTCAGTTGTTTGCTTATATACAATGTAAAATTTAAATAAATGCAAGAAACCCCCTCAATGCATGCACTGCAGTTACTGTTGGTAAATTGGCACTTTGATAATAATATATTACAGTCTGCTGTTGTGAGAGCTATGTAAATGTGAATCTTACGCTCCAAAGAACAAACATTCTAATTATTATCCCTACAGAGCTTTAAACTTTATGTGGTAGAATGTATTACTGGGAAAAATACGTTTGTATAAACCCATGCACCTTTCTTGAAGAGCTAAAGCCATTTGTCTGAGTAAAGAAACACAGCAGCCACTTAAACACCTTGCCAGTATAAAACCATGTTGCCTTTTGGATCTACTAGCAAAACGTGAAGCACATTTGCACAACAGTATCTTTCTAATAATTCCTGAAAGACAAGTTCTTCTTTCAAGATGATGCTTTTCAAAGTAATAAAATGCTTAAACTTCTTTCTTTGAGTTTCTCCTTCCTAGCAGTTGCCAGTATCCTCAAATAGCATCCTCTTTCAAATATATATGACTATTCGTTATAGCTCATACCTCCAGTACACCTATCTTACAGATGAGCACCAGTTCTAAACTTGTGTGCCGCTGTCATCCCTTACAGACACTTTCCTGGGATATAATATCAGTGGCCTTTCTGGTCGGAAGTATTTCTTTATTTTACTAAATTTCTGCTTCTTGTCTGTTATCAGCTACGTGATTTCACGTTTACATTTCTTCATGCTGCTGTGTGTTCTGGTCTGTCCAATGTCACTTAAGAAAGGAAATACTCAAGGCAGGGAGAAAAAGGAATATGCAGGTTTGCCTCCCTATCTTTGCGTTATTACAGCTATTTATACTGATTAAGCATCAACTTAAAATACTTTTCAGCTCACAATGAGTTTGCTAATAGTAATAAAACAAATAACTGACCTTGAAAATTATAGCTGCAAAAAGTTTTAGCATTCTTGTAATTCCAACATTTAACATTGTTTTCAGATTCAACAACAATTTTCATCTCACTAACCAATACTATGACATTTGTCCTGATAAGGATTTAACAGGCAATCAAAAAGGAGCACTTGGCAGTTATGTGATATACCTTCCATAGCATTACTTACCTTTTGGCTTCAGAAAATGTTATGATGGGACCCTCTCAGTGCTACATCTTCAATGATTTCTAGGGTGGGGGAACATATACTTTGTAAATAAGCATGAAATATTTTAAATCGGTTTGCCTAGTACAAGTATGGATTTGCAGTATAAACAGAAACTGCACATCGAATCTTATGTACTAGACCCACTATTCCCTAATATAGATATATAACATAAATACAACTGTAAATATGCAGCATATGTAAAAATTGTGTTAGTAGTAGTAGGTATTCATGAATGAATGCATGTATTTATTTATGCATTTGTTAACCAGACACTCTAGTTGAAGGGTCCCTTTTCAAGCACATCACAAGCCTAAATTGTCCAAAAAATATGCTTAAATTAAACTAAGCATGATGTTTATGCATACTATTTTGACAGATACCACCAGGTAATTGTGCAGACCATATGCCAACAGTGCAGACTTTTAGCAGGTTGCACATAACAGCATTAGCAACAAAATGAGCATATTTAAGTAATATGCTATGGATAATAGAAGACTTTGTGTTCCAGAAATACAGATATCTATCAAAGTAGTGATTAACACCGTTAATGCAACGTTACAGCCACAGAGGGAACGCTGTACCAAAAACCTGTAAAATCAATCTTTTTATTGTGGTACGAACAAGAATCCACTCATTACAAGATGTGGTTTAACGCTTTCACCTACTGTATGTGGGCTTCTTCAGAACAAAGTTACAATCAATCACCTACATTTAAATAACTTTTTAGGCGCCAAAAATTCCAGTAGTGGTCTGCCCTTAAAGTGATATCACTAAAAAAACTTTTTAATACACATATTAATGCTAGTATAATCATTAAAAGTTATCATATCAATTAATGAGAGTTAATAAAAAATGTATATGTATACTTCACTAATTCCTTGTGTTTAAAAACTGTAAAATATAAATATATACGTTTCAAAGTATATACATATGCATACTTATTAAAATACACTTGAAAATATTTGATCTCTATATTCAAAACATAACATATATCGACAATTCATATAACAAATCTTTCTAAATTGTGCCAACTTCTGTCTCAAATAAAAGTTGATACTAACTTCCTTACTTACAAAGTATACTGACTTTTTGATACTGTAATTGCTCCATATTTCTCATCTACATCCCTTAGACTTCTCACTATTGTCTTATATTTAATATAGGTTTAATTGATATATAATTGTTCAAGCCTGGTGGAGTTGATGCATCTGTAAACAGTTGCCACCATACTTCCTTAAATCCCAGGGCTGCCTTCCGATTCCCTCCCTTGGGATTATGTTTTGTGTGTTCTAAAATCGCAAATCTAAATTTATGTGTTTCTCCATACTTATCTATATGTCTGTACAATGCATTGTTGGAATCCTTCTTTTTAATACTGCATAGGTGATCGTATATATGCTTATTAAAGAGTCCTTCTGTCTTTCCTATATAGTATTCAGACATGCACTGCACGTCGCCATATATATCACATAATTCTTGTTGCAATTACCCTGTCTAAATCTTATATTAGTATTGTTAATGTTTTCCAGGATAATTTCACTTTCTTCCATTATGACATAACACTGACTACAATTTCCACACCTGCTAGTGGATTTATTATTGATGTTGGTTCTATGTACATATCTATTTGTCCCTCTTTGTTCTAGTTGTTTCTTTAAATTACGTGCCATTTTGTACACAAAGTGTGGATTGTTATCTACAAAGTCTTTCAATTCATCATCCGCCAATAATACATTCCAATTGTTTTTCATAATTCTGTTAATCTTCTGTACCTGGGGACCATATTCAAGAGCACATGCACACTGGTATTTCACTTTTAGACCATTCATTTCTTTAATATCACTATTAAGTCTATTCTCTCCTTTATATGTTCCCAATAGTGGTGGGTATTTTTTTCTCCATTCTTGAATGACATATTGTTTTATATCTAACATCATTTTTTTATTGTAACCTCTATCTTTAAATAATTATGTAATATATTCTAATTCTTCAACCATTTCCTCATATCTAGAGGTCATACGGGCTGCTCTTATACATTGCCCCTTGAAAATGTTGTGCAACTGTTTTCCAGGATGATTACTCGAAAATTGTAAATAATCATTGGAAAATGTGCTCTTTCTATATATACATGATTTAAATCCATTCTCATCATGGGATATAAAAGTATCCAAATATGCAATACCATTGTTGCTAACTGAATGTGTGAATTTGAGAAATTCACTACTAGAATTCAAAAATACTATAAATGAATCTAGTTTAGCTAAACTACCTTCCCACAAAACATAAATATCATCTAAAAATCTGGAGTAATGTCTCACATGCTAAAACAAGGTGTTGGGAAAAACAATGGTCTCCTCCCAATCCAACATCACCAAATTTGCAAAGATTGGGGCACACGGTGATCCCATCGCAACACCCCTGTTTTGTCTGTAATGCTCACCTTCAAAATAAATGTAGTTATGGTCCAAAACAATGGACATACACTCCATATTCAAGCATATAATTTCCCATCCTATATGTGTGTGTCTTCTAATACTATTACAAAAAGCTTCTAAGCTTAGATCTTTAGGAATACATGAAAAGAGATCAATTACATCAATTGTTACATATAAACACGTTTCTTGCTTGATATCTGTGGGAAAATTACCCAAAAAGTCCCAGGAATCTTTTACCAAATGTGGGATTTGTGTATAAATCTGTTTTAACCAAGTATCCACAGCTACCCCTAATGTAAAAGTTTTTGAATGACTGCCTGATATAATGGGTCTAAATGGGGGGAGGTCATTCAAATCTTTATGTATTTTGGGGATACCCACCAATGTTGCTAACACCGGATACTGTACCTTAAGAAAATCATACACTTCAGAAGTAATCCTGTTGTCTATCAAAAACTCCTCTATATAGGAGTCTATACGTTGGTAAGCTATATTGATCTCATTGATAGAAACAACCTCATAGTTACTCGACTGTAATAGTATATCAAACATTTTATTAGTATATTCCAGTGTGTCATATATAACCACTCCACCTTGAATATGTGAAGGTGAAATTATCCTGGAAAACATTAACAATACTAATATAAGATTTAGACAGGGTAATTGCAACACAAATTATGTGATATATATGGTGAAGTGCAGTGCATGTCCTAGATACTATATAGGAAAGACGGAAAGATGCTTTAATAAGTGTATATACGATCACGTATACAGTATTAAAAAGAAGGATTCCAACAATGCATTGTACAGACATATAGATAAGTATGGAGAAACACATAAATTTAGATTTGCGATTTTAGAACACATAAAACATAATCCCAAGGGAGGGAATCGGAAGGCAACCCTGGGATTTAAGGAAGTATGGTGGCAACTGTTTACAGATGCATCAACTCCACCAGGCATGAACGATTATATATCAATTAAACCTATATTAAATATAAGACAATAGTGAGAAGTCTAAGGGATGTAGATGAGAAGTATGGAGGAATTACAGTATCAAAAAGTCAGTATACATTGTAAGTAAGGAAGTTAGTATCAACTTTTATTTGAGACAGAAGTTGGTACAATTTAGAAAGAATTGTTATACGAATTGTCGATATATGTTATGTTTTGAATATAGAGATCAAATATTTTCAAGTGTATTTTAATAAGTATGCATATGTATATACTTTGAAACATGTATATATTTATATTTATATTTATATTTTACAGTTTTTAAACACAAGGAATTAGTGAAGTATACATGTAAATTTTTTTATTAACTCTCATTAATTGATATGACAACTTTTAATGATTATGCTAGCATTAATATGTGTATTAAAGAGGTTTTTTTAGTGATATCACTTTAAGGGCGGACCACTACTGGAATTTTTGGTGCCTAAAAAGTTATTTAAATGTAGGTGATTGATTGTAACTTTGTTCTGAAGAAGCCAGCATAAGGTGGGTGAAAGCGTTAAACAACATCTTGTAATGAGTGGATTCTTGTTCGTACTACAATAAAAAGATTGATTTTACAGGTTTTTGGTACAGCGTTCCCTCTGTGGCTGTAACGTTGCATTAACAGTGTTATTAGAGGTACAGGTTGTGTTTAACGTTTGCCTTAAAGTAGTGATTAACAGATACACAACTAAGGAAATAGTAACACACGATTATACTTCAAGGTGTTAAGCAGAAAATATTCAAGTTCATTTGGGAGTTATGGAAGGAATCTGATCTGCAATAACATTAAAGTAAAGGGAGCATAAACAACCTTACCAGTTGATACGAAGGATGAAAGAGTTCAGAAAGATTTGTGTACAAGATGTGACACTATAATTTTTTAAACATAGCAGATTAATATTTAACAAATGTATGTCACTTTAGGTAATGCCTTCTTCTCATACTTGGTTATAACTGTTTAAAATTTCAGCTGTATTTTTTTCACTCTTAGCTTGCCTGATAGTCATATTACAGCACTTTGCACATATGCCTAATGTGAAGTAACACAAGAAATAAAGTCAGTGCTATGCCCTTCTGGGTATATATCTGGTACCTTGACAATATGGAATCTCACTGTCTTCTCTTAACATTAATCAGATGCACCATGAAATCATACTTTCTGCAACTGCATTTCACTGAGCAGATTCAGCTGAAATTTATAATGTACAAAGATATTCTAGACACTGAATAGTAAAACATATAAAGGGTTGGATTCAGGAAGAACCCAGCTATGGGAATTAAGGCTGCAGCAAAAAGGGCCCTCTAATTCAATTGCAAAAAAATAGCGATTCATTTACACACTACCGACAATCAGGAAAGCCTATTCAGCTACACATTCCCCACAATAAGGAAAGCCTTTGCTATCATCTAATTTGCATGTATCTAAATTCCTTTGTTATTATAGCAAGTGCTAATAAGCACTTTGTTGCAGTAATCATAACTAGTGACCCATGGATTGTGTTGGTACACGCATCCCTTCTCATTAACTCCCCACACACAGATGTACACATTCAAACACACACACATGAAAGACACATCCCTTTACCTCTCAACTGCCATGATATTACAAAATATCCATAACTTTGTCTCTTATAACTACCCTGTCCCTCTTCTTGGACCATTACAGTCAGTCAATAATGTCAGACATTAGCTTTTCATATTTCTTATTGTTTGGAATATGCTTTGTGCTGAAAAAAAATCTTGTTCTATTAGGTTTTATCATGAATTTGAGTGATATGTAACTGTCTGTGGTGTCTAATGTCCCCCGTGCAGGATAACAGCCTTTGCTTGTTATTCGAGGTGAGTTTAGAGATATAGTAATTCCATCACTCAAACACACACACACACACACACACACACACACACACACACACACACACACACACACACACACTCTCTCTCTCTCTCTCACACACACACACACACACACACACACACACACACACACACACACACACACACTCACACAGAAACACACACACACACACACACACACACACACACACACACACACACACACACACACACACACACACACACACACACAAACACACACACACCACCACCACCACCACTAGTTCTCATCTAAACAGTCTGACACTTACCTGTACCATGGTTTCTCCCATTGAAAATAATGGGTGAATGCTGACTTTCGGCTGTATTATTTAATATGGCTGGCAGGGTTGATTTACACAGCAAACTATTCTATAAATCACTTGGCTGTGTAAATCACTTCCCACAGGCATTTCCAGGAGAGAGCATTTTTGTATGCCATTCCCCTGAGTGCCTCATTAGCATTATCTTAAGCCTTGGGATTAATCCTGCTGAGGTGATCCTTCAAATCATGTAGAGTCACTGCAATGAGGCTGTCTATGAATTGGAAAGGGCTACTGCCACAGGAAAAGTGTCCATGGCTTAGCAGTGGTGGTAGCCCTTTATAAATCTCAGGGAATATGTATTTGCATTATATGACCAGTCTGCAAAAAATATTATCCACTCAACCTCAGTTCAGTCACAGTAATTACATAAATACCATTAGCCTATGCTAATGAGTCGGTAATACAGTGATTACACTTACACACACACACACACACACACACACACACACACACACACACACACACACACACACACACACACACACACACACACACACACACACACACACACACACACACACACACACACACACACACACACACACACACACACACACACACACACACACACACACACACACACACACACACACAAAGGTACACACACACACACACACACACACACACACACACACACACACACACACACACACAAAGGTCTGTTCTTCATTGGTCACGACCAGATTCTTTACACCTAAACAATACAGTCCTGATCCAGTGAAAGAAAAATATAATGCAAAGAAAAGCAAAACAAAAAAAAAGGATTTTGCAAGGGGATTCCCCTTTACACTTACATACCTCTGTGTCTTGCTTTGTTTTTAAATGTAAATCAAGTCTTGCACAAAACTTCTTTCATACATTTAACCATACTGCCTGCCTGCCAGAGTTCATACAGGGAAATATAACACAATCTGTTTCTTTTTTCTTCTTCAGAATTCATTAAAAATGTTGTTATGCAATATTATATGTAAGTGAATTAACATAAGTCCATAGCTAAATACTATGCTATCAGTAGCCTAGCCAATGACCAGAGTCAGAATTAAAAAAAAACAAAATTCCACTGTAACATTTTGGTTGACTATCAACTATGACTTCACTCCAGAGCTCAAAAATAGCTGCACAGAAATTCATATGGTGATAGGATGCTCTCAGAATTCCTTGGAGTCTGGATGCCAAACCAATTAGAGAACAAGCACTTGGATTATTAGACATTTTTCAGTATGGTATTCTAATTTTATTCAAGCAACTAGTAAGAGGTTTGATATGCAGATAATCAGAGCTATAGGGAGATTACATCCCTGGTCTATAGAATTTTATCTTCAGTATGAAATACCACATAATCCAATATTAATAGAGTCCAGGAATATGTCAATTATGCAGTTTATGAGCCATAGCTCCTCATTATGCACATTAACCTATATGCCAAAATCTGCCATGTTCATTGGAGAACATTTCAAGTGATTCAGAGGGTGGCCATATCCCTTATTTCATACAATGTGCATGTGTGTTTCAAACTGAAAGTGTCTGACTGTGTTTATGGTGATACCAATATGTCATGCATATGATATGAGATGTAAAATCAACAGTACTAAACTAATGTGCTATGTGAACAGGAATGCACTCCTTCCACATACAAGTTTGCAAAGTCATTGCACCATACAGAGAAATATTTGCATGCACAAAAATGTAGCAGTTCAGCATGAATGCTGATTCATTTTGTAATATTTAACTATGTGAGTGCCTTGTGACTTTATACACACCGAGCAAAGGACATCCGAGTAACCCCTTTCATGTATCTGTTTGTCCAACATGCTATTGTAATCCATATTAAAGTAACTAACTGGATGAATATGCTTGAGGCAGATGTCAACCATTCACTAAAATGAATAGGTATCTACATAGACACATGACAGATTAATTAAAGGATGATAGCAAGCAATCAAAAATAATAAACCCTAGTGTAAATGGGGCATGATATATAGCCATGATATGTACCCATTTAAGTGATATATATATATATATATATATATATATATATATATATATATATATATAGGACACAGTCCACAATACCCAGCCAGTTCTTGAATCCAGAAAGTAAATTGTAATCCACACAGTAGAAATATAAGGATCCAAGGACAGAATATACTTCAAGTAAAACTTTCCTTTAATATAGGACAACTAAGAACAAATACATAAGCGCTTTTGTAGCGGTGCTACTTCATCAGATGTATAACATAATTTGAAAAGCATCAAACATTTATATAAAGGTTACTACATCACATGACTAAATCAATTACTACTAAAAGGTATATACATTCTAAAAAGTCATATACTATTTTTTAAATTTTTTTAAAAGTACATAAATACAATTTGTCTTATATAAAAACCTAATAAAGTCATCTCCTTTTAATAGGTCAATACATATACAAAAGCAATATGTTTAAAGTAATAATATGAAAAAAGCATAAAAAGTTTAAAAAGAACTTTTTTCTATTTTTTATTTAGGCTTCTGGCCTTCAGTTTAGGTTTAATAGATACTCTGTCATTCAGGCTATGACCATAATCTCCCCTTAATCTTATAATCCATTTTGACTCTATCTGATCAGTTAAATTGTTTATATCTACTTTTCTAATATTTTCAAAGGTACGTGCTATAACCATAAACTTAAAATAATGTGTAAGGTTTGTATTTAAAATATGTTTGGATAAGGCACTTGCAATACTGCCTTTTTTGACATGATAGTAATGTTCTCTAATTCTTTTCCTGAGAGTTCTATCTGTCTTCCCTATATAAAATTTGAAACATGTTGAACAGTAAGCTAAATATACAATATGTGTTGTATCACAGGTGGCAAAAATATCAAATTTATATTTCTTATGTTGATCTGGATGATAAAATTTTCCAGTACTTTTGATATATTGACAGAAGTTACAGTGTCCACATGGTGATGTACAATGATTAGTATAGTTTCTCTTGTTATTTGTTTTTGGAACACAAAGACGTTGTTTTATGGATGTCATATTTTCAAAAATAAACCTAGGTTTTTCTTCTATTATACTTTCCAATGCTCCATCAGTGGTTAAAATTTTCTAGTGTTTTTCTATAATGTTAATATATTCTCTGATGTCATTTGAGTATTGTAAACACATTTTAATGCCTCTGGTTGCATCTTTATGTGTGTTTACTGTGCTACCTATACTATGCCTTTTACTGTAATAAGGTTTAGCTTTGCTGCTTCTTAATTATTTAATATTCTTAATACTATTATTAATTTCTGTTTTATCATAACCTCTGGCAGTAAATGCTTGTTCCAAATATTTGGTTTGTTGAACAAAATCATCATTGTCAACATTTAATCTTGATGCTCTATAGATTTGACTGTTTACTACACTTTTAAGTACATGTGCAGGATGCATACTTTCTTTGTGTAAAAACTTATTACAGTAATGTGGCTTTCTATATAATTTTGTAGTGAAGTTCCCGGCTGTGTCTAATAAGACACTAACATCTAAGAAATCTATAGAATGTTTAGATTGAGTGTGTGAAAATTTTAAAAAAGATGTGGTATTATTGATATATTGTGCAAACAATTCTAAAGAATCAACAGTTCCTTTCCAAAGCAGAAAAATATCATCTACAAAACGTCTATAGAAAACCACATGTGAATTAAAAGGTCCTTTAAACACATGTTCCAATTCCCAAATAACCAGTACTGCATTGGCGTAGCTGTTAGCACATGGTGTGCCCATAGCTACACCATGTTTCTGCCAGTATACATTCTCATTAAATACAAAGATGTTATTCTGTAAAACACAGTCAGTTAGACTAATTAAAAGTTCCATTTCTTTATCTGTGAAATTACTATACATCTGCAGAAAATGCTTTAGTTTAAATAAACCATCATCATTAAGAATCACAGTAAATAATGATGTTATATCCAGTGTAACCAGCAATAGTTCCTCTGTGTTTAACATATTTTCAGTACATACAAATAAATCATTTAAAAATGTTGGGTATCTCTCAGGACATGTTCAATTCTATTTAAAATAGGTCTAAGTTTTTTTCTCAGTATATATAGAAGCTAGCTCTGTGCACCATTTTCTTTCTGCAGTTACTAACCAGATGTTATTAGGTATATACATAGTAGGTTTCTTAAATTAATGTATATTACTGTTGCTACAAGTTTCATTATCTTTAAAATTCAACTTTAAAAGTGTATTTCTAATAAATAATTTAAAATCTAAAACCATTTCTGTAAAATCCACTTTCTGTGTTGGAATGAATGATAAACCTTTTGTTAGTAATGACATCTCAGCTTCAGATAACATATAAGTAGATAAATTTAAAACTAAACCTTCTGTTTGTCCCAAAGTATTTTTAATGTTGGTGTGCCATTCGCTTCTCCTTCTGTCTTCCATTTCATTGGATTCTGACCTCTCGAATGTAACCTGTGTTGAATCAAGGTTCTTTTCTCCTTGATAGGTAGTGGAAATGTCATGGAGCCTAAAAAAGGCGATGAAACAGTTGTTTCTCTATTTTCACTTGTTAATACCAACTGCTTAGTAACTGCTTTTGAGAAATTGTGTCTTGAAGAATTTTATGACTTACAAAAGCAACATCAAGATAATTATTGAAATAAGTATAAAATGAATTACAATTTAATTAAACAAGAATATATAGCATTAAAGAAACTCAAGGCTTACCCAGGACTCATAAAGTCCTGATTAACCCCCCTTTACGTCCTGTAGTAGCAGGTGGAAACTGAGCAAACCATGTGCTAACAGCTACGCCAATGCAGTACTGGTTATTTGGGAATTGGAACATGTGTTTAAAGGACCTTTTAATTCACATGTGGTTTTCTATAGACGTTTTGTGGATGATATTTTTCTGCTTTGGAAAGGAACTGTTGATTCATTAGAATTGTTTGTACAATATATTAATAATACCATATCTTTTTTAAAATTTTCACACACTCAGTCTAAACATTCTATAGATTTCTTAGATGTTAGTGTCTTATTAGACACAGCGGGGAACTTCACTACAAAATTATATAGAAAGCCACATTACTGTAATAAGTTTTTACACAAAGAAAGTATGCATCCTGCACATGTATTTAAAGGTGTAGTAAACAGTCAAATGTTTAGAGCATCAAGATTAAATGTTGACAATGATGATTTTGTTCAACAAACTGAATATTTGGAACAAGCATTTACTGCCAGAGGTTATGATAAAACAGAAATTAATAACAGTATTAAGAATATTAAAGAATTAAGAAGCAGCAAAGCTAAACCTTATTACAATAAAAGGCATAGTATAGGTAGCACAGTAAACACACATAAAGATGCAACCAGAGGCATTAAAATGTGTTTACAATGCTCAAATGACATCAGAGAATATATTAACATTATAGAAAAACACTAGAAAATTTTAACCAATGATGGAGCATTGGAAAGTATAATAGAAGAAAAAACAAGGTTTATTTTTAAAAATATGACATCTATTAAACGTCTTTGTGTTCCAAAAACAAATAAAAAAAACTATACTAAACATTGTACATCACCATGTGGACACTGTAACTTCTGTCAATATATCGATAGTACTGGAGAATTTTATCATCCAGATCAACATAAGAAATATAAATTTGATATTTATGCCACCTGTAATACAACACATATTGTGTATTTAGCTTATTGTTCAACATGTTTCAAATTTTATATAGGGAAGACAGACAGAACTCTCAGGAAAAGAATTAGAGAACATTACTATCATGTCAAAAAAGGCAGTATTGCAAGTGCCTTATCCAAACATATTTTAAATACAAACCTTACACATTATTTTAAGTTTATGGTTATATCACGTACCTTTGAAAATATTAGAAAAGGAGATATAAACAATTTAACTGAACAGATAGAGTCAAAATGGATTATAAAATTAAGGGGAGATTATGGTCATGGCCTGAATGACAGAGTACCTATTAAACCTAAATTGAAGGCCAGAAGCCTAAATAAAAAAAATAAAAAAAAGTTATTTTTAAACTTTTTATGCTTTTTTCATATTATTAGTTTAAACATATTGCTTTTGTATATGTATTGACCTATTAAAAGGAGATGACTTTATTAGGTTTTTATATAAGACAAATTGTATTTACGTACTTTTTAAAAATTTTTAAAAATAGTATATGACTTTTTAGAATGTATATACCTTTTAGTAGTAATTGATTTAGTCATGTGATGTAGTAACCATTATATAAATGTTTGATGCTTTTCAAATTATGTTATACATCTGATGAAGTAGCACCACTATGAAAGCGCTTATGTCTTTGTTCTTAGTTGTCCTATATTAAAGGAAAGTTTTACGTGAAGCATCCGCTGTCCTTGGATCCTTACGGTTCTACTGTGTGGATTACAATATCTATATATATATATATATATATATATATATATATATATATATATATATATATAATATAGTTACTACAGCCAGCACAACATTGACATGTGATACTTAGTGTTGCCTGTACCTGTCGCATAATGCAAATGGACATTAAATACATTTCCTACACAGCGATTATTAGTATGTTCGTATGACTAAAGTACTTTCATAAACGTCCTATAATATGCATATCTAAGCAGATACTGTATTCCATATAATGTTTTACTGGCACGGGCACACACGTAAAAAGCCTGGGCATCCACATTAAAGATGTCCCAAAAAGCAAAATTTTCCATTGCTGTTTCAACATAAAATTGTCCACTGATACTCTGCTAGCACTCAAAATATTGGTGGGTGGGGTCCAGAAGGTAGCAAGTAGTGTCATATAAAACCCTGGGGTACACAATATACAGCACTGTCCCCAGAAAACTGCAGGAGTTGTAAATAGAGGTGAAACCTTGTGACATAAGGAAGTGAAATGTGTCTCCAGAACACTTCTAGTACGCAGAGATAGTAAAACTGTGCTATGGATGTGCCATGTATACTTTATGAGGAACATTATTTCAGTAGGGTATGCCATGGAATTATGATATTGCATCAATGACTGAACTTACTAAGATCACAGAACACTGAAAGGCAGCCCTCAAAATGCCCACTAAACAAGCATTTCTTCAGGGGATTAACATCTCCCTTATGTTCTACATAAGGAGCCCATCACATCCTACTTACCTAAGCAATTCCAGCGATGTAGGCTCACATAATGTACCTGCCCTTCAATGAGATGTGATGTCAACATGTTTAGCTGCAATGAGCACTAATGCTCCATATGGCACATATCAGGAGGCAGATGTATAATGTTTAGCATCTGTGCTCTCAGTGGGCATTGTTTCTAGCTACTGCTGCCTTTGATGTAAATCCTGCACATTCTCAGCAGTATCCTCAGGTGCCAGAAATAAATTACACATATGTAGAAAATGGACTTTGAGTGTCAATTAAGGTTCACTGATTTTCCATGCCCCAGAGAGTTGAATCAATGCACAGAAAAGACAAGTCAAACAAATATGCTTAGTCACATCATGAAATCCATGTGCTGTGACAGAAATATTTTAATGTAGCTATCATTTGATAACTGTGCACTAATCACAGCTCATATAAAGCTACTATAAATGACTAGAAAAAAAAAAATAAAAACAGAACTAGTACAAGTAACTGCAGCAGTAGAAGTAAAAAAAATGTGTGTGTGTGTGTGTGTGTGTGTGTGTGTGTGTGTGTGTGTGTGTGTGTGTGTGTGTGTGTGGTGTATATGTGCATATATGTGTGTTATAATTGTTTATGCTGTATATGTCTGACAACAATGAGCTAAAATTAATTATGGTAGGTATTATTTATTATTAATACATTCAGTCATTTCCGCATCAGTAAATGTTAGTACTGTTAGCCAACAGGGTGCTGGCGGAAATTGGGCTACTGTTGGCCGAAGGAGAAGAGGAGGGCGAAGGCGTGCCCAAAGGCAGGAAGATAGGAGGAAGGTTAGGAGTGTAGCAGTGAGGGTAGGAACTTTGAATGTTGGCAGTATGACTGGTATAGGAAGAGAGCTAGCTGATATGATGGAGAGAAGGAAGGTTGATATATTGTGTGCAAGAGACCAGATGGAAGGGAAGTATGGCCAGGTGTTTATGAAACGGGTTCAAATTGTTTTATCATGGTGTGGATGACAGGAGAAATGGGGTAGGGTTATACTAAAGGAACAATATGCCAAGAGTGTTTTAGACGTGAAGAGAGTGTCTGCCCCAGTGATGTTTATGCAGCTCGAAATTGATGGTGTAATGATGAATGTTCTCAGTGCATATGCTCCTCAAGTTGGGTGTGCGATGGAAGAGAACGAGCAATTTTGGAGTGAGTTGAGTGAAGTTGTGGTGAGTGTACCCAAGGGTGAGAGACTAGTGATTGGAGCGGACTTTAATGGGCATGTTGGTGAAGTGAACAGAGGGGA
Source organism: Protopterus annectens (assembly GCF_019279795.1). Taxonomy (NCBI): domain Eukaryota; kingdom Metazoa; phylum Chordata; order Ceratodontiformes; family Protopteridae; genus Protopterus; species Protopterus annectens. The sequence goes on from NC_056734.1 coordinate 720,462,742, forward strand.
TGAGGAAGTGATGGGTAGGTATGGTGTTAAGGAGAGGAATGCAGAAGGTCAGATGATTGTGGATTTTGCGAAAGGATGGACATGGCTGTGGTGAATACGTATTTTAAGAAGAGGGTGGACATAGGGTGACGCATAAGAGTGGAGGAAGATGCTCACAAGTTGATTATATACTATGTAGGAGGGCCAGTCTTAAGGAGATTGGAGACTGTAAAGTGGTGGCAGGTGAAAGTGTAGTTAAGCAGCATAGATTAGTGGTATGTAGAATGACGCTGGTGATCAAGAAGAGGAGGAGGAATGTGAAAGCTGTGCCAAGGATTAAATGGTGGAAGTTAAAAAAGGGTGATTGTGAAGTGGAGTTTAGGGAAGAGTTAAGACAGGCACTGGGAGGCAGTGGAGAGTTACCAATAGCTGGGTAACTACAGCAGAACTAGTAAGGGTGACTGCTAGAAAGGTGCTTGGTGTGACATCTGGACAGAGGAAGGAGGACAAGGAGACCTGGTGGTGGAATGAGGAAGTACAGGAGAGTATACAGAGGAAGAGGCTGGCGAAGAAGAAGTGGGATTGTCAAAGAGATGAAGAAAGTAGACATGAGTATAAGGAGATGAGGCGATGGCAAGAGAGAGGTGGCAAAAGCTAAGGATAGGGCATATGGAGAGTTGTACTTGAGAGATTGGACACTAAAGAGGGAGAAAAGGACCTGTACTGATTAGCTAGACAGAGGACAGAGCTGGGAAAGATGTGCAGCAAGTAAGAGTGATAGGATAGTGAGGGAAAGGTACTCACAAGAGGAGAGTGTGTTGAGTAGATGGAAAGAGTATTTTGAGAGGCTGATGAATGAAGAGAATGAGAGAGAGAAGGTTGGATGATGTGGGGATAGTGAATCAGGAAGTGAAACAGATTAGCAAGGAGGAAGTAAGGGCAGCTATGAAGAGGATGAAGAATGGAAAGGCTGTTGGCCCAGATGACATACCAATGGAAGCATGGAGGTGCTTAGGAGAAATGGCAGTGGAATTTCTAACTAGATTGTTTAATGAAATTTTGGAAAGTCAGAGGATGCCTGAGGAGGGAGAAAAAGTGTTTTGGTACCTATCTTTAAGAATAAGGGTGATGTGCAGAGCTGCAGTAACTACAGAGGGATAAAACTGATTAGTCACAGCTTGAAGTTATGGGAAAGAGTAGTGGAAGCAAGGTTAAGAAGGGAGGTGATGATTAGTGATCAGCAGTATGGTTTCATGCCAGGAAAGAGCACTACAGATGCAATGTTTGCTCTGAGAGTGTTGATGGAGAAATACAGAGAAGGTCAGAAGGAGTTGCATTAAGGCCTTTGTAGACTTGGAGAAAGCATATGACAGGGTGCCTAGAGAAGAGTTGTGGTATTGTATGAGGAAGTCGGAGTGGCAGAGAAGTATGCGTAAGAGTGGTACAGGATATGTACGAGGGTAGTGTGACAGTGGTGAGGACTGCAGTGGGAGTGACAGATCCGTTTAAGGCAGGAGTTGTAAATAGAGGTGAAAACTTGTGACATAAGGAAGTGAAATGTGTCTCCAGAACACTTCTAGTACGCAGAGATAGTAAAACTGTGCTATGGATGTGCCATGTATACTTTATGAGGAACATTATTTCAGTAGGGTATGCCATGGAATTATGATATTGCATCAATGACTGAACTTACTAAGATCACAGAACACTGAAAGGCAGCCCTCAAAATGCCCACTAAACAAGCATTTCTTCAGGGATTAACATCTCATATGTTCTACATAAGGAGCCCATCACATCCTACTTACCTAAGCAATTCCAGCGATGTAGGCTCACATAATGTACCTGCCCTTCAATGAGATGTGATGTCAACATGTTTAGCTGCAATGAGCACTAATGCTCCATATGGCACATATCAGGAGGCAGATGTATAATGTTTAGCATCTGTGCTCTCAGTGGGCATTGTTTCTAGCTACTGCTGCCTTTGATGTAAATCCTGCACATTCTCAGCAGTATCCTCAGGTGCCAGAAATAAATTACACATATGTAGAAAATGGACTTTGAGTGTCAATTAAGGTTCACTGATTTTCCATGCCCCAGAGAGTTGAATCAATGCACAGAAAAGACAAGTCAAACAAATATGCTTAGTCACATCATGAAATCCATGTGCTGTGACAGAAATATTTTAATGTAGCTATCATTTGATAACTGTGCACTAATCACAGCTCATATAAAGCTACTATAAATGACTAGAAAAAAAAAATAAAAACAGAACTAGTACAAGTAACTGCAGCAGTAGAAGTAAAAAAAAACGTGTGTGTGTGTGTGTGTGTGTGTGTGTGTGTGTGTGTGTGTGTGGTGTATATGTGCATATATGTGTGTTATAATTGTTTATGCTGTATATGTCTGACAACAATGAGCTAAAATTAATTATGGTAGGTATTATTTATTATTAATACATTCAGTCATTTGATCAGACCCAAACATCTGAGCTGTACCCACTCAATGCGGTGGCTGTTTCTGTTTTGTGTGGGGATATCTGTAATAATTAGCAAAGTATGTGTTCTGACAGCAATAAGTTAAAAATTATTATTACAACTATTATTTATGTATTCATTTATGTGATCACATTCCAGCATTAGAAGTGTACACAGTCAATCAAGTGGACCAATTTGATATGCACACTTTTTGGTGTGTGTGTGTGTGTGTGTGTGTGTGTGTGTGTGTGTGTGTGTGTGTGTGTGTGTGTGTGTGTGTGTGTATGTGTGAGTGTTTGTGCCTGAGTTTCTATATATGATTGAGAGACTGTTTTTCTCTGTCTTCCTGTTTATATATACATGTATCTGAGTGTGAATAAGTATATGTACATATAGATATAGTAAAGTGCTTATGGGATGGTTAATAATTGTTAAGCATCCCCAAAGTGCTGTGATGATCTTGTCTTTCACTATGGACTAACAGAGGACAGTGCTGTCTAGCAATGGACGGTGTCAAAAGGTAAAACAGTTTTGTTTCTGTGTGTTGTTAATGTCTCTCAACTGTTAATGAATTTGTCTCAGTTTTTTACTCTGACCCACCTAAATGTTTGATTTTTCTAGTAAATCACTGAGGATTACAGTCAGTCAATAATACCAAACATTAGAGTTTCATACTTTTTTTTGCTCATAAAATGCATGTTAGTACAAAACCTGTTCTATTATTTTTTAAGTGGATGAGGCAGTGGTATGCATGATGTTATTGATGGTCAAATAACGGCTCCTTGTACAACTATGACACAGTCTAATTTGAATCCTCAAATAGCACACAGCATTCATCAGTAGGTATTTGTGTATCAAGACTGGGGCCCATAAATTTGCAGACAAGTTGGGATGACATACATGAAACCCATCCAGCTTTTAATGGTTTTACTGGATAAAAAAAGCTTCTACCAAAATCTCCTACAAAAACACCATAACAACCCTCAAAAGTTCTGGGCAGGCTTAAATCAACTACTTTGTCCAGGTCATTCCACCACCCCAGCCCCGGCTAACTACACCCATAGTTCCCTAGAGACCATAGCTAGCGCTAGCACCTTTAATAACTTTTTCACTGAAACAATCCAATCCCTAGCAAATCAGCTAACCCTCTCTAACTTAAACCACATGCCTAATCTACCCAATAATCACCCCGAATTTAGCTTCCAACCAATATCCACTAGTTTTCTCAAAACACTTCTAAAAAAACTAAAACCTACCACCCTTGCTGCAGACCTCTTCCCTGCAGAGTACCTACAAATAGCTGCAGATGCCATTGCATATCCCATACCTATCCTCATCAACAGAACCTTATCAGAAAACGCTATCCCCTCCCTCTGGAAAATATTTCACGTCATCCCACTCGATAAAGGTGGTAGCTCCTCAGACATATCTAACTACAGACCAATTGCCATTCTTTCCCCACTAGCCAAAATAATGGAGAAATGTGTACACAAGTAACTAATGCAATACCTTACACAGTATAACTTACTATCCAACGCCCAGCATGGTTTCAGGTCATACCACAGCACCACCTCAGCCCACCTTTCCTTTACTACTGCCATAAACCAAAACAGGAATGACAATAGGCTAACCTCCGCCCTCCTTCTTGACCTATCAAAAGCCTTTGACATGGTCAACCATGAACTTCTCATTCTTTCAGTAAAATCTATTTCCCTCAACAAGCCTGCTATCCAGTGGTTCCAGTCCTACCTGACTGGTAGACAACAGGCGGTACTATGGCAGGTCAAACTCTCCAGCCAGCTACCTCTCACACTTGGTGTCCCTCAAGGGTCCATACTAGGTCCAATACTCTTCTCTATTTTTATCAACAACCTCCACACTGCTATCCCTAAAGCCACCTGCATTCAATATGCAGATGATTCCACTCTCATCTGCTCAGCCACCTCCCCATCCGACCTGCAAATCTTAATCCAAAATACATTTAACACTATCGAGAACTGGCTCACCAACCAACGCCTACTTCTGAACCCCAATAAAACTACTAAATTTCTACTCTCCTCCCCCACTAGTAGATCCACCACACTTTCATTCTCTGTCACATCTAACGATGGTACCACTATTTCCCCAGATTATCACACCAAACTGCTAGGGGTTATCATAGACAATAATCTCAAATTTGACCTACAGGTCAACAAAACCATACAGACTATGAATAAGAAGCTTGGATCACTGTATAGAAACAAGACAGTTTTAACCCCACTGGCTAGGACTGCAATTGCCCGATCATACCTACTGTCTACTGTTTTATATGCCTCACCTGTACTCTCAAACCTCAACAAATCCGAACTAGGTAAGCTGTCCCAATAGCTACAATCATATTGCCAGATTCACCACTGGCTCCACCTATAGAACCCACCACTGCCAGAACCTTAAACAACTAGAGTGGCTAGAACTGCCCCGCTTAATTCAATTCAATCAACTCTTAATAGTGCACAAAATTTTGTACCACCCTGAGGATACCCCCTCATTTAAAAATATTATTAAGCCATATAGCAACCTAAGATCCCTACGGTCAGCTGATAAACTACTGGTCCAAACCCACAAAGCTAATAACTCTGCTGGTGAATCCCTGTTTGCCAACTTTGTTGGCAAAACCTGGAATTCATTGCCAAACTATATAACCCTACAATCCTCCAAAAGTCTCTTTAAAAAAACCCTCAAACAGTATCTCAAGGTGAATTGGCTATGCCCATGTACCAACCCTGGTTAAGTTATAAACTAAAGGCATATTCTGTAAGTATCATAACTTGTAACTACATCACCAAGCTCTGCTTCCAATCTGATGTATCTTACTTTTAATTGTGTCTGTCCATGAGAATTGTGAGTCCCTACTAGGGAACACTACTAAGCCATTGTATATAATCACTTTGTTTTTATAATTGTTTGCTAACTTCTATGTAATCTATGTAAGTTTGTCTATGTGGAGCTTTTTTCCCCGGGCCTCTGCTGAAAATAGACATGTATCCAGTTGGACTATCCTGGTAAACAAATGTAAAATAAATAAATAAAAATAATAAAATAAATATGGAGTATGCCCCTTCAGCAGCAACAACTGCACAAGTTATGTGCCCTCACACTAAGCATATTTCCTTACTTTCACAACTGTTGGTGCTGGTAATTTAGGATAGATCTTCATATTTTGCTATATTCTGGTTGGTCAGAGGCCTAGACAGTCAGGTACTGTAGGAAACTTACTGTAATATGAACAGACTTCTGCATGAGGTCTTAGAGGCTAGAAATCTGTATGTGACAACACTAGTCTGTTCTAGTAATGTGTTTTTTCACACACACACACTAACAATACCTCACATCTGTTCTGTGAAATGCACAGACTCACAAATGTTGCCATTAAATATTGCATATGTAGGCAGCACTGGTACAAAATCTGCAGCGAAGTACCCCAAAGTGGGCTGCCTGTCCCAAAGATTTTTTCATGTACCATCACAAGACAGCATTAGCACATTTTCCCTGCTGCCTCATAGATGTTCACCTTTTGCTTGAAGACAATTTTCACAGGTAATGGGAGTTTTTTGCAGTGGGTTACTTCGGACATGATGATTGCATGTTGAAAATGTTCTCTTGCAGTTTACATGAATTAAATCTGTGCATTAAATATATGCAACAAGTACTTCAGGCCATGCTATTCTTCTGGAAAAACTGGCTATCATGAATTTTACTGTTTTGGCCACTGGTCCATTCCAGATGGAAACCAGATATACCAACGAGATATATAAAACAACCAGATCCGCGACAAGAAGGAACACCAGCTTTAATGTAAAAATAGTAATAACGAACTGACTAAGCGCTTTCACCCTCAATTGGGCTTCATCAGAGTCAGTGTAATACAAAATAATTACCACTTTTATAGCAATTAGAAGCAGTTAATCACATCATTAACACTTTACTACATAAAATAAATTAACCCTCAGGCATCCTGCCTCACTAAACCCTAGCAAGTGTTGCAAAAAATACATATAGAATTCCACTAAAACTGTTAACTAGATAAAATTCATATACATCAAGAATTGTATAATAGATGATACCTGTAATCCATTGTTAAAAAACAATATTACTTTTAAAAATGAATAACCAAATGTGGTCAAATGAATTTATGTATATTATATAAACTGGGATTTATACTTCAATACATAGGCTATAGAAATATTGTCACTGATGCCAGGTGCATTAGATGCATCCAGGCGTAACTGCCATAAAGATTCTCTTACTTCCAACAGGGTTTTAAGGTCCCCTCAAAAATCTTTCTTAGGCAGCCTATCGATGACAAAAAATAAAAACTTTTTAAAATGAATACAGTTCTTACTGTGATTAAATAGGGCATTCGTAGATTTCCTATTTTTTATATCCCTATTATGTTCCAGTATATGGAGTCTTAATTTCCTTGTGGTCATCCCCACGTAAAATGCTGTACATGATAAGCATGTGGCCACATACGCCACTATGCTTGTGTTGCAATTACAGTGTCCTGGACATTTTAATGTTCTTTTATAACTATGAAGTTGCACATAGGGTCCTTCAATGATAAATTTGCATACACTACATGTACTGCATTTACCCCTCTGTGATGTTTTCTGATTTCGGTCATGAAATTGAGAAAAGAAGAACGTGTGACTTTAGGCCTATTTTTTTGGATAACTGCAGAAGTGATATTACAGTAAATGTTCATGACAATAACAACCCCAGTCAAAAATATTTTACTGGGATGATTATGGAGTTTAATCCCACAGGAATAAAAGTTAAGAATATTATACACACTATATGGGATAGTGTTTTCACTCATGATTTAAAAGATATACTAGGTCCCAATCCAATGTTTATCAATAGCAGAGGCTCAGATTTAAAAGACTTGTTAGAAATATGCTCTGTTACTGCTGTTCAGAAAACTTCACAGACTTACTTCCTTTAATACCATCTATAATTTCCTTTTAAGAAATAAGTTTTTGTAGATCTAACTTAAGTTCCTCAGGGATTCTTGTTATGTTGGGAACTATATTTTCTAACTTCTCACATTCATTTGTACTTATTTTATCTTTATGATCTGCTGCATAATGATAATTAAAAGCCTGCAGAATGTCCCCTATGTCCGAGACATTTTTCCTTTTTCCTTCATAAAAGATACTATCAATGTTATTAATTTTTGATTATATCTTAACTTTCATAGATAGGTTATGAAGATGCTTAGGAGAGGTAGCATAAGAATTTAATTTCAGTTTTTCCATAGCTTAATTAGTTTTATGGGATAATATTTCATTGTATTACTTATTTGCTTCTTCTATTTTCTTATTATTATCTGTCACAATTAAGTTTTTATTAGATTTGATAGATAATATTTGATTTTGGAGTTGCTGTAACTCTGAGTCCCATTCTTTAATTTTATTTTTGTACCAGCTAATGGTTTTACCATATAGATAGGCCTTAAGAGAATCCCAAACCATAATTGTGTTTGCTTCAGGTTTATAATTAATCTCTAAGAAAAGCTGAAGTTCAGAAGTTATCCAAGATTTAAAGTCTTTATTTTTTGTGATATATGAAGGAATCCTTGAAGTATTAACTAACTGATTGAATTCCAAGTGTATTGTTAACAACAGGGAATTATGATCTGAAAAGGGACAAGGTTGTATTGAAAATTTCAAGATTTTAGAATAAAGATCTTGTGAGATATAAATTTTATCTATACTAGTTTGGGTACCATGTCTATTGTGAGAATAGTAAAGAATTTGGTCCCAAAGCATTAAAGGTATATTTTAATTTAAACATTTCTGTCCATTTTTTAACTGTTTGGCTGAGGACAGTAGTCTAGGAGATTTCCTTTTGGTAGTTTCTGTAATATCTGTGATACAGTTGAAATCACCTCCTAGTGTAATATTACCTTTACAAGTAGTTGTAATAAAGTCTAAGTGTGTCTTAGCTAGTCCAACCCCCATACCTGGGAACCAGTATAAAGTAACCAGGGTCCAAATTCTATTATTAAACTTAAGTATAACTAAGGCTATAAGTCCATCATTATCTACATTTGTAAATGATTTGGGGATTTAAGAAAGTCTTTTTCCATAGAATTGTTAATCCTTTGGTCTTATTTTTATAAGAAGATTGAGCAAGTATTGTGTATTCCTTAGGGTCCCACATAAATGTGTCATTTATTTTAAAGTGTGTGTCTTGGAGAAAAACTAATTGAGCCTTGTTTAATTTAAGATAACTTAGTAGGTTGGCTCTCTTATATGGGTTGTTTAAGCCATTAGTATTTAAGGATATTATACAATTCTTGATGTATATGAATTTCACATAGTTAACAGTTTTAGTGGAATTTTATATGTATTTTTTGCAACACTTGCTAGAGTTTAGTGAGGTAGGATGCCTGAGGGTTAATTTATTTTATGTAGTAAAGTGTTAATGATGTCATTAACTGCTCCTAATTGCTATAAAAGTGGTAATTGTTTTGTATTACACTGACTCTGTTGAAGCCAAATTGTGGGTGAAAGCGCTTAGTTCGTTATTACTATTTTTTACATTAAAACTGGTGATGTCATATAGGATGTGGTATCTGATTGGTTAGTATTAATTTAAATTTAGTTGTTTTATCTGTATGAATGGAGTCTGATGAAGCGATTAGTTGTAAATCTTGGAAGCGCTTACTCTTATGTGTTTTATTAAACTGTTTGAATTTACCGAGCCGTGGCCAGTTCGTTGCTTTATTTTTATTTTAATTCTACATTCAATGGTTTCCCAGGATATACACACACATCTAAAGATGGTTTTATATGAGAATAGTCCAATAAATCCCACTAATGTGTTTTTTGTGCAGGATGAAATGACTAAACATTTCAGCACCTTTAGAATGCAGTATGTTTTGTAGTCCATGGTTGTGTAACACAGATGATCAAGCTCTTTACCCATTAAAGTCAGTTAATCATCATCATCATCATCAACCTCCTTTTTCCATTTTTCTACATGGGGTCGGGGTATTGTGTTAACTATTGCCATCTCTCTCGATTTAGTGCCACACTCCTGCCTTCTTCAACACTCATGCCTGACGGTTGCAGATCTTCTTTCACACAATCCATTTACCTCTTTGATGGACACACTTATTTCCTCTTACCTTCTTCCTGTGTGTCCCAAATCATCTTCAAGAGGTTGTCTCTGCTTTTCTGCACATGTGTCCGAACCATTGTAATCTGCTCTCTTTGATCTTTTCTGCAATTGAAATTATTTTGGCTTCTGCTCTTATGTCATCATTCCTTTGTCTGTCCCACAGTGCGCATACTATGACCCATCTTAGGCACTTCATTTCCATCACCTCTAGCTTCCTCATCTGCTCTGCTTTTACTGACCAGGTTTCTGTACCATACAGTAGTACTGGTCACACCACTGTTTTTTATACCTTTACTTTTCAACTTCTTTGGCATTCTTCCGTCATACACTACACCTGACACTCTATGCCAGTTGGCTGCAACCCCTCTAATTCTAGGCTTGACCTCTTCATTCAGACTTCTCTTCACCTTAACCACCCCTCCCAGATACTTGAATATGTTAACCTATTCCACTGTCTTCCATTCTGTCTCAGTTCTCAGCTTCTTCTGATTTCCCAGTTTGCTGCCATTACCACTGTCTTATCTGTATTTAGTTTCATACCATGTGCCTTCAGTTTTGTATGCCATTCCACTATCTTTTTCTGAAGTTCTTGATTAGGGTCTGCCTATACTATATCATCTTCATACAGCAGCTTTGTTGATCTGTCCCCTACAACCTGTTTGCTAATAGGTTCATAGGTTCATACTAGGCTATCTGCCGTAGGGCATTTATAAGCCTAGCCAGAATGTGTTTGGCTTTCGCCACCCATTTTAAATTTATTTTGCTATGCCCTTTTTCGAGGTTAGTATACTGTGCCTCTGTCTAACAGTGACACAGAAGTGATACCCGGGGTAAACCTACGATCTCCCATCCACTCATCAAGATTCCTCTTGAAAAGAGTCAATGAGGGACTCTGCCTAACCTGGACTGGGATTTTATTCCAGAGTGAAGGGAGCCTCTGGGTTATGAATCTGTCCCTCCAGCATGTCCTATTTATTTCAGTGCTGAGGTTCAAGTCTCTCAAGTGCGTAGCTCGATGGGATTTGGATTTTCTGAGGTGCAGCATGTTCATTAATTCCGGGTTGGACATGGCTTTATACGTCAGGCACAGATCGCCTCTGAACAGGCGGTATGCCACTGAGTAGAGCTGGAGTTTCTTTAACCGGGCAGCATATGGCATCTGTTTGAGCCCTTTGATCCTCTTGGTGAAGTACTTTTGGGGTCTTTGCAGTTGCTGCAGGTGTCTGGTAAGGTACATCCCAAAAGGGGCATTGTACTCGATTATGGGCCTGATGAGGGATGAGTAAAGAGGCACGATGACCTCCCCTGATCTAAATGTGAATCCCTTCATGATTAGGTGGGCTATATAAAATGTTTTTCTAACCACTTTGGCCACGTGGTTGTCAAATGAGAGATTGCTATCAACTTGGGTCCCCAGATCCCTAATTACTTCTTCTGTACTTAATGGATTACCACCTATGTGGTAATTTGTGGGCACTTTGTTTTTGCCAAAGGGGATGACTATACACTTTTTGGCATTTAGCTTGAGGCCATGGCAATGGCACCAGTTGTCTGTTTCTATGAGGCCCTTTTGGAGGATGCTTGTGTCGGCTGGAGAGTCGATTATGGCGCGCAGTTTGCAGTCATCTGCGAACTTGGTCAGCCACAGTCCTTCCGTGTTGGCCTGTACCTCCGAGAAATATATACCGAACAAGAGAGGTCCCAGGACTGAGCCTTGTGGGACACCACTTGTAACTGGTTTGGAGTCTGACATGGCTCCAGCAATTCTAACCATGTGGGTTCTGTCCTTGAGCCAGTTTGCAATCCATCTAGTGACATAGGGGTTTATATTTAAGCTGGTGAGCTTATCTATAATGCCCGAGTGGGGTATTGTATCGAAGGCTTTTGCGAGGTCCAGGTAGGCTGTGTGGACCACCTTCCCCTCGTCAATGGCCTTGGTGACTGTTTCAAAGAAACCAACCAGGTTTAAGAGGCAGGATCTGCCCTTAACAAAGCTGAACTGGGTAGGATCCAGTGTCTGTAGGTCCCCAATATCTTTATTTATGAGGTCCATGATGATCCTTTCCATAGCTTTACAGACCAAGCTAGTCAGGCTTATGGGGCGATAGTTTCCAGGATCCGTTGAGGCACCACCTTTATGGAGAGGGACCACTGTTGCTGTACGCCACTCTTTGGGCACATATCCTGTAGTAAGGCTGAGATTGAACAGTAGTTTTATGTTTGGGTTTAGCTCTTCTTGGCGTTCATGTAGGACGCAGCCCGGGACACCGTCTGGTCCCATTGATGCTGTGTTTTTTGCTTTGGAGAGGGCGGATCTTACCTGAGCATCTGAGATGTCAGGGGGGCAGCACTCTGCTGGGATAGATATTTGCCCTTTTGGTGGGCGGGGTGGGGAGAGAAGTTTGCGCTGAACCTGTCAGCTAGGATGTTGGCAATGTCTGTGGGTTCAGTGTATTTTTTGTCATTTTGGACTAATTCTTAGCATATCTGGGAATTACCACCCAGGTTCCTAACATAACTAAAGAAAGCCTTGTGATTATCCTTAGTGTCCTGTGCAATTTTCTCTCGAAGCTGGCCTTAGACAATTTTATGAGTGCCCGTAGTTTTTTGCTAATACTGATCAGTGATGCCTTCCCTCTTTGGGATTTTGCTCTATCATTTAGTAGCTTCCTCCTTCTATTGTATAGTTTGTTTATGGCTGGGGTCCACCAGACAGGACGTTTGCCTTTGGAGGATTGGGTCTTGGTTTTATTTGGGATCGCATGATCCATGCATTCCTGAAGGTGTTCATAGAATGCGTTTATAAAGGATTCTGCGGTCTGGGCCGTATTTTCCACAGGCCCGGGGGCTTTGAAGGATTCCACCTCGGTTTTGAGGAGTGTGAAATTTGCTTTAGAGAAGTTTTTCACTTTGGTTTTCTGGGCAGGGGGTGGGGTCAGGATGTGAATATCCAGTGAGATTACCAGTGAGGGATACACTTCTGGTCTGGAGCATAGAGTCCCCATGTTGGTGATGATCAGGTCCAGTATGTTTTCCTCTCTTGTGGGAGTGGTAACAAGTTGTTCCATAGCATTTGAGTTTATAAATTCTAGGAACCTTTGGGCTAGGGTGTTGGAGCTAGAGTAATGCTCCCAGTCTATGTTTGGGTAGTTGAAGTCGCCCAATATAATGGTGTTTGGAGAGACCTTCATATCTTCCAGTGTTCTCAGGAAGGCCGAGTGGGGTTCCTGGGTTTGGGAGAGTGGTCTGTAGCAGGCTATAAACTGGAAGGCAGTTTTACCCACTGTTAGTTGTGCATGGATAGTCTCTGATGCTTCGTGCTTTGCCACCAACCTGGAGGTGTGGGTATCTTTGATGAATATCGATACTCCCCCTCCTTTTGTGTTTCGGTCCAAGTTTTGGGGCCGAAAAGCATGGTATGAGGTATAACCTGGTAGTGCTGGGGTGCTCTCGGAAGCCCTGAACCAGGTTTCTGTTACTGCACAGATATCGATGTTCTCCATGCTAAGGAGAGTTTCGAGTGCATGCATCTTGAGGTTTAGACTTCTGGCATTGAGTAGCATTACTCTTAGTTTCTTATCCCTTGTGATACCTATGGAGGTGGGTTTGTCTTTTGAGCCTTGCCTAAAAAAGGCACTATGGGGGTAGCAAGAGCCTTTGCCAATATCCGAAAGCCCAGGGGTGACAGGTGCAAGCCGTCCCTAGCGAAGCATCGTGGCTTGTCGAGCATATCATCCCAAGCTGACAGGCATTAGATCCCCTTTGAATGTATGAACAGCAGTGGCCTCAGATCTGAACCGTGATATACATCTACTCCCACTGGGAACCCCTCTGTGAGACCGGACACTGTTTGCACTTGAGTCACTGTATACTTGTACATAACTTGCACTAGTTGTGCCATTGTTTCTGGTACTTTGAACCACCACAGGACTGCCCAAATCAGCTTTCTTGGGACCTTGTCATATGCTGTCTCCAAGTCTAGGAACACCCAGTTGGACTTTTTCCTCATAGCTAGCTTCTTTTCTGCTATCTGTCTCAGTGCTAACATCGGGTCATTTGTGCTGATCTGAATCTGAACTGCATCCTGATCCAAATCCGAACTGTTCATCTCCCATCTTACTTTCTACTATGTTGCGTATCCATCTATCAATCGCCCTCTCCAGAACTTTCATGTAATGTGCCAGGATATTGATACCTCTGTGCTGCCCACAGTTGTGGATGCCCCCTTTATTCTTGGACACTGGCAGGAGTATGCTTGTTCTCCAGTCATCTGGGATATACTTTTCTCTCCACACTGCTATGAGTATCCTCAGGAGCCATTTCTCCCTTATCTCGCCCAGCATCGTTATCATATCTGCTCTGACCTCATCTGAGCCTGCTGCTTTACTTGACTTCATTTTTCTTAGTGCTATTGTTACTTCTTCTAGGGTAACCTCTTCTTCTTCTTCTCTCATTGTAGCCTGTGTCTGGGGCAGTACAGGTTTTATTAAGTTTTCTTCATTTAGAAGTTGCAGGAAGTAGTCCTTCCATCTGCCTTTGACATCCTGTGGGCTGGTGAGCAGGTTGTTGCTGGGATCTCTTATTAAGGGTGTCTGACCATCTTCTTTATCTTTCTGTCTTTGGCATGCAACCTGATATAGTTTCTTTGTGCCACCTACTGAGAAATGTTCCAGAATTTGGTAGAGTGTCTCTGATGCCCTATTCTTTGCTATTGCAACTCCTTTCTTAGCTTCTTTGTTAGCCAACGAGTATTCCTTCCTAGCCCGGTTAGTCTTTTCTATCTCCAACTTTTTCCTGCACTCATTCTTTCTTTTGATGATTTGCTGGACTTCTGCGTTCCACCACCAGCTTTCCTTATGTATTGTATTTCCCTATCTGGCTCAGTCACATGTCTGTTCTATAGTCCTCGCACATGCTGTTTTGAAGTGCTGCCATCCTTCTTCAACTCCTCCAATTTCCTCCTCTTCTTGGTGTGCTAGAGCCCTGAGTAACTCCTTGAACTGTTGTACTTTCTCTACAGCCAACTTCTAGGTCTTTGACTTGGTGTCTGTTGACCTTAGATCATTCTCTGACCACTGCTTGCACCTAACTGTGGCAAACAGAGGTTTATGCTGTGGGCCTACTGTTTTACTGTGAATGACTTTGCAATCACTGATTCTACCCCAGTGCCCTTTCCTTACTAGGATGAAGTCTACTTGAGTTGCATGTTGACCACTCTTGCATGTGATCTTGTGACTGTCTCTTTTTCTGAACCATGTGTTGCCTACTATCCAGCCATTTTCCAGACAGAAGTCTAGAATGACTTCTCCTTCTTTATTCCTGTTGCCCCACCCATGTGGACCATATCCTGTTCTGTTTGTTCCAATATCTGCATTTAAGTCACCCATTATCAACACTAATTCATGTTGTCCTGCTTTATGTAGTAAGTCCTGCAACTGCTGTCTGAATGCACTCCTTTCCTCACTATCACAACCCTGCTGTGGGGCACAGGCTGAGATTATGAATACCGCCCTGTCATTACACTGGAGTCTGATTGTCTTGAGTCTGTTACTAATTCTGATGACATCCCTCACTGCCTTCTGAAGCTTCTGTCTCACCACCATTCTAACACCATTTCTAGCTTGTCCTCCTTCTGAGTAATAGCCTCTGGATCCCAAGCCAAGTGGCTTTCCTTCCATCTTGTTTTTTGGATATATATGATGTCCAGCCTCCTCTGTATCATCATAATCATCCACTTCCAAGCGACGTCCTGTCAGTGAACCTACATTGAGTGTAGCAATTCTTTCATGTTTGCAGGTTGATTGGCTTTATGTGCAGATTTCAGTAGGGGCACGTACTTCCATCCCACCATTAGTATGGGTCCCTACAGTAGATCAGATCCTCAACCCACTTATACCAGTAACTATCCATGTCCATTTTGGCAACATTAGCCAACAAGACTGAATCACCTACAACAATATTTTACACCATTGAGTGGCTAGCCCTGCCATGGCACGCAGTCTGTGATCCATGTTTTCCTATATTGAGGATACTGCACATCATAGTAGATGCCCAAAGTGGTTGGTATATACAACTCTTCACCCTACAGGGCACCATGCAGAGTCTGTGTTGCTGCCCACATTTCCATTCATTAGTGAGTTTGAGATGGAAACACTCAGCATGCTTTTTGGAAGTGGGAGGAACACAGAAATACAGGGAGGACATGCAGACTCCAAGCAGACATTGGCCAGAGGTCAGGATCAAACCTTATACCATGTGAATGGTTCGCAAAGACCTTAACCATTATTCCAACTGCTCTAGCCTAGTACATATCAGTTCAAAGTCAGTTAAAGTTAGTTAAGCTTCTAAACAAATAGGATTCTGATGGTTCTGCCTCACTTGTAAAAACCTTGTATTATCCCATGTTATTTTTTTATTTATATTTTTTGTCATGTTTAATGCCTCACATTTTTATGATAATGTCTCATTATATTGCTATATCCTGTTAACAAAGTAGTCGTTGCTCACTGTGTGGGTAGCAGTGTGGTGAAGCAGTTGCCATAGCTGTCTCACAACATTTGGTTCTCTGGTTCAATTTCTAGCTGAAGTCCCTTGTGTTCAGTTTTGTTGAGTTCTCCAGATGTCCTCTTATATCCTAAAAACTGCCTATAGGTATTCATTTAGTGAGTTTCTGTGTGTGTGTGTGTGTGTGTGTGTGTGTGTGTGTGTGTGTGTGTGTGTGTATGTGAGACAGAGAGAAAGAGCGAGACTCTGTCATCCTCTCCTTGACCAGTTCTACTCCTTGCACATACTAATTGTTGGAATAAGCTTCAGATCCTCCAAAACCCTTAAAGTGGGGTGCAAGAGAATGAACAAGTGCTTGTTACTGTAAATACTTCAGCATAGTGCCATACACATTTTCTCAAATTAAGCACTAAAAATACTTTAAAGCACGTGAAAGAGTAAATTTTAGTCATGGTTTTATACATAAAACTCAAGGGACATGAAAACACTGACAAGGGAAAAACTAAAAAACAATCTTCAAAATCTGGCAGGTCGTTGTGGTGGGACGGCATTTTATGGAACACCTTTCTTGTTCTTTATCTGATTTTTGTCTAGAAGATACTATGACCTGGTCTAGCTTTTGTCTTTTGCCAAAGGCCAGAAAAGCATTAAGTTTCTCTTAGTGTTGCCGAATTAAATTACACAACAGATCCATGTTGTTTAAAATATATATACATTAAATGTGGCAGTGACATAATAGGTATATACTGCAAACTAAATGCTACTCATTCTGTGCCATAACATTGTAAAAAGCAAAAATCACAGTTTAATTTTACTTGCCAATGACATGTCATTTTATATAGCATAGTAAAGCTGAAATGGAAAAAAAAAAGACAAGTTGCCTAGCCAGCACAGTTTCCTTGATTTGTGTACCTAATATTTTTCTGTCACTTCTCCTCTGCCTCTTCTTGTAGTCCACCACACCTTCTTGAAGAATTTTTGTGGATTTATAGCCCACAGTCTGTTTGATAACCTGATCAGTTTATTCATGTTGGTTGAATATAGTACCCTTGATCTAGCATGCATTATCTATCCCATTTTTTCCACTAGCAGTATGTCATCACACTGTCTCCTTATTGCTTTGTACAGCTATATTGCATCTCCCCTTTTCAGTGATCCACACATGAGAATAACACGTTCCCCCAAATGTCTCTTATCCCCCTTGACCTTCACTTCCTTTATTACCATGCTAACCTAACTAATTTGACATTCATATGGGCACAAAAACAGAACAACGTACCCCAGCTGGGACCTGATCAGTATCGTTACAGAAGTGATATGATGTCTGTATTCCTGAAGTCTCGTCCCCAAGGGACTATCACATCACCTTACTGGCCTTGGCTGCAGGTTTCTTTTTTTGATGTTTCTCAGGCTAAAAGTAACCCTGGACCCACCACCTATAGTTTGGATACACTTGTCTACAGGGCTGGCAATGCTTCTGTTCCTGCCACAGCCTGATGCTAAATATCTGATGTAATTGCTATATGAAAGTCTCATCCTGATCTGTGTTTTGTTAGTGTAATTCACCCATTTGCTATTAAAATTTGTATTTGTTAGAACCTACAAGATCATAGGATCATAGGAGGTTACTAATCTAATGGCCCTGGGGTCCTTACAAGCCTAGCCAGGAGTTTATCCCCAAAACAAAACATCAGTCAGCACCTAAACCTCAGTCAGCACCTATCACACCTGTCAATGAGGAACACAGGTGGACCCCCTGGGACAAATTTGTGGTTTCTCATCCACTCTACAATCTTGGGCTTGAAGAAGGTCAGTGAGGTGCTTTGTTTGACATGCATGGGAAGTCTATTCCAGAGAAGGGGCAGCCTCTGGGAGACAAACCTGTCTCTCAAACAAGTTTTGCTGATGTCACATATAAGATTCAGGCCTTTTGAGTGGGTAATGTGTGAGGAGTTAGACGTATGGATATGGATCATCTCTAGTAGGGCAGGGTCTGAGATTGCCTTGTAGGCGAGACACAGATCACTCTTGAGCAATCTGTACTATACCGAATTAAGTGATAGTGATTTCAGCCTGTCCACATAGGGCAGGTGTTGGAGGCCATGGATTCTCTTTGTGAGGTATTTCAGTGGCCTTTCCAATTGGTGCAGATGTTTGGAGAGGTACATACCAAATGGGGCATTATACTCAATTATTGGTCTAATGAGGGAGGAGTATAGAAAGGTAATAACCTCTTTTCTGGATGCAATCACTTTACTTGTGAGATGAACCAAGTAAAAGGCTTTTCTGACCACTTACACTACATGATGGTCGAATGTGAGGTTGTTATCAACCTGAATGCCCAGGTCTCTCACCACAGGTTGTGTGCTTAGGGGGTTGCTGTTGATGTGCCAGTCAGTAGGGGCTGTTTTTTTGCTGAATGGTATGATGATACATTTTTTTACATTTAGCTTGAGGCCATAACTTTGGCACTGTCATTAGTTGCTGTGAGACTCTCTTGCAGTATGTTAACATCATCTGGGGGAGTCAATGACAGCACCCAACTTACAGTCGTCTACAAACTTTGTCAGCCACAGGCCTTTTGTCTTTGCCGGGACCTCTGAGAAGTAGATGCCAAACAGTAGAGGTCCCAGGACAGATCTCTGGGGAACTCCACTAGTGACAAGTCTGCTATCAGAGGTGGATGCACCTATTTTGACTTTGAGGGTTCTGTTGGTGAATCAGTTGGCCACCCACATGATGAGATAGGGATTTATGCCAAGTTCATAGGTTCATAGGTTCATACTAGGCTATCTGCCCTGGGGCATTTATAAGCCTAGCCCGATTGTGTTTGGCTTACGCCACCCATTGATTTGAGTATACTGTGCCCTTTTTAAAGTTTAGTTTACTGTGCCTCTGTCTAATAGTGACACGGAAGTAATCCCTGGGACAAACCTACGATCCCCCATCCACTCATCAAGATTCTTCTTGAAGAGAGTCAGTGAGGTGCTCTGCCTAACATGAATTGGAATTCTATTCCAGAACGAAGGGAGCCTCTGGGGTATGAATCTGTCCCTCCAGCATGTTCTATTTATTTCTGTGCTGAGGTTCAAGTCCCTCGAGCGTGTGGCTCTACGGGATTTAGATTTACTGAGGTGGAGCATGTCCATTAATTCTGGGTTGGACATAGCTTTATATGTCAGGCATAGATCGCCTCGAAGTAGGTGGTATGCAACTGAGTAGAGCTGGAGTTTTTTTAACCGAGCAGCATATGGCATCTGTTTGAGTCCCTTGATCCTCCTGGTGATGTACTTTTGGGGTCTTTCTAATTGCTGCAGGTGTCGGGTAAGGTAGATCCCGGAGGGGGCATTGTATTCTATGATGGGCCTGATGAGGGATGAATAAAGGGGCACGATTACCTCTCTTGATCTAGATGTGAATCCTTTCATGATGAGGTGGGCTATGTAGAAGGTCTTTCTAACCACTTTGGCAATGTGGTTGTCAAAGGAGAGATTGCTATCAGCTTGGGTCCCCAGATCCCTAATTACTTTCTCTGTACTTAATGGGTTACCACCTATGTGGTAATTTGTGGGCAAATTGTTTTTGCCAAAGGGTATGACTATGCACTTTTTGGCATTTAGCTTTAGACCATGGCTCTGGCACCAGTTATCCGTCTCTGACCTTTTTGAAGGATGTTTGTGTCAGCTGGAGAGTCGATTATGGCACCCAGTTTGCAGTCATCTGCGAACTTGGTGAGCCATAGTCCTCCCACATTGGCCTGTACCTCAGAAAAGTAAATACCGAACAAGAGAGGTCCCAGGACAGAACCTTGTGGGATGCCACTTGTGACCGGTTTCGAGTCTGACATGGCTCCAGCAACTCTGACTCTGTGGGTTCTGTCTTTGAGCCAGTTTGCGACCCATCTTGTGACATAGGGGTTTATATTTAGGCTGGATAGCTTATCTATGATGCCCGAGTGGGGTATTGTGTCAAATGCCTTTGCGAGGTCCAGATAGGCTGTGTGGACTACCTTCCCTTCATCTATGGCCTTGGTGACTGTTTTGAAGAAGTCGACCAGGTTCAAAAGGCAGGATCTGCCCTTGACGAAACCAAATTGGGTAGGATCTAGTGTCTTTAGGTCCCCAATGTCTTTGTTTATGAGTTCCATAATGATCCTCTCCATAGCCTTGCAGACTAGGCTAGTCAGGCTTATGGGGTGATAGTTTCCAGGGTCCGCAGAGGTGCCACCTTTGTGGAGTGGGACCACTGTTGCTGTATGCCATTCTTTGGGCACATATCCTGTAGTGAGGCTGAGATTGTAAAGCAGTTTTACTTGAGGGATTAGTTCTTCTTGGAGTTCATGTAGGACACAACCCGGGATGCCATCTGGTCCCATGGAAACAGTGTTTTTTGCTTTGGAGAGGGTGGCCTTCACCTGAGCATCAGAGATGTTTGGGAGGCTGAACTCTCTCGGGATAGATACTTGCTCTTTTGGGGGGGAGGGGGTGGAGAAGTTTGCACTGAACCTGTCTGCCAGGATATTGGAGATGTCTGTGGGTTCAGTGTATTTTTTGTTGTTTAGAATCAACTCAGAACAAGTCTGGGAGTTGCATCCCAGGTTCCTAACATAACTGAAAAAAGCCTTATGATTGTCTTTAGTGTCCTGTGCAATTTTTCTCTCGAAGCTGGCCTTGGAGGATTTTATGAGGGATCGTAATTTTTTGCTAGTACTGATCAGAGATGCCTTCCCTTTTAGGGATTTTGCTCTATCATGTAGTAGCTTCCTCCTTCTGTTGTACAGTTTATTTATGGCTGGGGTTCACCAGACTGCACACCTGCCTTTGGATGATTGGGTCTTGATTTTGTTTGGGATAGCATGATCTATGCATTCCTGGAGATGTCCGTAGAATGCGTTTATATAGGATTCTGCAGTTTGGGCCGTAGTTTCCACTGGCCCTGGGGCCTTGAAGGATTCCACTTCAGTTTTGAGAAGTGTGAAGTTCGCTTTTGAGAAGTTTTTCACTGTTGTTTTCTGGGCTGGGGGTGGGGTCAGGATGTGGATATCCAGTGAAATTAATTTATGGTCTGATCTTACCAATGAGGGATATACTTCTGGTATGGAGCATAGAGTCCCCATGTTGGTAATGATCAGGTCTAGTATGTTTTCCCCTCTTGTGGGAGTGGTGACTAGTTGTTCCATAGCATTTGAGTTTATAAATTCCAGGAACCTTTGGGCTAAGGTGCTGGGGCTTGAGTAATGCTCCCAGTCTATGTTTGGGTAGTTGATGTCGCCCAATATAATGGTGTTCGGAGAGATCTTCATGTTCTCCAATGTTTTCTGGAAAGCCGAGTGGGATTCCTGACTTTGAGAGGGTGGTCTGTAGGATGCTATAAACTGAAAAGCAGTCTTGCCCACTGTCAGTTGCACATGGATGGTCTCCGATATTTCGTGCAATGCCACTAACCTGGAGGTGCGTATATCCTTGATAAATATGGAAACTCCCCCTCTTTTTGTGGTTCGGTCCGGGTTTTGGGGCTGAAAAGCATGATATGAGGTATAACCTGGTAGTGCTGGGGTGCTCTCTGGAGCCTTGAACCAGGTTTCTGTCACTGCACAGATATCGATGTTCTCCATACTGAGGAGAGCTTCAAGTGCATGCATCTTGAGGTTAAGACTTCTGGCATTTAGCAGCATTACCCTTAGTTTCTTGTTCCTTGTGCTGTCTATGGAGGTGGGTTTGACTTTTGAGCCTTGCCTAAAAAAGGCACTATGGGGGTGGCAAGAGCCTTTGCCAATATCCGAAAGCCCAGGGGTGACAGGTGCAAGCCGTCCCTAACGAAGTAACGTGGCTTGTCGAGCATGTCATCCCAGGCTGACAGACACTGGATCCCCTTTGAATGACACCAAAATTTTAGCCAATTGTTAAAATCGATCATTTTGTCTTTATATTGTGGCATCATTCTAGGTGAGGGTAAGATGCTGCTCAAGGTCAGGGTCATACCGGCCTGGGCTACATGATCAGAGAGCTCCTCTATGTCTCTTTTCATGTAGTCGAGGGATGTCTGCTTTGGAGGTCTCTGTTGCTTAGGTAGGTTTTTATTTAGAGCTTCCGAGTATGTTTTTGTGTTTTTATATGTTTGGTTCGCTGTTGTGGTGGGACTATGTGATACTGGAATTGTGTTGTGTGAGGTCACCTTCTCCTCCTGACTGGTTACACCAGTTTTGAGATGAGAGAGCTCAGCCTCCAGTTTGGCTATATGGTTGCATCTCTCACATATATTATATTATTAATAAGTTATGTTAGCTTTTCAATGATGCCCATGTGGGGAATGTCTTGGCCAATTCAAGGCAAGCTGTATGCACTGACTTTCCCTCATCCAGGGCCTTGGTGACAGTCTCAAAGAAGTCAACCAGGTTCAACAGGCAAGATCCACCCTTAACAAATCTGAATTGGGTGTAGTCGAGTGTGTAAAATATTTTACAAATTCTCACCATTAAATCTTACAGGTCACATTTTAAACTACTCTGTCAATCTCCTCAGGTGTTAGAAGACTACTTCAGTCTGTTCTACAGTATGTTTATCTGCAAATAAGCTGATCTTCTTCTCAGTGTGCCTTATTATATTTAACACAAGACCAGCAAAAAGCACTAGATGAAGAAACAACTTCTATGAAAGGGCAATAAATATTTCTTTCCTTTTAGAGGGTTCCCCTAACTACAGCTCATTGCATCCTGCAGTCCAACACCCTTCAGTCCATTTACTCAGTCCAAATTCCTTCAGTTTGTTTATCAGTCTCCTGTGATGGGACTAAGTTGACAAAGGCTTTCCAAAAGACAAGTTACACAATGCTGACCAGTTTCTCCATTATTAGAAGAGGTTTGTACTTTAAGAAGATGTGGTTGGCTACAAGAAGAGGCAGAGGAGGAGTGACAGAAAAATATTAGGTACACAAATCAAGGAAACCATGCTGGATAGACATTTTGTCCTTTTTTTTCTATTTCAACTTTGTTATGCTATATAAAATGGCATGTCATTGGCAAGTAAAATTAGTGCAGTCCATTGGAAACATTGAATCAGGTTGGACTGACATGGCCTGTTTTTCAGGATCCATTTGGGTATTTACCCTGCAGTTTGTTGCCTTTCAGGAAAGCACCTGACCTTTCTTCAGTATTCTGTTTTATAACTTTCCTTGCAGCTAAGGCCTGACTTATTGGTCTGTGACAATTCAGACCTAGCTCCTCTCTTATAGGGTAGCAACACCATGACCTGCATGCATTCACATTGCCTTTGCTGACTAAGTGGTTAGATATCTGTCAGAGTATCATAAACACTAGATATCTGTCAGAGTATCATAAACACTTAAGGTTGCCAGCTTTTTTTCTGGCTAAAACCGGACTAAGGTCACACTCCTTGCATCACCCATAACTCCACCCATTCCCACCCCCTCTCCCATCCATGGTCCGCCCATTTTGTGACATCATTGTGACATCAGCTGATGGGAATGCCCTCTTTTTTCTGTTCTGGATGCCTGCTTTTAGCCGATTTACTATGCTTTTTTGTAAAAAATCATAGTAAATCAGCCAATTTAACAAACACTGATCCGTTTTTCCTTTTTGAACAACAGAACTGGAGTTTTTTTACAGTTTTTCCTGACTACCAGAGAATTGATTTGATTTGTGGATAGTCCAGAAAGAAACGGATAGGTGGCAACAGGGATGATTTCCAATTTCCCACCTATTGGTCAAAGTTATGCTTAAACAGGGCTATGGATGGACTCTACTTCATATGGATGATGGATGGGAAGCTTGTTCCAGTGCATGGGGACCCTCTGAGACACATTTGTGTGTCATCAATATGGCCTATTTATGTCACAAGCAAAATTTAAATCCTTGGATCCAATGGTTCTGATACTGTTCATTTTGTGGATGTCCAAAAGGTCCATCTGTGCTGGATCCAAGGACACCTTGTATGCCAGACATAGATCATCTCTCAGTAACCTGTAGGAGACCTGGTATAGTGATAGGGCTTTAAGGTGATCTGTATAAGACAATGTGTTTAGACACTGGATTCTTCTAGTAAGGAAGCTTTAAATAGCAAGGGCGAATGGACCACATCAAAGACAGTTTTCAAGAGGCAAAACAGACTTCAGAACTACAACGGCTAAGCAAAGCCTAGCAGTTACTAAGCAACAAGTAGCTGTATTACCAACAAAAGTGGCAGATTGAGGTTCTTCTCAAGAAATGCAACCTTAAAAAGCTCATGTTCCTCGAAGTTCCACATTGAAAGGGTCTGCCACACATTCAGTGTTAGGAATTTTTAACTGACATTCATGGTAAATAGAAATAAATCATATTCATTTATTAGAAGATCTTTTTTATAAGTAAAACCAGTATATTTTTACTATCCTATGACCTTCCTGGTTAATGTTGTTAGTAAGGCGTATGTGTTCCACATTTTGCCCATTTGGTCCACGTTATGAAGGCTAGTGTTCCTCATTTTGGTGATGGAATGTTGAGAGTTATGCTGGAAACTGTGTAAGGTTAGCCCACACTATTCCTTTCAAAGAACAGTCTTGTTTTGAATATTAAAAAAAGTTACATTGAAATTGAACTCTCGACCGTGCATAAGAAGTGGTCAAGAATGCAGATGCCGGTATAGAAATAACTTTTATAGCACATTCCGTAAGTTTTTATTCACTGAAAGGGTAAGTAAAACAACAGAGGATTTTTCTTCAGCGTGTATTAAGAAGTTGTTGTCTGCCAGTATTGACTGATAGTAGTAATTTCCATACATTTGAAAAGCAGTAATAGAGCAAGCTTCCATTGCCTATCAGTGTGACTCTGAGCAAAAACATCCATGGAGATTAGTGCTCTACCTGACTCACCTCCTGTATAGCCAAAAAGCACACCGGGACCATCTGCAAGCACAGCATCAATAACCTTAATCAAAGGTGCTACTACTTACTTTTATAAAATATATAAAATGGGTTTGTAAAATAAGCATAAACCTCAGAATTTAGGTTCCTCTGCATGGAAATGAAAAACTAATAGTCACATCAGCACAATTGCACATTTTACAAAACATCCATCTGGCAATAACTTAAGCCTACCTCTATATGTGCATCTGCTTCAGCACAACAGGGCTGTGACTTCTGAATCATTGTGGACTGCCGGCCCATCACAAAAAAAGATCGGTAAAAATTCATGAGGGTGCCTAAAATCCTAAGGACTGCTTTTCTGTTACCGATCTTGTTTACAACTGCCACCCTGTAAAATGTCAGACAGACTGTAGAACCCAGAGTTTATGACAGTGCTGCTGTGTTGATCCACAGCACTCTACAGCCTCCAGTTCCTTGCATATAAAATGAAAAGGAGCAAGTTTTATCAGCTAAGCTAGCCATGACCTGTGATGAATGATTGTTTTTCTACGAGTCTGGCCGCTAATCAAATTCTGAAACATGGTCACTCACTGTACCAGTACTGCAGTTAATCATGCTAGGCTGCTTAAAATGTAGGTTCTGTGTGTGTATGCCTGACTTGAATATATGTTATATGCATCCAGTTTTCTTTAAAAAGTGATTAAGAATTATGTAGTGTGTTTGGGGTCTGAAGGCAATAAGGAGGGGGAGAGAGAGAGAGAGAGAGAGAGAGAGAGAGAGAGAGAAAGATGGGGCAGGAGAAATGCTTGCGACCATGGCAGTGGCACAAAACCTGGACTTCACGTGTCCGGTTTTGAATGTAATTTGTAACCGGACAATTTGTCAGAAAACCGGACAGTCCAATCAAAAACGGACAGCTGGCAACCCTATAAACACTAGATATCTGTCAGAGTATCATAAACACTAGATATCTGTCAGAGTATCATAAAGACATCTGCCAGCATGTTTAAGATCATGGAAGGGTATGCTGTCGCCCATTAACAGCTGGACTTTCCTTTCTACTACTGCTCTTGATAAGTTGTCTGTCAGAGGTACTCTTCTTTTCTTGATTTTTCTTCACAAACTGACACATTTTCTTCTCTTTTTTCTTGCAATTGGAATCTTAGAATTCATTGAGATTTTGTCTTTTTTATTTTTCTCTATCCCTCCGTCTTTCTTCTCGTTGACCAGTAGCTGTATCTCTGTTATGACAATCTTTCTTTCACTTAAAGTAAAGTAACTTTTCTTCTCTCTCTTTATTCCTTAAGTTAGATCTTTCTGTGAATTTGTTTTTGTAATTTTTATATTATCTGTAGTCCCTTTATTTTAGCCTCACCATTCTCCTCCCTATACATCCTCTTTATCAAAAACAGGAAAAGTTCCTACCTTTTGTATGGCTTGCCTTCTTCATCTGATTAATGAACCACATATATGGATACTACATGTGTGCGCATGCACACACACACACACACACACACACACACACACACACACACACACACACACACACACACACACACACACACACACACACACACACACACACACACACACACACACACACACACCACAGCTACACACACACACACACACACACACACACACACACACACACACACACACACACACACACACACACACACCACACACACACACACACACACACACACACACACACACACACACACACACACACACACACACACACACACACACACACACACACACACACACACACACACACACACACACACACACACACACACACACACACACACACACACACACACACACACACACACACACACACACACACACACACACACACACACACACACACACACACACACACACACACACACACACACACACACACCACAGCTACACACATATGCATACATTTCTTTCTTTCTTGGTTCTTCAAACATATGAAAGTTATAAAATCTTTGAACTGTAACAAAACATATAGCAATATGTTAATATGTTAAAACTCCATGCCCAAAACATAAAAACTTGTAAGTGTATGAACACTTTTTCATACAGTACGAAATAAAATGCTGGTCCAAGCACTTTTTCCCAGTAAAGTGAGTCACATGAGAGCAGTCTATGAATTAATCATGTGACAACTGAAGTACATGCCATGCTATTGGTACGATACTTCATCATTTTAAAACGTACGAAGCTCAAAAGAGCTAATAACCACAATCAATGTATATAAAAAAACTGATAACACTAAAGTAACAAACGACAGATAGCGTGAACATGTATAAAAATTATTTGTACCAATGTGCAATACTTAGTTAATATTTAACCCCATGCATTTAAACATGTTTTAAAGAGACAAAGGTATTCATAATAGGTGCTGCACAAAGCTTTAGCATTTATTCTCCAAATTCTTTACCATTTTAATGTCACCATACCTACTAAGTGAAAAGTATAGTCAAGCACTTTAGAATTAAAAAAATGGTAAACATAATGGAATGTGACATGTTTATAAGGAATGTGCACCTACAAATCTCTACCAGTAATGGAGAAATGTTCTAATATATATTCTTTCAATGTTCTGATAGTGGTGTCTAAATTAAATACTGCATATCTCAGCTTCTATTCCACTTTCCTGTAGATCCCATATCATAGATCCCACATCATCTGCCATCTCAAAGTTCTCTGAGCCAATCAGCTGTTCCACCTCCTGATGACATCACAACTGCCTGTCATACTGCTGTCATCTCTCATTCCTCTCCAGTCCCACTCTACACTTGTCAGGCATAAAAGGAAAGAACAGTAGGACTGCAGACAAGATGGAATGGCAAAAGTGCTGAATATAAAAGAACATAGCTGTAAGTTCTCAAAGGAGTACAAGACAATGTGGTGGCCTAGGATAAGGTAAAAGGAAATGTGGGAGTTGCAGCCTGAAAGGGGAAGACTAGAAGAGGTCAGCCAGTGTGGCATAAGTTGAAAAGAGTAGTGACAACAGATAAGTGGATACAGAGCCACTGGTGACCAGGCAGAAGCCAATACTGCAAGGTGAATAAGACTGAATGGAACATAGAGGGTCTGTCAGCCAGATAGCAGTACAAGAGCATGACAGACACACAAGAGTGGAAAGTAGGAAGAGCACAGAAAGGAATTGAAAAAGATGTGCATACACCATAGGGAGGGAGTGAGGCAACCAGCACAGACAGTGACGAAAATGTGCAGTGGTGGAAGTAGAGATGAAATCACTACAGTAAATAACAGTAGAATTAAGGGGCAGGAAGCAAAGGAGAGGAGAGCCAGTGTGGGAAAAGAGGGTTTGGTGATTGCAGATTTAATTACAAAGAGCATCATGGATCTTGGAAAGTTAGAAAGGAGACACTAGATGTCAGTGAAACTGATCTGAGGACTTCGATTTGAGTAAAACATGGGAGGAAGTGATCGATACAATCACCAAGTGGGAGGAGTGTATGCATGCTGTGCTGCATGATTCCACATATAATCTATCAGAGAAGAAAAGTGATTTGGCAGCAGGCAAGCAAGTGACATGGCACAAAGATGTTAAGAAAGGGGAGGGGTTCTATTTTGTGCTGCACTGACATCTTATTTTACTCCTGTTGTGTGGTCTAGGCATTTCTATAGAAGATACAGTATGTGTGACAGCACAGGGGAATGGGCCAGTTTGCTGGTCCTGGGTGGAGTGACCTTTGAGATCACCCTATTGTCCCCCTTGGTAATTAATCTGAGTAAATAATCACTAACTCCTGAAGGGCAGCATGCCTCTACATGCTACTTTCCACTCAACTGCTTAGTGCAAAAGCACTAATGAACACATAGTGTAGTCAGTTGCTGAAAACCAGGTAGTGAGCTAAATCTGTTCTCCGCAGATTGGTGAGCCAACACTAATCACTCAGTCCGATCCTCACAAGCTAGTGCCTGCATGTATTTGAGCCAATAGTTGAACTCAGATCACATGTGACATAGTCAGAGCTATATCCCTCTACACTGAGGAGCTGGCTTCCTCTTCGGTCTTCTTGAATTTCAGGTTTTATAGGTGTTTTGGCCCTCAAGATCAGTAGCTCAACCAAAGGTAATTTTCCCTCCTACATATTTCTCTGGGACCTGATAGAGGAATAGCTTTCAGCCCTGTGGAAGGCCCCCACTCCACTCTCACTTATCTTGAGAAGGAGGCCCCAGTCCATGGACAAATCTTCCCTTACCTCATTTCTTGTGAAGACTGAAAGGAAGACTGACAGCCTCCTTTTTCCCAAGACTGCTGGTTTTTGGTGGAAGAGGGTCTTGACCCATAAAGGCAGATACTTTAATTTATGTTTGTCATTCATTCCTCAATATTAGTAGATTAAGAGGCCTACAACTCCCACCATGACCTGTGGAGATATTTTGGTCTGTCAGTGCTACTGGGCATTCTGCCCACTAGTCCAGGTGTCATGTCTGTACATTCCTCTGAAGAGTATCTGCTCGGCAGATTTTATCATCACAATCCTTAATTCCATAGCATTCTCATCACAGAAGTAATTTTCTTGCTGAGATCTTTAAATTCAACTTTCTGTTTTAGTGTTCTTCAGTTTACAGTGTTTTTCTGCTTCTGGTGCAACTGTGACTGCTACACCCCATCTGGTTTTACTGCTTGAAAGTGAACTTCACTATCAGAACCATTAAGAATGGCCAACAATATCAGATCTAATAGATGTGTTCTTACAGTATTAGTTGATAGAAATGATCTTCCATTATGAATCAAGAATCTCCCTGTATCTACCTGTGGATGGTTATGTCTTCTACCTGGCCATGGCTGTCAGACTGGTTGTTAATGAGACAAATACATACTTGAATTTTACCTGTTAACAACAGGAAAGCCAGATGTTTATTGTTCTTGTTTATCTGTTTGAAAATAGCTGGTGGCAGAAAGAAATTGCTCTGTAGGACATAAATGTATGATCATGTCATAACATGCGCCATCTCAGGAGCATGCCCATCTCTGAGGACAAGATTATCTGGAGAAATTATGCCAGATGATGATTTGACAAGATGGTAAATACAGCTTCTGGAACCATTAAACAGAATCCTCTTTGTAGATCATTAATGATTTTATCTGTTACCCTGTAATGTCTTATTAGGTGCTACTAGATCAACAAGAAATGTATAAAAATTCCATAAACATTACTGTTGCATAGCTTGTCAGTTTATCACTCAACTAGGTTGTTCTACACCAACATCAGTTAACAAGTAACTCACTTAGTCCCCTTGACACTGTCAAATTGTTGTGCTGGTGCAACTTTAGTGTACCTTATATACACATCCAGGTGTCCTACTCCCCATTTAGTGACTCATTTGTTCACTGGTCTCTTTGTCAGTGCACTGGCCATCATTAAAATCTTTTTGAACCACACTATAGTCTTTTAGTCAGTCACTACCATCACCCCTTTTCACATGATTTCACATTCATCCTGCAGTAATAAATAATCTTCAGATTTCCTACAGTGTAATCACAGAAGACAATTTTCAGCCAAGTTGTTACTCTCTCTTGACAATAAAAAACTGCAGGTGTTTTCTAATTACATGCAATTCCTTGACATGCAGACCTTTTCAGACCTCATAGCTCAATACAGCCTAAATCTTCTTTGCTCTCTTTCCTCTTGAATTTCCACAGATTCTGTCCAGAACTAGACATAGTAATTGCTAAGAAGGTAGTGACAGTTACAGAAATTGCACTGTGTGCATATAAAGCATAACTATGATTTGTTTTTTTTAATTATCCTAATTGCTGAGAAACCAGAAACTGACAGAGCTTTGAAATGACAGCAAAATTATATAGTTTCTCGTTACAGTTCTTTGTCTGCCAGCAACTTTTTAGATCAAAGTGTACTGTGACAAAGTTAAAGAAACAAAATGAGTGTGCTGGATTGTTTAATCAGTGGGTAGGCTGCATTAATTAAACATGTTTGATAATGCTTTTATGATATCTGCTTTATTGTTAAAAGTAGACTAAATAATAGCAAGGCTGGCAAGAACGAAACAGATTTAGCTTAATTGCATTCTTAAATGTTCAGTACTGTACAACCAATAATCATTCTTTTTATTTAGAATGTGCATTAAGAGGAGAATCTGCACTTTTTTTGATAGTAGGGGGAATTAAGTATAGGAAGTCTATATCCAGTACAGCTCTGATTAGCAGTTAAGTGTGAGTAATACCATGAATCAATGTAGGTCACACCTGCAGATGTCAGAACATTCAGAAGAACACTTCTGAATTATGGTTTTGTTTTCTGTTCTGAAAATTCAGCTTGGTGATCTTAACATTAATTATTTAGCATTATCTGATAAAACAAGGGTAGGGTCATAAAAAAGCAATAATACAAATGCTAAGGGGAGTCAAGGTTCTCTCTACTTAATGGCTTTTTATACTATATATGTCTATTTTATTTATTTGTTTCTTAACTGGCATGCCATTTCGACCACAACCTAGACTGAAATACAAACATACTTAAAGAGAAGCAACTAGCTGCCCAGTGGTGGTGCTGTGGTAGCATTGTCGCCTCACAGTAAGATGCTGTCCGGTTCGATTCTCAGCTAGAGTGTCTTCTGCGCGGAGACATGCGTGAATGGAGTACCTTCATTAAAGGTTGTGCATCAGGGCTGGTAACTCGGTACGTAAAAATCAACTACCAATCAGTAGCGGACTGGAGTTCCGTTGTGGCGACCCCTAACCGGGAAAAGCCGAAAGACACAACAACAACAACTAGTTATAATACAAAACAACTAATAAGGTAACGGCTGAAAATAAGATATTTCACCATTCCAGAAATCCCTGTTTATCAATGTTTGTGCGACATTCTTTTCTAATTCATGAAAAACATCAAAAACCATCTCAGGAAGGAAGCTGAACATAACTGCTACACCAATATAGAATTATTAAAATCCCACTTGCTCCAACTGTACTCTATTTACTACATATTTGAGATCTATTGATTTATTATTCTTTTATATTATCTACCTGGGAAGTCCGACTGCGTGAAGAAAACCTTTGCAGTGGAGATCCAGGGAGAAAAGTTCCACAAGAAATAATATCAGCATATATATATATATATATATATATATATATATATATATATATATATATGTATACACACACAACATACAGAATACTCAGATATCATTAAACAGCATTGCATACAAAGTTCCACAAGATATAATATCAGCAGTATATATACAATGTACAGAATACTCAGATATCATTAAACAGCATTGCATACAAAGTTCCGCAGAAACTTGAAGTGAAAAGTGAAGAAAACCTTTGCAGTGGAGGTCCAGGGAGAAAAGTTCCACAAGAAATAATATCAGCATACATATATATATATATATATATATATATATATATATATATATATATATATATATATATATATATATATATATATATATATATATATATACACACACAACATACAGAATACTCAGATATCATTAAACAGCATTGCATACAAAGTTCCACAAGAAATATTTACTGTGGTTCTATACAATATACAGGATGCACAGGTAATAATTAGCAGCATTGCATGCAAAATAAGGATAAATAAAGCAGCTGATTATGAAATAAACATGCATTCTTTGCAGCAGCTGAGTCAGCACTGGGCACAGTACATGAGGTCAGATATAATTATATGCATTTTGTCATAAGAAGAGAAGACAGAAAAATAAGGGAGAAGAAATAGTTCTTGGTATGTATATGTAGATAGGAGAGGTAGTTTAGGGATTACTTAGCCTGGAGAATAGAAGGGACATAGCCAAGAGTGAAGCAGGAACAGTTTTAATTTATCTTTTAAAATATGTGTTTTGTTGTAAAGTCTGATTGGAGGGGGGGATTGAGTTCTAGGATTTTGAGATACAACTGGAATAAAGGACATGTTTTCCTTTGTTGTGAGCTTTGTGAACTGAAAGGAGATGATTGTCACTATAACAGAGAGCTCTGCTCTGGAGTGGATTTGTAATGTACCACTAAAGGCAGGTCATTATTCAGGGTGAAAGACTAATCTGTGTGAAAACTAAAGTTGAGAGTAGATGAAGCAGCTCAAGCCAGTTCAAGTGCCTGATGGCAATACTGTGATGTGTGCAGTATGGCTTGTAGGAAGCAGATTTAGCTATTTTATTATAGCATTTGTCCAGTTTAGTTGTGAAGGTGGACTAGAAGTTGGTGCAAACAGGAGAGACATACAGTAGTATAGGTAGTAGGTAGGTTGATATTAACATTATCCAGCTGATTTCAGTCAGATATTGTTTGGCTCTATATAGCACAGCTAATGTCTGATGTGTTTTTTATTTATTTATTTTTTTATTTATTTTACATTTGTTAACCGGGTTAGTCCAGCTGAGCATTTAGCTCGTTTTGAGTGGAGACCGAGGAGAAAAGCTCCTCAATCAGTATTTGCATTTTACATACAATTAATAAGACATTTTCATTTTCATTTGCATTTGAAAACAGTTAAAGAGATAACATTTACAGTAAATCATACAATTAAACAGTTAAAGAGAACATTTACAGTAAATCATACAGTAAAACAGTTAAAGAGATAACATTTACAGTAAATCATACAGTAAAACAGTTAAAGAGATAACATTTACAGTAAATCATACAGTAAGACAGTTAAAGAGATAACATTTACAGTAAATCATACAGTAAAACAGTTAAAGAGAACATTTACAGTAAATCATACAGTAAAACAGTTAAAGAGATAACATTTACAGTAAATCATACAGTAAAACAGTTAAATAGATAACATTTACAGTAAATCATACAGTAAAACAGTTAAAGAGATAACATTTACAGTAAATCATACAGTAAGACAGTTAAAGAGATAACATTTACAGTAAATCATACAGTAAGACAGTTAAAGAGATAACATTTACAGTAAATCATACAGTAAAACAGTTAAAGAGAACATTTACAGTAAATCATACAGTAAAACAGTTAAAGAGATAACATTTACAGTAAATCATACAGTAAAACAGTTAAAGAGAACATTTACAGTAAATCATGCAGTAAAAAAGTTAAAGAGATAACATTTACAGTAAGTCATACATTAAAACAGTTAAAGAGATAACATTTACAGTAAATCATACAGTAAGACAGTTAAAGAGATAACATTTACAGTAAATCATACAGTAAGACAGTTAAAGAGATAACATTTACAGTAAATCATACAGTAAAACAGTTAAAGAGAACATTTACAGTAAATCATACAGTAAAACAGTTAAAGAGATAACATTTACAGTAAATCATACAGTAAAACAGTTAGAGATAACATTTACAGTAAATCATACAGTAAAACAGTTAAAGAGATAACATTTACAGTAAATCATACAGTAAGACAGTTAAAGAGATAACATTTACAGTAAATCATACAGTAAAACAGTTAAAGAGAACATTTACAGTAAATCATACAGTAAAACGGTTAAAGAGATAACATTTACAGTAAATCATACAGTAAAACAGTTAGAGATAACATTTACAGTAAATCATACAGTAAGACAGTTAAAGAGATAACATTTACAGTAAATCATACAGTAAGACAGTTAAAGAGATA
The DNA here is from genome assembly GCF_019279795.1 of Protopterus annectens. NCBI lineage: Eukaryota > Metazoa > Chordata > Ceratodontiformes > Protopteridae > Protopterus > Protopterus annectens. The sequence continues at coordinate 720,497,339 of NC_056734.1, forward strand.
ACATTTACAGTAAATCATACAGTAAAACAGTTAAAGAGAACATTTACAGTAAATCATGCAGTAAAACAGTTAAAGAGATAACATTTACATTAAATCATACAGTAAAACAGTTAAAGAGAACATTTACAGTAAATCATACAGTATGACAGTTAAAGAGAACATTTACAGTAAATCATACAGTAAAACAGTTAAAGAGATAACATTTACAGTAAATCATACAGTAAAACAGTTAAAGAGATAACATTTACAGTAAATCATACAGTAAAACAGTTAAAGAGATAACATTTACAGTAAATCATACAGTAAGACAGTTAAAGAGATAACATTTACAGTAAATCATACAGTAAGACAGTTAAAGAGATAACATGTACAGTAAATCATATAGTAAGCAGTTAAAGAGAACATTTACAGTAAATCATACAGTAAAACAGTTAAAGAGATAACATTTACAGTAAATCATACAGTAAGACAGTTAAAGAGAACATTTACAGTAAATCATACAGTAAAACAGTTAAAGAGAACATTTACAGTAAATCATACAGTAAGACAGTCAAAGAGATAACATTTACAGTAAATCATACAGTAAAACAGTTAAAGAGATAACATTTACAGTAAATCATACAGTAAGACAGTTAAAGAGATAACATTTACAGCAAATCATACAGTAAGACAGTTAAAGAGATAACATTTACAGTAAATCATACAGTAAAACAGTTAAAGAGAAAACATTTACAGTAAATCATACAGTAAAACAGTTAAAGAAATAACATTTACAGTAAATCATACAGTAAAACAATTAAAGAGATAACATTTACAGTAAACCATACAGTAAGACAGTTAAAGAGATAACATTTACAGTAAATCATACAGTAAGACAGTTAAAGAGAACATTTACAGTAAATCATACAGTAAAACAGTTAAAGAGATAACATTTACAGTAAATCATACAGTAAAACAGTTAAAGAGAGAACATTTACAGTAAATCATACAGTAAGACAGTTAAAGAGAACATTTACAGTAAATCATACAGTAAAACAGTTAAAGAGATAACATTTACAGTAAATCATACAGTAAAACAGTTAAAGAGAACATTTACAGTAAATCATACAGTAAGACAGTTAAAGAGAACATTTACAGTAAATCATACAGTAAAACAGTTAAAGAGATAACATTTACAGTAAATCATACAGTAAAACAGTTAAAGAGATAACATTTACAGTAAATCATACAGTAAAACAGTTAAAGAGATAACATTTACAGTAAATCATACAGTAAAACAGTTGGGTACAATGTCAGAAGTTGTACAGTAAAAAAACATTTACAGTGAATCATACAGAAAGTAGTTGGGTACAATGACAGAGGTCATACCGCAGAAAGTTAGGTACAATGTGATGAAAGGAATACTGTATTCGTAATTCCTAAGTGGTTTTATACAGTATAGTTACAGGAGGAATAGAAAGGGGATGAAGTGATTAAACATAGAGGTGGAGGGGTAGAGGATTATTTTTAATTGCTTGTTGGATGTGGAGGTTGAATGACATGATGTCATCAACTTTAATCCTTAGTAATCTACTATGGGAAACTAGCTCGATAGTTTGTTGTGTGAAGAGGTTAATTAGTTTTGAATTTGGTTTGAGACTTGTAAGTGAGAAGGAGAAGTTTTGCCTTTTTGGAGTTAAGTATTAGGTATGATTTTACAAGCCACTTTTCTATGGGGATAATAAATCTTGTGTGAGCTGTTGGAGAAGAATGACATTTTGTGCAGAGCATTGTAATTTTCATCATCGCAGTAGCTTTCAGTATGACAACATATCATTTACAGCATGGTATATTTTGAATCCTGTTGTATTTACTGTGTTGTATTATAATTTCTGTGTTTATATTCATAGTATTTTATTCAAATGGGTATACGGCTCTACTTTATTATCATTTGGTGTATGATACAGAGCTAATTTTATATCTGAAATTTAATTGTGTTATGCCTAGGATAAGCCTGAGATAGGATAATGGATTTAACAATAAATTAGGTGATAAACCTGCATGTGTATTCAAAAAGGGTAAAGCTATCAACAATTCTATGGAAATGGATAAGGGAAAACTAAGAAAAGTACTAATAAAACAGGTACCTATAAATGGGGAAGATGTAAACGATGCCTGTACACAAAAGAAGGGGTTGAAAGTACTATTCTAAGAATCAAATCAGTTCAAAGTAAATATTACTGTAATTATGTAAAAAAGGAATTCATTTATGTAGCTTCCTGTATAAAAATTTCTTTTTTTATGTGGGTCAAAAGGGGTGTTATTTTTGGGAGCATATTTATGGACATCTTTATTATATCAAAAAAGAAAATGTTTATAATGCCATATATAGGCATGTTAGGGACAAACCATGACCAGGTGTACTGGATTTTTTGTTATAAGTCTGAGATAGATCCTTTAAGATCAATGTTGTATCACAGTTAAGAAATATACAAATAAATAAGTAAATAAATAAATGTGACTGTTTGCACATTGTTAGTACTGCCATATTTCATCTGCTTAGTCCCACTCCAGACATACGTACACAAAGCAACCACTTTTTATAAATATGCTATCTTTTTTCCTGAGGTACTGCATTTGTAAAGTAGATTATAGACTAATTCATTTAAATTGTCACTTAATAAGATCATTTCATTGGTAAGTTTAAAGAGTCAGTCTGCAGATCATTATAAACCTAGCCAAAAACATATATTCAAAAATTCCCCTCTAGCCTTAAGGAAGGCAAAACAAGATAGGCCAGGGGAGAATTTGAGGCTGCCCATCCCATTATCTAGGTTGACCTTGAAGGTGACAAGGGCGCTACTCTGCTTAACATGTAGTGGAAGTTTGTTCCGGTGGTGAGGGATACATTGGGATATGAATCTGTCATGTCATCATGTTTTATTTATCTGCTGATGAAGGTTTAGTTCCCATAACTGGATATTTGAGGTACCTTTTGTTTTGTGAATGAACATACAATCAAAGAGGGTTGGATTTTTTTATATCTTGAAAGGTTAGACACAAATCTCCCTGGTGGAGTCTATAAGAGATAGAGTACAGAGAGACGCTGTCAGTCTGTCATAATATCTAAGATTTTTGCAGCCACTGATCTGTTAACCTATGAATCTCTGGTCTCTCAAGTTAGATATATTTAAACAATACAGTAATACGTATCTCACATCTAGGAAACAGTTCAATTGCAATCAGTATGGTAACTATTTAGCAGAAGTAATGTCCAAGATCATCCTTCATTGCCTAATTACAGCTTCAGCATTTCTTTAAGACACTGAGATATCCAGTCATTAGATTGTTAACAGTGATGTTCTCTAATATCAGGAAGCACAGATCAGATCAACAGTGATTCCATGGAGGTAGACTAGGTTCAATTAAGGTAAGGTTTCAACTGGCATTTAGTGAAGACTCTGAAAAATATTCTGCCATCTTGGAGAATTTCAGCATCTTTTATTGAAGTGATTATGATAGCTTGCAATCATTTGCAAATTTGTTTATCCATAGCCAATCTCCCAATTGTATATTTAAAAGATTTTCCCAGAAAAGCAATTGACCAGTACAGTACCCCAAGAGACATCACTGGAAGCACCTACTAGAGCAAAATAGTAACATCCCAACTTTTATCGGTGTGTCTTGGTTCTTAACCAATGTTTTATCTATTGAGTTTGTAGTTACTGGCACAAAGCTATTAACTTGTCAATCATTCCCTTATGTGGGATAATGCTGAATGCCTTAGCAAGGTCAGATGATCAGTACATACTGTCAGGTCTTCTGACTGACATTACATTTATCTTGCCTGGGGATGACTGGCTGGCTGTAACCACCTCTCACTGCCCAAGGTACATGAGAGCTAATACCAGCTTCTTACTCACATATTTCTGGCCACTTCTATCCAAGCTGCTATTCAAACTTGGGTCATCTTAGCCATAGTCAGGGCTTCATCATGGCTCCTTATTGAAATGTCAGCACTCACAACTCAAAATACTTACACATTAAAAAAATAAAGACTGAAAATGTAGAACAGCAATATACCAGTTTCCAAGATCATCATACTTTGGAGAAAAGAGAATATCCTGGAAAATGGCCATCTTGGACTTAGCATATGTAGGTCATTTTTTCCCATTCAATTTCCATATTATGGGAGTCCCTAAAGCAGATTCCAACATTTCACACAGTTACCCTTCAAACCTCTATGTTTCTTCATAAAGAATTTGTCTTGTGCTATCTGACTTAATTTCCATTGATAAGCTGAAAGGTGCAGTTTATGTATAAAATAAAATTGCTTATTTTTATAAGACACAAATAAACAATGTTTAAAGTTACCCATTCTAAAAAATGTGAGTTACTTGCCACCCCAAAATATATAATTAAAGCGTGTACTAACATTTGATTTAGCAAACATTGTAAATTTTGGGAAATGAATTGTCAGTCTAATCATTGCCAGACCAGGGGGTACTCATTGTAGTAAGGTGGTTTGTAAGACTTTCATTCCTCACTCATACTGTTACCATTCTGTGCATGTTACACAAATCCACAAATCTCCTTACATTCAGTGGTAATTCAGAACAATTTATTAAACAAAGCACACCTGGTGGTGGTGGTAAAGAATTTAATTTCTGCAGCAGCTACTCATTTATACTGAAATAGTTAAAAACTGAACCTCATGCTATTGTCCTCTGAAATAAAAACTAGGGATCCTACTGTTTACTGAGTCCTGCTACAGCAATGTAGTAACAGCTAAGTCATTGTTACTGTGTGTCAGGTTAAGGAGATGGCACTGTCCTGGTCACATACTGAGTACTGAAGGTGAGTTTTGCATTTCTTTTCAGAGTTTTCCTTTTTATTGAGTTATCACAATCTTGGAAATGGTATAAACAGCACCAGGAGAAAATAAGGTGGTGCACGTGGAAGTGGTATAAACAGTGACTGGAAATGTGGGGGAGTGCCCCTATATCAGGTGGTGCAGGTGAAAATTGAATAAACAGATGCACATGGAAAATGAATAAACAATAACTGAAAATGTGGGGGAGTGCCCCTACATCGGGTGGTGAAGGTGGAAATGGTATAAACAGAGACTGGAGATGTGGAGATGTGACCTACATCAGGTGGTGGAGGTGGAAATGATATAACCAGAGACGGGAGATGTTGGGTCATGTCCCTACATCAGGTGGTGGAGGTGAAAATAGTATAAACAGAGATGGGAGATGTGGGGATGTGCCACTGCATCAGGTGGTGGTGGTGGAAATGGAATAAACAGAGACTTGATATGTGTGGGCATGCCCCTACATCAGGTGGTATAGATGAAGCAAAATGAATAGTTATGTGTGCTTAGATAGATAAAACAACAAGGCTTATTTCATTTAATTTTATTTTATTTTGTGGTTTTTATATGTGTGCTTAGATAGCCTTTGTGTGTAGCTTGTTTTAGTTTGTAATATTTTCAACTTTAGAGAATTTGCATGCAACTTTCTGCTTGTTGATATTATGGAAGATAGCCTTTTATATTAACTCTACCTGAATGACATAGCTGTTTACCTAAAGTGGGGCAAATGGAAAAGAACTAAGCAAAATTACTGTCATATAAATGTGCCGGTATTGTTGTTGATGCAGATTCATGTAATATCATTCTTGTCTCACATTTGTTTAAATGGTGCTACTTGAATGTTCCTGGATTCATTGCCATCTATTATTTACATGTTAAAATTAAAAAGTGGAAAAATGGGAGACACTGGCTGTTTTGTAATACAGCATGAGAAATTTAACAAAGGTAGGGTGAAAGGGTACAAAGTGTTAGACGATGCTATTGGCTAGTGCCCATGGGGTACAAATGCAGTACTGGTAGTCATTTATGAAGCTGTGAGGATATGTTGGCTTCATAAATGAATGTTGATGCTGCATTCAAAGTAGCAGTCAGTGTGTTCTAGCAACTGTAGCAATGTGCTTGCTATACTAGTAGCAAGCAGCATGATACACTTATACAGGACCTGTGTTTTTAGCAATTAACTTTTTTAACTCAAGTTTGGGTTAAGGGGTGATCAGTCTGGGCACTGCTCTGTGCACCTGATTACCAAAGTACAGTTCTAGGCTTAGGGTACTCTGCATACACTGCTATACATGGAATTAGTTGTAGAAGCATCTGACACTAAGAGGTGCAGTTGTTTTGCTATTCCATCATGATATATCTGATATGGGTACAAAATGAAATAGCCTCTACAGTTCAAATAAAAAAGCATTGTGTATATATTTTTTTAATTGTAATACAAGAAGGAAAACATTACAAATGAACGTATAACATTTTTATTATGTCTTAAAATTAATGGCTGTTGAATTGTGTCACACATTAAAACAACCCATTAGATGTTTCCAGCAAGAGGCATGCATTTTATGCACTTATCTTCCTGGAATACAGTTGTATGTCCCACAGGAATGGTTCCATTCAAATGGCCTCAGTGAATTTCTGGTTTTAATTATTAAATAGAAACACTTAAGATACCAGGCTTACCCTCTGCACTTGGCTCCATTGCAACATATTGACATCTAGCCCACAGAAGGAAAACGTGTAGTTCTTAAAAGATCTAAAACAATATCCATGAAGTATCAAACTGTATAAAATACCTTGAGATTCAATATCGCCTACACTAAATATACACTAAGTGTACACCGCTCTGAGTGAACGGACAATACAAGTGTAACTCATACCTTCTTTTTATGAATTTCACTTTTCCTACTGATTTTCTTGTAGCCTTAAATATCGAGGAGGATTCATAAAGGTAACCACAATGTGTAGACTAACTACATGCACATTTAATTTAATTGTTCTGAGTGACTAGAAAGCACACAAAATGTGGTAGGGATGTTCTTGAATATACGTAGATTGTGTGCACTTAGTGTAGGTGTTAGCACCTCCCATGTGAGGGACATAACCATCCACACCATTGTATGTACTATGTTTATCACTGCACAACCATAGGGGGTGAGAAACTCATTGCAGGGGCAAACACAGTTGTCACACATACTGTAGTCTTGCAGTACAGTTCAAAACACTGGAATACAGTCATGGAAAAGAAAGTTTGGCAGTAACATATGAGAAATAACGGTCTAATAGTTAGTGATTTTCCACTTTTCTGGTCATCTGCCATGCTTTTATATTACAAAAAACACTATAAATTCTACACTTGCTTAACATTTTTGCAGATAATATTTTAGTACAACTCATGTTGCTCATTAAATATTATATTTATTTATGATACTGAATAACTTTGCGTAGTCTAAGACTGCATATAAACATAAATATAACATATCTATGACAGCAATGTCATGACAATATGTTTTAGAATTTATAGAAAAGTATCATTGTAACATTACTCACCCTGTGGGTGGTATTCATAGTGATTGGGGTATTCCTGATGTTTGCAAATGAGCGTGATTCATACAGACCATGTACACTAATGTACAAGGGCTAAAAAATAATGAGGTACAACTGAGAAGCGTTGCAAAGGATATTATGCTAATGAGGCCGTTTTGCAGTTCATAGTCTGACATCCCTGTGGTATGCACTTTCATTCTTAAATGTGGTGCTTCATCTTTGATGTTCGACTTGCAAGTTACAAAGTTGTTTGCCAAGTATAGTCAAGAACTTCCCTGGAACACACATAAAGTATTTCCTCCGGCGACCCCTTCATTAGTTTGTATTAAGTGTGCACAAACAATAAAGTGACGCAATAAATTAGTTTACTCAGCAGTCACTTCAGCAGTCTGACCATGTATGCACAAGCACTTCTTTGACACACAAATACATTAAATTACTTCAGTAACATTTCTTAGTATGCACAAACACTAAAACAAAGCATTTCACTCAAGCAAACCTTTCAGTAACATACCCCTGTATACAAAAGCACCAAAATGAAGCATTCACCCAAGCTGCCCCTTAAGTAACATGCCCTGGTATGCACAACCACCAAAATAAAGCATTCACCCAAGCAAATCCTTCAGTAACATGTCCCGGTATGCACAAGCACTGAAACAAAACATTTCACCCAAGTGACCCATTCAGTAATATGTCTAGTATGTACAACCACGAAAACAAAACATTTCACCCAAGTGACCCATTCAGTAATATGTCTAGTATGTACAACCACGAAAACAAAACATTTCACCCAAGTGACCCATTCAGTAATATGTCTAGTATGCACAAGCACTAAAATAAAACATTTTATCAAAGTGACCCCTTTAGTAATATGTCCAAGTATGTACAACCATGAAAATAAAACATTTAATCCAAGTGACCCCTTCTATAATATGTCCAGGTATGTACAAGCATCAGAATGAAACATTTACCCAAGCAATCCCTCCAGTAAAAATGTCTAGGTACGCAGAAGCACCAACTCATCTCCTGTCACACCTCCACATTCTGACTGAAATATGCTGCTTTCTGGTGTAATTTCAGGGTGATTTACATACTTTGTATGCAAATGAGTTCATTAAACCCCATGAGCAGTATAGTAGCTGTCCCCCTATCGGTTATGTGTGAATCACATTATGTTGATAAAAAAGTCCTCTGCATTTCTGTAGTCATCCTAACCTTCCGGGATTTGCAGAACCTAGTAGCTCTGCTCTTTGTGGATCACCACTACGAATATGTAAAACCTTGGACTAAGAACACTGCCCAATAATTCTACTTTTATATTTTCTCCCTCATTTCCCTTTCTCCTTCTATTCCATCCAACCCTTCCTGTTTCTCCTTTCTCACATTACTACATACTTACTTTATTCCTTGCTGCTGGCTGCATTTTGTAAAGTGGGCACAAAGTTGAAATAAGCACGATTTTATGATATGTCTTTATGAAAATAAAATACTGAGCTAAAGTGACAAAGCTGCAGTAGAAATACATTTATATTAGAAAAGAAGAGACCATCTTTGAAACAAGGACTGCATATGATATGTGTGATGCTCTTTTGATAATATTAATATGCTCTCATACATCACATTGTTTCTTTTATGCATGCATGAGTGGGAGAAATAAATAACAACAGTCCCTTTAATTTCAAATCAATTTATTTTGGAACAAACCATTAGCTGTAATTGGCCAGTAGAATCATGCACTATAAATAATATCCTGTCATTTTGTGCTGTATTTAAATAAAATGCATGCTGGGATAAGACTGCTTTTTTTTTTTTTTTGCAGTTTTCCGATAGCTATTGAATTTTTTCAAGTGTTAATCTTAAAGATGTTCTTGGTCTCTACACACTGATGAAACATTCGAGTTTAGCACATCTTAAATCAAACACTATCACTCAGGACTTTTTGCAGGCATTATTTTAATGTAGAAATAAATAAGAATGCATATAAAAAATGTCACTGCTCCATCATGTGATATGCAAAACCATAAGTTTATAATCTGAAACTAGTTGATTTAATGCTCAGTAATACCACATGCTCTGTGACAGAAATACTCTTACTGTAGTGAATTAGTCGGCCATGTGTTAATAAACTGATTAACATTTTAACCTGACTCTTATCTTTTTTTTTTTTATCCCTTCTCATGGCCTTGTCCAATGGCTCCCTTAACTGTGCCTTGTGGAGTCATCCATTCTCAGGGAAAAAGGCCAGCAAATAACCCTCTACGTATTTTTCCATGGGGGCGGTGGTCCAGATAGCCCATTCATTCCCTGTATGTAATGTTGACATTGTTTATATATTTTTTCTCAAGTTGGAGGAATGCCATTTTGGGGAAATGCACAGTTTGCCAGATGACCAGCTATGATTTTAGGTCCTAGCACTGAATTCTGTGGTGCTCCTGTAAATAAACTTCTCAACTGCAGAAATCCTGATCTTCTTTCTAAACGTTAACAATGCCAGGTCTGTTTGTAAAGAGTATTCTATATCTCATCCTCTAAGACTCAAAGTGCCGCATATTAAAATTAATTTTCTCCTGGATATCCTCCAATTTACCACTTAAAACTATCATCCTAAGTGATGTAAACACAAGACACTCCCAAATCAATCTCCCTGTATAAGCCTGTTCAACTTCACTCAGTTAATGAACTCCAGTGCCAGTCCCAATAAATTCACAGGCTCATCATCCATACAAGACTTGGTCGAGACTAATAACTCAAACAAGGTCAGTCATGCAGGTGTTTTACAATATTCCCTAAGTGACCACCAACCAGCCAATATTTGTTCTTCTCTCCCTACTTAACCATAGCAAGTCAGCAATCCATAAGCTTGCCAGGAATCTTTCAAACTTCAAGAAAGATTCATTCCTTGCACTCATCCAGGCTTACTGCTGGAGAACACAAAAGCCCCCACCACTAGTTGAAGTTTTCAACCACTTTAACAATACTTTTTTTAATCATCTTAAATTCTCATGGCCCCCTCAGCCACAAAAGTGTCAGATCTACCACAGCCCTCTGCTCACTCTAACTACCAAACAACTCATGCAATTATGAGCTAAAGCATAGAACGGTTTACTATTGAAATTCTTAAAATGCATTCATCGGTTGGTCACAATGTCGACCCGGAATGTGGAAATCCATGACATCAAGGAACCATCCATGTAGAAACTGAATACATCGACACCAGTAGTTCTAAGTATTCGACATAGCAGTAGGTGATGTTAGTCACCCAAGCTATGCAGCGTAACATACCATTATAGTCTACAGTCAACGGCAAGTGTATTTTATTATTTTGCAGGGGGTAAAGCCCCCCTGCACCCCACATGTGGAGGGCTGTGCCTCCCACACCCCCTGGAAATTATATATAACAACTCTGAGATTGCACTACAGTGAAGAAATGGGTTAATTCCCTGTTGCTTACTGAACCGTAATCTCCACTTACAATACCGAACTCAGATAATCGAAGAACACTGCCCATTCGGTATTGTGTATTCGATGTATTCTAGTTAGGCATTGTGCCTATTGGAAAAGTGCCTTTTGAACACATGCTGTTCAAGCACAGGCACTTCAAAATTTTAATAGTAAACCATATAGAACATCTGGCAAAAGGGTAGGACCATGAACTATCACCTTTACCATCACTGTCATAATAAAGTCAAAGCTCAAATAAATTCAGACAAAAAAAAATGATTTCCTCTCCCAACAGAGCTGCTGTACCAAACCCTAAAGTATTCTGGCCTACCATGTGTAAACTTGTAAACATAGGCAATTTCTCACAACCTGACACTCTACCTATTGTATTTGACTTGAGTGTAGCTTGTTCTTTCAACACATACCTTATCGGTACCCGCTGCTTCACTCTCAAACTTTAAGCACAGTGCAGACCCCGCTGAAACTCCCACATGCCAAACTGAAAATACTCTGGACTTTAAACCAGTCCCCACCAAAGCCATCAAACAGTACCCCAAAACACTAAAAGTCCCTACTACAACCCCAGAATATCTAATACTAACAATTGAAATCTTAACTTTCCCTGTCCCTATCTTAATTAATAGAGCAATCCATGAAGCATAGATCTCCTCAATTTGGAAAAAATCTTTCATCCTCTCACTATACAAAGGTGGTCTACCTTCTGATATTTATAACTTTAGACCCAGAGCCATTCTATCACTTTTCTCAAAAATCTTAGAAAAATGAATCCACTCACAACTGTTAGCTTTCCTCCTCAACCACAGTCTCTTCTCACCATGTCAACTTGGCTTTCTGCCCTTAGGTACAGATCTATCCACATAAAATAAAAAAGGTCTGCTTATGCACAGAAGGTCAGTGCTACTGCCTATGTTGTTCTTCCGCAATCTTTACTAATGTACAATGAACATAACTCATAAAATTTGAACAATCATTCAACAAGATTGCAAAGTCTGCCACCAGCCTTCCTACACAACCCACCACAGTGTGGCTGTCAGTTGACTAAACATGTTCAAGTTCCCAAAACATCCCATACTCATCCATTTAAAAATAGCATAAAAAATCCTCCAACATCCACAAGCCTGACCCTCCCTCTCTCAGCAGTCTGCTACACTGGTAAATCCCTTCTGGTGCTCTCCATTTGTCTGAAAAGTCTCTGGCAAATGTGACTCCCTCATATAACTTACATGGGGACTCACTATATGCCTGCCACATAACAAAACACTGGAGCCCCCTCCTAACTGCCATCAGTCAAATAAATGTACCAAAAGCCTTCAAACAGGGTACAAAATCCTTCCTTCTTGACACATGAAAATGTCACTGTTGCAAACCACTTAACTAGCCCCTCCCTGTACATCTACCTCTAACCAAAGAATAGCCCTCCTGTCATATATCAGTGACATTCTCAAATTGCTTATGTACTTCCTGTTTCAAATACTTATCTCTCTGGCCATCACCCATCTCCCCTTGCATATTTCCTGCTATATATTCTGGAGCTTTTCACCTCTGGTTTCCACTGAAAATGGCTCCACTCCCACAAACCAGCAAGCATGTACAGCTGATGCAATGGCCAAAAATCAACACCAGATTTTCCACAAGAAAGGCCAGCACCACAAGGATATCTGAAACACTAGAATTTTTAATGAAGCATCTGCCACCGTGGTGCAGTGGTAGCATTGTTACCTCACAGCAAGAGGTTCTCCCTTTCGATTCTGGGCTGGAGTGCGGGGAGTGCCTTCTGTGTGGAGTCTGCATGTCCTCCCCACGGTTGGGTGGGTGTTTGAAAGACATGTGTAAATGGGCGTGCCTTTGTTGAAGGGAGAACGTCGAGCTGGCACCTTGGCGTTCGTGAAAATCTACTGCCAATCATTAGCGGACCGGAGTTCTGCTGTGGCGACCCCTAACCGGGAAAAGCCAAAAGACAACAACAACATAATATACATAGTTCAGACTGGTTTTGACATGCCGAAACAGGTCTGAACTATGTGTATTATGATACTTCATTAAATATTCTATTGTTTCAAACGCCCTTGTGGTGCTGGCCTTTCTTTTGGAAATTCTACTGAAAATGGGCCATTGGCTCAGTTGGACCAACCCGGTTAACAAACGTCAAATAAATAATTAAATAAATGTTCCTTACTAAGCCATCACTCATAGAACTTCATCTCTAGTCCGTCTTACATTAATCTTTCACTATATTCTTATCCAAAGCTCTCCTTTCTACTACATAACAACAGATCACTTTGTCCCTTTGTCCCTCTTCATTCTTTCACACTTGTATCCTCCCACTCTGGGCACTCGATAATCATTACCCTCACATTATTTGAGGACCTAACTATATCCAATACTGTCTTTGCATAAAAGACATAAACATTTTTTCTTTGCATAACAAATTCATTTAAAGTACATGTATTGTACAGTGCAACCACCAAAAGTGTCTTTGTATTAATTTAGTATAAACCATTTGTTTTAAAGCCTGTCTATTGCCCAGTGCAGTTAATTAATTGTTGAACTCTTGGTATGTCTCTGTTGTAACCTTTTGAATGCTTTTGCTTTAGCAGATGTTTTGCACATTGTCATAAGAGCTTTGTATATGTGACCATTGCGCCTTTCTCCCACGGGCTTCTGCTATAAAAGATTTTTAATTCTCAGTTGCACTTTATAGGTAAATAGATATAAATGAAATAAAATCAATAAAAAGACTAAAAGTACAATCCTTGTTTTTAACAAAGGATTCATACTGCTTTAGCCATATCTGAGATATGTTGATGGTGGGCTGCCTTCAGAGCCATGATTCTTTCATGCTGTAGATTACTTGAAATTTGAAGTTCAGACAACTTCCTCAACTAAATTCAATAAAGCTGAAATAATCATCTGCAGGATTTGTTTTTTATGCCCCAGAGCCTATGTCTCTTTTTCTGTCAGATGAGCTGAGCTAACTATTTTTTTTGTTTTTGAGGAATACAATTTAAACTAATGATTCCCTTCATCTGTGCAGTAAATACTCTTCATATTTGACAAATGGTATTTTATATTAAATAAATGAAATGAATTTAAAAATGATGTTGTAGTAGACTGGTTACTTCAGATATTGAGTCTGTCCCTGAAGACCTTTTCCTCATTAAGGATTATACTCACAAGTCCTTACATTTTCATATTCCTAATGTTTGCACAATAAAAGAAATCTTGATTAGATCATTTAAGGGGCTGTTTGCAACAAATGGCAATCTCGCAGCTCTCCCATATACACTATGCATTGCTGTTAGGTACACAGTAGAACTGTGCCGCTCACACAAACCATGAGACTAAAGGGCTTCTCCTTCTTTCCAGCTTAAATAGCTTGCATGTGTTGGGTAATGTGCTGAAAGTGTACCAAGGACAGCTGTGAACTGGGTTTATGGTGTCACACCTACAACTGCTTCCACCGGTATGATTCACATTGGTTTCATATGGCATATATTAGATAAGGCAGCATGTGTGTGTGTATGTGTGTGGCTACATGTTTGAACATTGTCAATTGTTTATAGGAAATTCTAAAGATTTTGTAATTATGGTTATATCCACCTGCCCTAATTAAATTATTGCAAAATGTTACACTGATTGCAGCCAATGTACAGAAATTCAAATACAGAAACATTTCATCAGCTTTCTGATGTTATTCAAAATGTTTATTAAACTGCATTTCACATATTTTGCATTCCTTATAGCTGTTCATAAGGATTACCCTATCCAGTCAAAGTAGAAAGCTAAGGGAAAAAAAAAACATAATACCAATGGTATACTTGCCTGTGTCAAATTCGTACTTACAGGTAGGCAGAAATAGCACTATGGAGCTCTAAAAAGACTAAATAAATAACAGCATAAATGTTTTTTCTAAACTGAATCAGTGTTGTATGACTTTGCAATAAATTATTAACAGGAAAAAGAAGACGTTCAGATCTGTTTTTGAAAAGTTCATGAATTTATTGTGAAATACAACTTCATAGTTTGCTTACCATTTTGTACTACATGCCATGGCTATAGCCAAGAATATACCACAGACACGACGGCACAATCTTTTTAAAAATAATATTATGCAACAAGATACATTTAGAATTTAATTTAAATAATTAAAAAATGAAAATGCTATATTTGTTATCCCTTACGTGTTGCAGAATATCTGGATGGCTCAAGTGTAATGGTTGTCATATTAGAAAAGTTTGAAAAAATAAACTGTCAGAATTTAGTCCACACATATAGTAGCCACACAGTCCTTGTTTCTGCAAAGCCTGGACAAAATAATTGAATGCAATTTAGCAACAGGCTGAAGTGTGTATGGACGATTTCAGAAGGCAGAAGTGTGAGAGCACAGAATGCTGAACGACTGAATATAACATTTGGCAAAGTTGTGTGTGTATGTTTGCGTGTCCCAGTTTAGTTAGATAAGGGGTTAGACATTGTATTATGTTGCTTACTGGTACATGTGAAGAGTGTGTGTGCCTTGTTTAGTGGTACTGATATGGAAAGGGTGTTGTGTCCTCTAATAGACAGGAGTGGGGGTAGGGTGCATGGGTGGGTTAGCGTTAATTCATATGAGTAAATGTTGACAGTATCTTTTGGTATTCTTCTGCATGTCATGACACTCAAAATGACACAATAATGTGTCAATACTCTGAAGGCACCGCAGATGCACATTCATTTTGTTAAGAGTTCCCTGGTACAAAAAGGTTTTGGAATTCCTGTCCTACACTATAGCTACTAAGTCTTGACAATAACATTTCTACTAATGATCAAGAATTCAAAATCTATGCATTCAGATTATGGTGAAATATTGCACAGAAAAAGTGGAAAATAGGACAACAGAGAAGCATCACCAGTAAAGTGCTTAAGCCAGCGGTCTAGAAATGTGTAAATTAAACACAGGCCAACATTTACAGAAACAGGAAGGTTTGTATTCATCTAGCCATAGTTCACCTTCTAAGAATGACCTGGGAAATATGCAACTATCAACACAGTCAGTTAAAAAGAAGGAACATGTTGTAAAAGGTGACACAACTGGAAGAAGATAAAGTACAAGGCTCATCACACACAACTGTGTTCACAATACACATCTGTGGTTGCTCAGTACTTTTAAACTGTAGTGCCATGGACATCAGGGTGCACATTTAAGTTAGCATATTAACTTTTATTCTATACAAAAAAGATGCTTCTTTAATAAGAATGTTAGCAGTTCAGTAATTATGAATACACTGGCATAGGAACTGGATGCAAGGCATTATGGGATATGGTCAATTTTAAAACAATGATACTATATTCAATAGTATTAAAGTGGCAACAGTTGTAAAAACTGTTCACAATATTTACAGACTCAAGCAGCAGAGTTTTATTTATCATCACATTTTGCCCTAAGGAGAGAATGTGTGGATAACACAAAAACGTGTTGGATAAATTAAACAGGAAAACAAGAAGGATGCTTCATGCTCACTGAATGATTTATAAAAATCAGTGCATACCAAGATTATATATTCCCCATTCCGAAGGAAGGATGGGCCTCCTTGAAACTGATTATATGTATAGATCTGCAATCATGGTACCGCATCCATATCTGCTGACCTCACAAGACCCAAATGTAGTGAAAGTTTTGAAACATGAGGGGAATAAATCTAAGATGACTTCTCTGCTTAGTCTAGCACAGGCATATCAGAGTCAAGCAGGGATGGAAATCAACCCAGCAGTAGATAAAAATCAGGCAGCAACTGAATGTGCCAAAAAACAAAAGAAAGAATATAAGGGGAAGGATCAGATGAGAAGGCAAGAAATGTGGAAAATGAATAAATATAGTTGCAAGTATAGAAAACGTCTGGAGGAACCTCATGTTGATCAGGATTGAATGCAAGAATGGTTAAGGAGAGGCAAATTCAAACCAAGAGATGAAAGGCTAATATTGGCAGCCCAAGAAGTGGGCTACGTACACGTTGGTTAACAAAGTCCATTGAACATGTGGAAGAAACAGACAAATGTATGTTTTGTAAAACAATATTGGAAACAGTTGCAGTCCTCTTTGCTGCTTGTGACATACTAATGGCAGAAGGACTGTATACTGAAAGGCATAATAATGTGATAAAATTGCACTGGAGATTGTGCAAACATTATAGTACTGAAGTGGCTAAAAAACACTGGAAACATGAGCCACAAAGCATCATAGAAAATGATGAAGTCTACATCACATGGGATCACCCATTACCAACAGTTCAAAAGATAGATGCTAGAAAACTGTATATAGAGATCCATGAAAAGAAGACAAAAGTAGCATTGATCATTGAAATTGCCATACCCAGTGACTACAGTGTCTTGCATACAGAGAGACACAAAGTCATAAAATATCAGGATTTAGAGGCAGAAATGAGAACAATGTGAAGAAAGATACCCAGATGGGTCTGTATTATAAGATCAACTGTTGAAAACATTGAACATCATATGGTCGACACCATATGGTTGATGTCTTCAAACATCGAACTTATAAAAACAACAACAAAAAAGTACCCTAACGGGTTTAAGAAAAGGGGGGCAAGCCCCCCTGCACCCCACATGTGGAGAGCAAGCACCCAAACCCCCCGTTACTTAAATATACCAACTCCAAGACTGCACTACATTGCAGTAAATGGAAATCTCCCCTTATGGAGCTTTCCATTTACATGTTCAATGTTGTGCGCTTTCTCTATTCTCGTGTCGACAATATCAGTTTCGATATTGGTGGCTTTCAAGAATATAATATAGACCCACCCAGAAAGCTCCAAGAGCAGTAGGAGCAACAGGTTTTATAAAAAATAATCTACTATCATATTTAGATTTGTTACCAATACATATAACCCCAAACGAATTCCAGAAGGAGTCATTGCCGGGTGCATTGCGGGTACAGTGAGGAGCACTTCTGGCTGACATCAAAGGTTGAAACAATACTAATTTTATGAACTTTAATTGTACTTTGACTCAGGAATGGGGTCCATTTCCATCATGGTATTAGAAACACAAAAGACTTGCAGAAATTATAAAAGAGAGAATGAGGGTCCAAATGGAGAGATGATAAAATCAGCAAGCAAAGGAGAGTAGTATTGCTGGCACTGAATTCATCCTCAATTCTTGATGATTACCTTCACAAGATGGACCCTGTTTTTTTCAATATCTCACCAAGGTAACACTGATATATAGACTATATTTTGGATAGTATATATCATGCACAGAAGTAGGTTAAAAATGAAAAACAAATACAGCTGAGAGTACAACTCCCAGGATAAAAAAATGCCCAATCCTAGTTGGTGCACTGGTGCAAGGATTGAAAAAAAATGACAATGTTGAATCCTCAAGACATGGAAACATTGCTACAATGGGTTTAGTCCAGGCTCAGGGGGAGGTTGACCCTCCCCCTGCTGTGGAAGGAATTAGTAGTCCACAAAAAAATCACAAAAACTGATAGGCCAAAAAAGAGCCATAAAGATGATAGAGTGGACTACTGAGGATAACAAAGAAATTATGCGTTGTTACTATTCTGCAAAAGCCCAGACTTTCCACACAGAAGATGTGCAAAAAGATTAAGAGAGAAATTATAGGAAAGAAAAATACTTTCACAAGTAAAACTGCTAAAACTTTAAGCTCAGATTGCCTCTCACTTTAAGTCCAGAAATTCTGATAAACTAAAAATGTTACCCTCTGCTATTTGGTTCAGCTCTTTTTTGTCTATCTGGTGCCTACAGTTAAATATGGAATTCATTTGCCTAATCCTAGACACTTAATTTTGTAGACTGCCTGTCTATTTTTGTACTCTAAGGTCTTAAACTGATCCTTTACTTTAGCTTTTATAGCATTCAGAATAGAGCTGGATATACCTTCTCTGTTTGAATTAATTCTGTGGGTTTTCATTATGACTTCCTTTTTGCATTTTTTTAATGTTCTAAATGCAACATATAAGAATTTCCTTTTCATAATTGATGCTGAACATTTGCCGTTGTGTTCATTACAGGCAAAGGATCATGTAAATAATATGGGACAATATGCACCAACTCCACCGAAGGAACCAAGGAAAAGATTCACTGGAGTAAAAAGTGCACACCTGAGTGACTCCAAGTCTAAATTGGTTTTCTTAGAGTATGAGTTATGTGTATTTGGGATGGTGCAGTCTTGACATATCAGTCCAGGGAAATGGGTACACTATACTCAATTTAAATGTCTCTGCTCCGTTGCCTGGCTCTGCCACAGAGAGGCATGAAATCTGGACAAAGTCTAACATAATGGGAGGACAAGCAGTCCTAGCACTGTGGAGAGTCAGGCAGGGAGGAGATGAGTGAGTGGGGTGTAGCCTGCTTGCCTCTACCATGTAGGTTGGGGTTTGTGTGCTTGCAGGCACAATGGAGACTTGAGAAACAACCACTCTTGCTGCAACGGGAGGACAGGACTGCTTGGAGACAATACCTCTTGTGGAACTGAGGGCATCTTCTGTGGTCAGCCCTTGCACATCCCCTTCTCAGCATTTGCTTGTGTGCACACATGATAGGGCCAGAGAAAAAAAACATAAAAATCTTGAACCAACCTGATGAATGCCTGGATGATGAACCCTCTTTGTCACAGTCACCAGGAAGATAATTAATGGGATGATTTACCAAGAATGGGTCTGATAGTTAGCAAGCAGATGGGGTGAAAGCTTAAAAAAAATCTCAGCTCCTCAGTCTTATCTATTAATGAATCAATGGCTCCATAATAAAGCTGATGTAATCTGCTCAAAATTACTTTGTCCAAACTCCTGGTAGCCCTTGAAACATTCTTAACCACTTTTTATAAGAAATAGATACTGTCATAGGACAATAAAAATAGTAAAAAGGCTATTCCTTCTGGAGACAAATGAAGAACTGCCACCTGGCTTCCATCATGAACCATGAAAACAACATGCTCTGCCATCTAAGATTCTTCATCAATAAGACAGGAAGAAAGCAGAGGGCACAACAACTCTCACCTTCATATCTGCAATTATTCTAATTCTGAGTCTCTACAGATATTCAGCTTATTCTCTTGTTTAGTGCCATATGAACATTATGAAAGTTCAACTAGCTTTGCATTTACTTCCTCCTCTGCAGGTGTTCCCAAATCTCTGACTGTAACCCAGGTGACTGGGGTTCTACTAGTTTCCTCAGCACTGGAGGATACATGTAGGGGGAGTGAAGAGGCCTTACCCCATCTCATCTTCACTGGGCAGGGAGGAGAGTTGTGCACACTGAGATACACACTCGGCAGATATGATTTCCATGGAGTAGACCAAGGAAACTCCTCTTGTGCTTTGGGGGAGTGGAGCAGGGTTATATGAAGGAAATGCCTTTTGCAAAAATGAGCCAAGACTTCAAGCAAGCATAAAAGCAAATCTGATCCACAACTCTCCAGAGAAACAAGGCAACTGGTATAGGTTTTAGAAAAACTGTTTTATTTAGTCTTCACAGATGGATGAATATTCTTGCAGTCAAATCTTAATGGTTTTGCAGTGAGTTCTGCCCTGGTTATATGGGCTTTGTGAAGGAAGGGGTCGGAATAGCCAGGTGTTTTAATTGGTGGAGATAAAATACACCTAATTTAAATATGTCAAAATGTGGGTGTGTTTTAGCTGTTGAAGGTAAAACACATCTCATTTGAATATCACCAAATGTCCACCACTATGGTGGGGCATTCACAATGGCTAATCCTCCCCTACTCTCTTACTGCACTTGTGTTATATAACAATATCAGTTAACCATAGTCAAGATAAGTCCAACAGCAACTCAACCTGTTCAAGCAAAGTAATTATTTTTTCCTTCTTTAAACAGAACCACGTGTTACCACTTTAATTGAAAAAAACATCCTGCTAGAGATACCAAAGATTCCATAACATTTTGACATTCATCTGAGAGAGTGCTTAGGTGTCCACCTCTTTTATCAGACCTTTTTGTAGAGTTCCAGAACAATTCACTTTGTTTTCAATAAAATGGACTATAATTTAGCTTTCTTAGTATTAAAACAATTTTGATAGGCATGAAGTATTGAGTCCAGGTGATAGAAATGAAAGTCCAGGTGGTTTGCAAGCATTTAGTTTGATGACCCACTGGAGCTCCATCTTCTCTAAGATAGCATTTATGTTGCCTTCAAGAGGCCTCATCTCTAGTTTATTCAGTACATGAAAGCTGAATCTTTCATGTCCAGGGTTCTGCCAGTGGATTTTTGAGTATTTTAAGTCTGATGATTGTTAAATGGTGAGCCATTCTGACCTTTATTTTGTTAATAATTTTGTCTGCATAGAAACTTCTGCAAGAGCCACATTGGACCCTGTATATGGCAAACTGAGTGTTGCAATCTCACCTCTTGTGACTCTAGTAAGTCTTGCTGGGGAAATAGAAATGATCAGAGTTACTCAGATATTTGCAGAATATGCAATAGGGTGGTCCAGATTTGAAGGTCCTGCTGTTTTCCTCCATGGTTTTGCCTTTGCTCTTGACCCAGTCTCTCACATTCTTTGCTCTTCTGATCACAAGCGGGCCTAGGATCAAGTATTTTTTCCAGCTGTTTGTTCTCAGAAATGATGATGCAGTTGTCCTCAGTTACTTTATGGACTTCTTTGTAGTCAGTTGGGAATGTTAAAGCCATGCTCCTTTTTTCTCTTTTCATCATTTTTGTCAGTATACCTGTGTCGAAATTCCCTAGTAGTCCTACCTGGGGGGGATTTGGAATTGGGTCATTTTGTTGCATCAGAGTTCTAACTGACTCCAGGATGTTGTGAAGCATTTTTTTCCCTGTAGGCCAGCCCTTGACAAGAAAGTCATTTGCAAGTTCAATAGATTGGTAAAACATCTTTTAAATCTCTCACACCCCTCATTCCCTGGGATTTAACATTCATTTTTGTGATTTGAGGATCCCTGCTGCTATCGTCTTGCAGCATGTTTACTCAAATGGGTTTTCTAAAGATATCCATAGTTAGATTACCCTTCTTCAGATATTAACTATGCAGAAATGAGGGGGTGTCCTTCCCAGACAGAAGACTGTACATCACCTTCCCCTTCATCATTCCTGAGTATGTGTGGGAATGTTAGGGCTGCACTAAAAAAATTCACAAAACATCTTTCATGGCTGCCTAAATGATGGCCACTCTGGGTTTGGGTGTTGGGACAGCTGTCATATTCCCCGATAACAGTGTCAACTCCATAATGCCTAAAGGATGGCCCATCTGGGTTGACACTTGCCTTGTGATAGGGAATGGAGGGACTTATTTGCCAGAAGGGGGATTGACAATCAGCAGACAGCAAGGGAAAAGGGACAGCAAAAATAGAGTCTGACTTGTACGGAAGCATAACCTCTAGGTCTGTTTATTCTCCAGGGACAATTCTAGTTACTTGGAGAATGAAGAAAACACAGGAAGCTGATGAAGGGCATCCAGAAGAATATTCTAAACAGGGAGACTTAAGTAACAGAATGTTCTGATTGTATCGACAAATGAAAAATGTGGGATGTTAAAACAGTGACAGCATTGTAAATGGATGATACAGGAGTCTTGGAATGCACTGGCACAAATATAAAGCAGAACAGGACCATACTGTTATTCATGAATAGCTGTTTATGTAAAAGAAAGATAGCAAATGTAAGACTAAGATGAAATGGTAGGCAAATAGTTTGCTTGACTGCAGGACAATGGTGAAGATTCCTGTTGGTTTCAGCAGTAAAGCAACACATGCAATTTTGAAGTATTTGAAGATTGTGGGAGATGTGGAGCCAATGAAAGGGAAGGAACACTACATGGTGGGCAGAAGTATGACCCTGCCATTTATAAGCCAATCCTGTTTAGTTAATAAGTTGCTATTACATGAATAGCACTCAGAAGAAGCTTTATTTCCAATATTTCGGTGAGGGTAGACAAGATAAGAAAACCACAAAGATAGAACTCAAAATATTTTATTGACTGCACTAGTTTCATTAGGTCACCATCAAGACTGTTCAGATCCCATCAAAGATATTTATATATCCCAAAGACAATGGTGTTGTTTTTTTTCTGAGATTAACTTTTTTGAGCTCATAGTCATGACATAATTTGTCTACTGTCCAGCTGAAAGAAGTTGAGAAGGTGTTGGGACAGCTGCCATATTCCCAGATAACAACCTCAACTCCATAAAAGTGGATATTCTTAGGTTTTCATCCCATAGCAAAGGAATTGATACAGACTGCAAAAAGTGATAGTCCATTGCCAGAGTCTTGGGGGACACCCAACCAAACAATGTAAGGAGATGACTGAGGATTAAACAGGACAATTTTGAAATTTCTACCATGCAGATAATTAGAAGGTAGTCAGTAATGAATGATTTACAATGTTAAAAGCCTTGGAAAGATCAATAAACATGCCCCATGTATGTTTTACTGTGTCATGGCACAGATCATAAGAAAGAACAGATACTAACATAAGAGATTGCCAACATTCAAATTGTGTTCTTTTACAGGCAGTGGACTATGAGTAAGAAATGCATATAGTCGGTGGGAAGTCATTAAAGTCTAAGGGGGATGTAAGAAACTGAAAGGAATACTGCAATCTGAAAGCTGCAGGTCAAATGAAGTAGCAAAAACACTGAAATAAAAAAAAAGAGTTTATTAAAAATGGCAGATTTTTTGCTTTCAATTCATTATTACGTTTCACCTGAACAGATGTAAGAATATCATTCTCCCATGATGCTATTCATTTGCCTGAAAGGATAAAGATGCAATAGGCTGAGACTATGAATAAGTAACTCAGTACTTGGGCAAGTAACAATACTGTTTTTTTATTTTTATTTTTTTTAATAAAAGTGCTGCAATAAAAAGCATTCATGATAAAACACTTTTCTTTGGACATGATGCCAGCAAGATATGTGCTACATTTTTACATTTTCATACTTTTGGAACTGCAAAACACCCTGCAACTTTCTTAACTGAGTTACGTCTATAACACTGCTCTCTCTTCTAAGTATAAGGAAATACAGCAAATGTCAACTATTTTCAGGATACAAAACTGAGGACAAAGTAAACTTAGAGTACAAACAAATTATACAACCTATTCACTATAAGACAAAGTTACATAAAAGTGAATAATCAACATTTAGTAAGCAAATTTATGATTTTATACAAAAATGTTAAACATGATGTACAAAATAATACAGATAATGTTGGACCACAATATTGCTGCTGTACCACAATAACCAGACAATGCGTAGATAAGCAGTAACCTAAGACAGAAGTGCGTTTCATGTCGTCATTATTAAGCTCAGTCTTGCAAATCACATCTAGAAAACAATAGATGTAATTGATTATTGTTATGTAAAAGTAGTCCACAGCCAAAGAAATGAATCTTATCTGAGAAAAAAAAGAAGTCTGTAATGAGGTTTCCAACAAGCTGCAGTTGTGGCATGCAAACAGTCATGGTACACATTTCCATCTACATCACATAGTTACTGTGAAAAAAATGTGTTCCTATATCAGAACTGTCATGACACTTGTGACAATCAAATTAGATGCCTAACCAATGCTTCTGTACCAGAATCAAATACCTGTTTTCAGGTATACTAATGAAAACTTAATACCCAAAATATGAAATCTAATCCTTAGGATGTGATAATGGCCTCCTGTGCAACAGCAGGATTGTTCCTAATCAGGATCAACCCCAGCTGTAAGTGTTAATGGGGCATATACAAGGTGCAACAGAGTCTCCTATCATTATGATGTTACATGGTTAGGCCTCTTCACCCCTTCACAGACTCAGTGTAAGTTCACAGTGTCTGTTTCTTTAATTGACAGGGTAGTACCTTGAGTTAGTATGCCATCCAGTTTTTATAAATTGAATGTTAAAAGCCTTATTTATTTATTAATTGTTGGGCTTAGTGACCTATAGTTGGTTTACAGGTGAGACCTTGGGTGAAAGGTTCCGATACAGAACTCTGCAATACAAACTAATGCATACATATAGGTTCATAAGTGAATAATGGGATAACTGCCCTGAAGGCACATTTTAAGCCTAGCCAATAACTTGAGCTCAGAATCAAATCCTGTACCTTGCATTTATGAAGTCAAGCCCTTAACCATTTTGCCAAACCCACCCCCCTTATGTTAGAACTGCTCACAATACCTAGCCTACCTCACTATACCAAACTCAGCCTGTAGGTAGCTATATGATACGGCAAGTATGCACTTTTATAAGTAATATTAGCATGCAGCTTAAACATTGTATTTATTTATTTATTTGCCATTTCTTAACTGGGTTAGTCTGATGGGCAGATGCCTTTTTCAGCAGAGACCCAGGGAGAAGAGCTCAAGTAAATAAAGTGTTACAATAACATTAAGAATTTATGCATATTAACATAGGAGGAATAAAGATCTGTCTTATACATAGTTAAAACAGAAAGCATAATACAAAATGTTATCACAAAGCAATACAGAGAAGTTATATCACAACAAAATCAGGTTAGAGTCATGGCAGAATTAAAACAAGAGGCATTTATATCAAATGAGTTTTCCTCCATTCAGTTAGAGTGATATTGCTGTGACTCCCTGGCTTCTTAGAAAGCTGTGTCAGCTATTTTAAATAAATTACTCTGATCTGGGCTTATGGCAAATTGGTAAACTTTTCTTGGTTTATTTACATTTTTTCACCATTTAATAGGTAAGCAGCTGGATGCTGTTAAGTGTTGAAAGGTGTAGTTTTAAAAATGAATAAATAAATACATCTGTATATTAAATCAACACACCCCAATAGATTTTGGATAGCAGTGAACGTTGTCAGTTCTTCTCTTTCACTGCTCATTGACAGCTGTCAAATCAAAGTCAGTAACCTGTGCTTTTCATGGTGGGCTTAATTTTGTATTTACATAGATAAAAACAATGCTTTATTGCTCAAACATGAGAGAACTTAATGGGCTGATATAACATAACTCACCTCTGTTCTTCACATAATTTTTTCCAACAACTAACTCATTGGGAAGAAGTTCACTTCTGCTAATTATATATGCTTTCCTGCACTGTATTGACTTTAACAAGACACAGAATTGTGAATGATGACTAGCAATGAAGAGAAAATTCATGATGTCTAACCTGCCTTGTAGACCAAGACAAATTTATTTCTGAAAAAAATCTGTAAACAAAAATGATGTAATCTTCACAGTATATTACAGCGAAACAAGAAGAAATAAAAATAATCAGAAGGTACTGGAGTGCTTCTGGACATAAAAATCTAGGTGATGCTTGTTTGTCTTTCGGCTTTTCCCGGTTAGGGGTCGCCACAGCGGAACTCTGGTCCGCTAAAGATTGGCAGTAGATTTTCACAAACGATGAGGTGCCAGCTCGATGTTCAACCTTCAATGAAGGCACGCCCATTTACACATGTCTTTCGAACGCCACCAAACCACAGGGAGGACATGCAGACTCCACACAGAAGGCACTCCAGCCAAGAATCGAACAGGAGAACCTCTTGCTGTGAGGCAACAACACTACCACTGCACCACCACGGATGACGATATAAAATAACTATGAGATAAGGTTAATTAAACTTCAGGGTGCAGTCGCCCTTTAATGTGTTGCATCACAATCTGACTGCTTTAAAAATCAAGTCTTATATATGAGATGTTGGCCAGAAGACTAGTGAAAGAGCTGCAACAAAACGTAAATAAAGAAATACTGGAGAAGGAAAGTTTGACATCAGAGTAGGAAAGGGAGCTCAGGTGGTGGGGATGGTGGCTAAAATGCGTTAAGTAAAAATAGAAAAAGAAATCTGACCCTTAAGTAAATAAATAACTTGAAAACAAATACATGTTAAAAACTGAAGATAGTTATAATCATTCTATGATTAGAAAAATAACAATGACTGTGCTGGCATAGGCTTTGTTATTCTGCTGGTGATAGATGAATAACAAAGACTATGGTAGCATGTCAAACAAGTAATCAATAATGTCTAACTGGTTGGGCATTAGGGAAAAATAACAAACCACCCAGAGAAGTTCAGAGGCCTGATGCCACAAATAGGGAGGGTTGTTCCCTATATTATCACCCACAATGTCCTCATTTTACCAAGAAAATGGCAACGGTAGTGCTTTAGAAACTACTGAAAATTATTTACTTTTTGTTAGCACATCATATCGAATAAAATAAATAATAATAAGAAAACATATCTCACAAGAAGTATAGTATCATTTCTGTCTCCGTGCTGTAAGTAGCTTTGGTTTCCTTTTTGAATTTATGCAATAGCAGCATAGAACTTTAATTGTTTAGCATAGAGCAATGAAAATTATTTGGTTACTGCTAAATAAAACACAGAACTGTTTGTTCTCCTAGAATGTCCAGATTTTTGCCTCATATTTTTGGTTCATTTCTTATAAAATTGTGGTTTTCTGACAAATCTTTGGCAAATCATTGAGGATCAAAGTCAGAAAATAATGACAGACATTTGAGTTACAGAATTCATACCCCCCCCCCCCCCAGAAAATTCAAGCTAACGCAAAATCTGTTATTCTATCAATTTTCTAAGTTTGTAAGAGCAATATTTAAAAAATATCCCTATTTTAGGCCTTTGTCCCTCCATTACTGATGGCTTTGTCCGGATTTCTTGCTCTAAAAGGTATGCTTCATATCCATTTCTTCCATGTCAGGCTTTAGTCAATAAGCCCTCAATGTGATTAAGAATCCCAGGAAATCAGTGTATAATACCATATATGGATATGGTGACAGAATGAGCCAACAGCAGGTTAAATTAAGGAAAGAAATGGCTAGACATCTTGGACCGATTGCAAGGTTCACATGCCTACTGACACTCCTGCAAAATTTTAAAGGGAATATGAAAAATAAGTGAGCCAAGAGAAAACATATACTCGTTTGACCAGATGGAAAGCAAAAAGGAAGAAAATATGAGGAAATTCCCAATGAAATGGCTACATAACATTTTAGAATTTAAAACTGCCATGAAGGTAAATATTGAAATGGCTAGCAAAGCCTACTAATGATAGCCACTATGAAATGTAGTTGTATGTTTTGCTAAGTTGCCCAGTTGAGCTGAGGTCCATTTTTCATTGAGTGTTCAACAGCACTCTTTGGGAAAGTGACCTACTCAGAATCACATAGCAGATGAAAGGACACTGAGGGAATCAAACCCAAGGATACAAGATAACCTACTGTCAGTTATATGGGGAAAAACAGACAGTAATGCATTAAGCATAGATTTTCAAGTGTGCATCTTTCCAGGGACATATGAAATGTGTCTGAGCTTCCACTTTGTATTCTATTCACCTGAAATTCTTTCATTAACAGAGCCCCAAGAGCAATACTTGTTTGATGGCCTGGTTGATGATCATATGCTGAATTAGATAAAATGGAAACCACAGCTTTACACAGGAAACAGCAGTACATTACTGACTCTTCCTCCAAGCATAATCTAGATTCCAAGAGTATTAGAGTTTGACAATCCCCAAATGAGGTTGAACTGCTATGCCATATTTGCTAAATTTTTTCTCTGAAGGCCCAGTTTGTTGCCAGACTCAGTGACTTATTTAATATTATAATTTCACATCAGTGATGAAATTTCTTATGTCCAAAGTATGCTATCCTTCCTACTCAGTACTGGTATATAAGTTTACACAAGGTGATTGTGTTACATGTCCTATTTCATCCCCCACAGCAATGTTAGTTCTAACATATTTTAAGTTGTACATAAAGGATGTGGTACTGCAGAGACAACTGTGGGACTGTATGAGTGGGATTGGTCTTGCTAACCTCTATCTTAGGGTGACACTGACATTATTTATTTCAGAACTCTAGGGTGCCCAACTAGGGAAGTGCGTGCCAACCTGCAGGATAGGGCTGCTGTCTAAAGCAGTATAATAATTGTGGTACCCTCAAATCACTGTTGTTTTTTTTTTTTGTCAACACATTCAGGTCCAGATGAAGAGGAAGCTGAGAGTTTTGCTTTAAAGCTGGAATGTTCATTATAAAATTAATGAAGAAGAAGATGGTTGCAGTTAGTTAACCATCATTTAGGCTTGCCTTAATTTTCTTCTATAACACCAATCGTTAAAATCTGAATGACAGTTGTCATTATGGTCATACATACAAACAATGCATTCTGGGCAAATTATAATGGCTATCGAGACAAAATTGTTTCATATTTCATGCAGGGGTTATTTTGTTGGTTTACCTCCATGACTGTCCTCTGCACTCAGTGATCCCATTCATGGTTTTACTGATGACAGTCCTTTATGTAATACCATCGCTTCTTAGCTTGGATCTGCCATTCCAGTCCAGTCCAACTGTTTGTTAGTGTTTTACCCTCTAACTTTCCCCCATGATCCTCCCCTCCTGGTTTCTTTTTTCCATCTGAAGCTTATCCTCAGCAAATTATATCAGGAGGTAAGATGCAGGAATTTTACAGAAGGCCACTCCCTTCTCATCTCTGTATTACTGACTTTGACCTACCAGACAGTTGCAGAGAAAACAGAGGGTTTATGAGCTTGATTTCCCTTAAAGTCTGCAAAGAAGAAATGATGTAATATGCCTTGCTTTATTTAAATGCAGTCTTAGCTCTTTTTAGCTTGTCTGATGAAGTTCCTGTATTGTTTTAAAGTTGGGACGAAAGCGCTTACAAGCTTTCACTGCTGTTTTGAATAAAATGTTTGCCTGCAACTGGTGCAAGCCATCTTTTTGGATTCACCTGTGCAGTTAGAACTTATCTGATCCAAGACTGCTGGAACGGGGCTCAGTTTTTAGCTTTTTATTGGTTAATTTGTTTAAATCAGTTTGCTTATTTGCAACTGTTATATTAAAAAAAAAAAAACACTTTATGCATCGCCGCTTAGCTAGGGTTAAACTATTCCCGGTGCCATAAAGTCTGCTCTTCACATTTTCCCTCAGAACTAGCCAGTTTTTTAGTTTTAGCACTAAAATCTGTTTCTTTGCACTCAGCACTTGTTCAGAACTCGTTGTAAGCACTAAATAAGCTACAAATTACTACAGCACTCAACTTTCGTCACTTGTCTAGTGGAAACAATTTTTAGTACTTAATAATTAAGCAGCTATCCAGGCATGTCTAAGGGTCAGCTCCCGGTGTTTTCTCCTGTCTACCTGATGAATCTGGGCATCTTGGGGCAATGCAGCAATTGCCTCACATACACAGACAACCCTCTCCTCCTACCACCCAACACTACAACCTGTGAGAGATGCACTTGTATAGGCAAACTGGAAGCAAAGCTCTCTTCACCCAAGACTGGACTAGACAGTCAAGAGGAGAAGGTAAACACTTGCACCACACCACACTCATCACATAGTCCCTCAAAACCTACACCACCAAAATACACACATTGAAACATGAAACACACACCTACATTCATGGAGGCTTTTAATAAAAATCTGCTTAAGCAACAGAGACCTCCAAAGCAGAAACGCAAGCAACCTCCACCCCCCAACACAACCCAAATGACACATAGTCCACAAACTCAGTGTGCCACTCAACCATAGCCCATAAGGAATAACAACGTACCCAACACTCTAGTCATAGGTGACTCTATAGTCAGGCACACTGATGTTCCACTCACCAGGCTAAACATGGGGAAAGTTACTGTCAGCTGCCTGTTGGGTGCCAGGATCCGACACATAAAGCACGCCCTCAGGTCGCTCCACAACAAGTACAAATATGACTCTGTCATTGTCCATGTTGGTGTGAATAACCTGAGACGTACCTCCCTGGACTACATGAAAAGAGACATGGAGGAGCTCTCCGATCTTGTAGCCCAGGCAGGTACAACCCTAGTCCTGAGTAGCATCCTGCCATCACCCAGAATGATACCACAGTACAAGGACAAAATGATTGACTTCAACAATTGGCTAAGCTTCTGGTGTCATTCTAAGGGGATCCAGTATCTGTCTGCCTGGGATGACATGATCAACAGACCATGATGCTTTGCCAGAGATGGCCTGCACCTGTCACCCTTGGGATTCTGGAGACTGGCTAAGGCTCTTGCCATCCCTATAGTGCCTTTTTTAGGCAAGGCTTAAATGACAAATTCACCACCTTAACAGGTACAAGCAAGCAAAATCTGAGGGTAATACTACTCTATGCTAGAAGTCTAAACCTCAAAATGCATCCCATCGAGGCACTCCTTAAAATGGAGAAAATCGACCTCTATGCAGTGACAGAGACCTGATTCAAGGTTCCAGAGAGCACCCCTGCATAACCAGGCAATAATTCATACCACACCTTTCGGCCATCTAACCTGGACCAAAACACTAAATGCGGAGGCGTGTCCATATTCATTAAGGATATCCACACCTCCAGGCTAGTTGTTCAGCATAATGCATCTGAGATTATCCAAGTGCAACTAACTGTGGGCAAGACCGCAATCCAAATTGTAACTTGCTACAGATCCCCCACCATGCCTCAGGATTCCCATTCCTCATTTCATGATACACTGGAAAATATTAGGGTACAACCCAACACCCTAATAATGGGTGATTTCAACTACCCCACCATTAACTGGAAAAACTATTCATGTACCAACTCTTTTGCTCAATGTTTTCTGAAATTCATAAATTCCAATGCCTTGGATCAACTTATCTGCACCCCCACCAGGGTCAGCAATATCTTAGACCTGGTCATTACCAACATGGGTGACTGGTGTTCCACACCAGAGGTCAATTCCTCGTTGGTCAGATCCGACCACAAGCTAATCACCCTAGACATCCACATCTTGTCCCCACCCCTCATTAGGGAAACCACCATAAAACATTTCTCCAAAGCCAACTTCACGCTTCTTAAGACAGAAGTGGCAGACTTCACGATACCCATGCAGACTGACAATAGAGGTACGACTGCTGAATCCTACATAAATGCACTTTATAAGCACTTACACAAGTGCATGGATTGTGCTATCCCTAACAGTACCAAGATGCTATCCTCCAAAAAAAGGAAGCCATTCTGTTGGTAACCTGCCATAAACAAACTCTACAACAGAAGAAAGAAACTATTGCAAAAAAGAGTAAATTCCCATAATTGGAGGAACTCCCTGATCAGCCTCAGTAAGAAGCTGAGATCCCTCATAAAATCCTCCAAAGCTAGTTACGAAAACAAAGCTGCCACTGAATCTAAAGACAACCACAAGGCATTCTAAAGCTATGTCAAGCATCTCAATAGCAACACTCAGATCGGCTCTGAGTTACAGCACAATGGCACTAAATATACAGAGCCAACTGATATTGCAAACATCCTGGCAGATAGGTTCAGTGCTAACTTTACCCCCCTCCCTCTCACCCCCTAAAGGGCCCATCTCTATACCGGAAGAATGCAAAGTTCCTGTAATCACAGCTGCACAGGTAAAAACCACACTCTCCAAAGCCAAGGACACAGCATCCATGGGACCTGACAACATCCCAGGCTGTGTTCTACATGAACTGCAGAATGAACTGGCATGCCACCTAAGCACCATGTTCAATCATAGCCTCACCTCAGGCTTTGTGTCCACTGAATGGTGCACAGTGATGGTTATCCCACTCCACAAAGGAGGAGCCACCACGGACCCTGGGAACTACTGCCCCATTAGCCTAACGAGCCTGGTCTGCAAGGCCATGGAACATATCATCATGGAACGTATAAACAAAGACTTTGGTAATCTCCAAACTCTGGACCCCACCCAGTTCGGGTTTGTAAAAGGCAGATCATGTCTCCTAAACCTGATAGACTTCTTTGAAGCAGTCACCAAAGCCGTAGACGAGGGTAAGGTGGTTTACACAGCCTATCTAGATCTCACCAAGGCTTTTGACACAATCCCCCACACTGTAATTATAGATAAACCCACTAAACTAGGTATAAATTCCTATGTCACAAGATGGTTTGCCAACTGACTCACTGACAGAACCCACACTGTGAAAGTAGCAGACTCCAAATCTAACTTCAGACCAGTGACAAGTGGAGTACCACAGGGTTCAGTCCTGGGTCCTCTCCTGTTTGGTATCTACTTTTATGAAGTACAGGCTAACACAGAAGGTCTTTCATTAATGAAGTTCACAGATGACTGCAAACTAGGAGCCATAATCGAAACTCCTAATTATGTGGACATCCTACAAAAGGGCCTCACGGAGACAGATGCCTGGTGTCAAAGCCATGACCTCAAGCTTAATGCCAAAAAGTGCATTGTCATCCCCTTTGGTAAAAACTCTGTACCCATGAGCTACCACATAGGTGGTAGTCTACTTAACACCGAAAGTGTGATAGGAGACCTTGGGACACAGATGGACAGTAGTCTCTCCTTTGATAATTGCATCACCACAGTAGTCAGGAAATCCTTCTACATGGTACACCTCATCACAAAATGTTTCTCATCCAGGAAAAAAGCGGTCATTGTTCCCCTCTACTTGTCACTCATTAGACCCATTATAGAGTACAATGCCCCTTTTGGTATGTACCTCACAAGACATCTACAACAACTGGAAAGGCCACAGAAATACCTCACAAAGAGGATTACGAGCCTCACACAGATGCTCTATGCAGACCGTCTCAAAAACCTCCAGCTTTACTCTGTCACATATCGCCTACTCAGAGGTGATCTCTGCATAACCTACAAAGCTATCTGAAATCCAGAGCTGTTGGACATGCTCCATTTAAAGAAATCCCAATCCCTCCAAGCTACACTCCCAATCCCTCTAGGGACCCAAACCTTGTCTCTGCAATAAACAGAACATGCTGGAGGGATAGATTCCTGTCCAAGAGACTTCCCATACTCTGGAACAAACTAGCTATCTATATCAAACAAAGCTCCTCATTTGCACTCAAAATAAATCTTGATGATTGGGTGGGAAATAGGAAATCCACCTCGGGGATCACCTCTTTGGCTCTGCTCAACGGGGGCACAGGAAAGTAATTTTCTTGGGTGGCAAAAGCCAGAGTACCTTTTTGGCTAGGCTTATATAGGCCCTAGGGCCAATAGCCTAGTACCTACCTATTAACCTATGAACTCTGTGAAATGTTGCCTTGTATTTTAGATGCAGTTATTCAACTGTACTAGCAGTGCTATTGCTCTGTATGGAGATGACCTATTTGCCAGCTTCTTGACCAAAACAGATTCTTGGACAACCTTGGGAAACACTTGATAGCTTTCAGTGGAGGACTGACGCACTATGCTCTATTTAGGCATAATATTATCCCTGACCATGTAGAGACCTACAAAGCAAGCATAAGCAATACACATAACATGCTATTCAAATGCAGTTTAGGACTGCAAAGACTCATTGCTACTAATAAGGACGAGACCTCTACCTCAGGCTGTTATACTTTATGTCTGCCCCCTAGGTGATCTTTTGGACAATGCTTCTGCTTAGACCCAACAAAAAACAGAGTAACATATGGCTGGGTCTTAAGGTAACAAAGAAGATTATTACCTGGTCTCTGATCATAATTACCTTATTGAGTGTTTGAGACATGGATGTCAAGTAATTCACCTCAGGAGTGAAACTAAGGGATAAATATTGGCATTCTTGTTGAAAACACATAAAAAGGAGGGTAACCATCTATAAGGCCAGATCTGATCATAATTCTTTGTAGTGCATGGAGCTTTTACCAGCTCCCATTTACTAAAGTACTTAGAGAGAGAGAGAGACAGACGGAGAGAGAGACAGAGAGGGAGATGGAGAAAAGGAATGTAATGTCATAGAGACTGTTTTTGATGCAGTTGTTGATGGATTACATAAAATTACTGTTATGAGCGAACAAGACAGAGAGAGGGAAAATGCAATAGCATTAAGTTTGTTCCAGCTGTAATACACTTACTGCTGCTACACAGACAGTGGTCACCACAGAAAAGTGAACACTTCATTTTGTCTTTAAAAAGAAGAAGAAAAAGCCTGAATGCCCGAATGATACATTTACAGTCTAACAGCTTTTAAAGATCTTTTGCACAAACTGCTGGTTTTCTCTGGTACCTGCTGATTGCTGTTATGGCCTAGCATAATGCTAAATCTTAACAGCAGATGCAGTAGTTAACAACACTAACATTTTTCAATTTTACTCCGTGCACTACAGTTTATCTTTTAATCAGCTAGGCTAAGATTAAATGATGTCATCTTGGTCCCAAAGCAGAGCTCATGCAACACTTTGAAACTTCTTAAACAGGTCTCCTGGCAGAGAGAAATCTATCAACACTGTACAGACTGGTATATAGTTCAAGCATAAGTCTGCCACCATATTTGTCTTCTAAATGAATGCTTCAGGACCTTGATTTTACCCCCTGACCAGAAACCCCAGATTTGTAAAGCCTTCGCCATGGTCACTTCTCTGCATTGACAGAAAAATGCAAGGAAAATGTTCCACAGGGAATTTATGTAACTTGGTGGATTTCCAGTATATTTGGTGGAGATGCTAGAATTAAACTATAGGTACCTGGAAAACAGAGGTATGGAGAAGTCATGTTAACATGTTTGAAGGTTACAGTTTGATCAAATTCCCTCCCTCCCTAGCACTACCTGGTCTACTATTGGGATGCAGTATATCAGATAAAGACACTTACTTATTAACACCATTGTGATATTAACCAATAAACAGATCACCAAGTGATATAAGTCCCAAGTTTCTTCCAGAGTAATGGATTTTCATACACTAGGTGTAACATATTACAGCAGCAACAAACAAGGATAGGACATGCCAGCTATGAAATGCAGGTACACTGGGCTTCAGAGGGACAGCTTTAAGAACCACTGTCTGTCTGAACACATAGTCACCTGATTGCTCCTAGAATCGTAAGATATTTTAAGTATGAGAAAAGTGCACATAACTCTAGGAGAGGACAGCACCGGAAAACGTAAGAAAGAGTCTTCCTTGAGACTTGATTATGACTCCGAAATATTTTCCACTCCCTGGATTTTCCAGTCTTCCATTATTAAATTTAAGATGGCAGGCTTAATTATTCTGCCTACTAATTACTGTACTGTTTGCAGATTCTTCCCTGCTTGCTAACAATTACAGAGCCTAGGGAGACTGCTATGAATGCAAGCAATCATAATTAATAGTTTTTAATTGTCTCTGAGATAGAACTCCAAGGAAAGCAAAGACCTTCAATGAATATCAATTAATTAATATTTTCTTACTGTTTGGCATTCACTGTACCTGAAGGTATTATGTTATTTTTGTCTTAGCTAGAAGATGATGAAGCTTTTATTAATTAAACATGACTGAGTTTCACAAATAAAGCACAGTAACTTGCCAAATTGTGAGTGCTCCGATACGAACTGATATTATTTATTCAGTTTTGTATTTTAGAACATTTTCACATGGAGAGGTCTAGCAGCCAATCAGATGATTTTTTCACACCTTTTCCTAATATAACTTAGAATGTTTTCTATATCTTCTTGACAAGGATGATTGACACTCAAGGGACATTTATACAATGCAAGATTAATCAGTCATGCAAGCAGATTAAAACGGCATTAGAAAGAGTATTTCTTTTGGATATGATGATTAGATTATAATAAAAGACTTCAGAGTCAACGGCACCTTCTCTGCAAAACTCACTCATATGTTCATTGTCTCTAACATTGCAGTGCAAAAATGTCTTTGACAACTCCATCTACAAAGAAAGACTGCTTAAGGCATGCACTTTTATAGAGGAATTCCACTGTTGGAGATCATTTTCAGGTGCTTTTTCTGATAGAAACTCTCACAGAAACAACAAGCCGGGCAAGTAGACTGGTCTCTAGGGAAATGACGTGGAAAAGTATGTCTCACAACACGAGAAAATTGGAAATGCTAAGTGTAATTCTTAGAAATGAAGCATAGTTCTGATGACAGCAGTAACAATACAACTGGAAAATATAACTTACTGGATTTCAATATGAAATTATAATGTTGATATGTCTTATTGTTGTTGTCTTTCGGCTTTTCCCGGTTAGGGGTCGCCACAGTGGAACTCCGGTCCACTAATGATTGGCAGTAGATTTTCATGAATGCCAAGGTGCCAGCTCGATGTTCAACCTTCAACAAAGGCACGCCCATTTATGCATGTCTTTCGAACACCCACCCAACCGCGGGGAAGACATGCAGACTCCACACAGAAGGCACTCCCCGCACTCCAGCCGA
This sequence comes from Protopterus annectens, assembly GCF_019279795.1. NCBI lineage: Eukaryota > Metazoa > Chordata > Ceratodontiformes > Protopteridae > Protopterus > Protopterus annectens. The sequence goes on from NC_056734.1 coordinate 720,534,328, forward strand.
GAATAGAATGGGAGAACCTCTTGCTGTGAGGCAACAACGCTACTGCTGCACCACCGCATATATGTCTTATTAATTTTCAAAAATTAATTTAATATGAGTGGCGTTCCAAAAGACATGAGTGAATGGGCATGCCTTCATTGAAGGTTGGGCGTCGAGCTGGCAACTCGGCACCGTAAAAATCTACTGCCATTCATTAGCAGACCAGAGTTCCACTGTGGCGACCCCTTACCGGGAAAAGCCGAAAGACAAACAACAACAGCAACATCATGATTTCCATGATATTGTTGTTTAATGATAAACTTAAAGAACATACTAATGTATTTAGGTCATAGATGAAAACTGCCTTTATGAATCGGCTCACTTTTCTGGTTAACGAATGAATAATGCAAACACATTAACTGGGTGAGTATAAACATTGCAACCTTTTTCAAACCTGAACATTCATTTTGCTTTTTTGTCAAGGAAAATGTCTAAAAGCAATAATGAAAAGAAGTACAGCCGGCAGGTCATCACATTAGAAGTTAGCGTATATCGATAATGTATAACAAATAAAGGTTAGAAAGCCATTGGGGAATCCAGCAAGATAATAAACAGAAAGTGTATGCAAAATGGGTTCTAAATAATTTATGGTTTACATCACATAGTTAGGGGATTCTATGAATATGGAAAGGCACAATGTAATGAGGAGGTAACTGACTCTTGGAAGTGGTCTGTTCAGAGCTTACAACCAAATGTATTTATTATTATGTAATGGGTCAGTAGACACATGCCTGGTGTTCTGAGTTTATAAAATTTATTAATCGTTTTATTTAAATCTGGAGATTTATATTGTCAAAAACTCCTTGAAAGATAAATAGTTTAACAGGTGGACTTCTGTGGTGTACAATGTAATGCTAGCAGTGCTGGGATCATTGTGTCACTAAACATCATATTAAGTTATATTTCTGAATACTCTGACTTTACTTTCTGTAGGCCTTCCAATATGGTCTCCTAGATGTTTACAAGAGGAAATCAGTGAGTGATGTTTCATGATCTTCAGCAATTCTGATGTGCTGAGGAGAAAACATGAAATGAAACCGTGCATCAGAATTCCTTATAGCTGTATTCCTTGGTTGACAAAAACGTGTGCTTAGTTTGAGTTCTCTGTCATTTTCCGACTTGGTACACTTGCTGTATTGGTGTCTTTTTATTTTTTTTTAATATTTTCCTAGAATAGCATTCAGCTGTCATTTATTTGTTTATTTACCTGCTTATTTACTTATTTATTTGCATTTGTTTGGTTGAAAAGTCTGACTGGGTGTAGTGTCATTAAAGCAAAGTCCCAGGGGGGAAGATCGCCACAAAAAATGCCAGTACTTTACGAACTTAAAAATCAAATCCAGAGATTTGTATCAAATGCACAATATAACACAAAACAAAGGATTTAGTACAACAATAAGATACATGTCCTTATGATTAAAGGGAAAAGTTAGTAAGAGAGGAAAAATATGCACATGCAGTACAACTTCAAATACATACAACAGTAGGGGGTAAATAAATTGGTTTAACTTTAAAACCTACAAGGAACATTGTGAGCATTTTTGAAATTCATCATGCTCATCATCTGCATTTTAATATAAATATTTATTAAATTTAATCGAAATACCCAAATGCTGATGAAACTAACTTCGACAACAAAACGTCAACAAAAAATAAATAAATAAACATTGGCACATTACTACACATGATCTATGGAATATCCCTGGAGCATACAAGTGCAAAATAATAAATAAAAAAGTTAATAACACCCCCTGCTAATTTTATATTCTTACTCTGATATGATACGATACCAGGAAAAGCTCTTATTTTCCAACCCCCGGCAATGTAGCAATCTTGCACACCAGTCAAATATCAGGTTTCATGAACCAGATTGTGTTGACTAAAGAAATGACCACTTTAACAACAGTCGACTTAATTACTGGCTGTTATATTTATATATATATATATTTGTGTGTATATGGGTGTATGTGGGTGTATGTGTGAGCGTGGGTGCGTGTATAAGCCTGTAGTTATAGATTGCACCCAGTGATATATTGTAAAACATCACTGCATACTACTGTCTGAGATTTTTTAGTCTGTCATCATCATATTTTTTTTACCCTGATATAAAAATACCAATATAGTTGTAAAAGTTAGTTTCATATTAAATCAAAAGATTACTGTTGAAAACCTGAATATTTCTGGAGTGTCTGTTAGTACTCCCCTTGCAGGTGAAGTTTTCTAACTCTTCAGTAACATATGTGCACACATCTGCATGAACTGGTTACTTACAGCCCTGTTGGATGCTTCTGTTCTTAGGGGCATGTTGTCTTGTGTTAGTGGCAGGTATAAAAAATCAACTAGAAAAAATTGCAATAATGAAATTGTCATTAAGATGTAGTTTATTTATTTTTCTTTTTAATTCTTAAGTAAATTATGATTATTAGATCCTAAACTCTTTTTTCCAAGACAAACCTGAATTACTAGAATGGCAAATTCTATTAGGGGGATACAGAAACGATGACTCAGTAAACGCAGAAGTAAATGTCAGATCCAAAGTCAAACATATCATCTCCATTCAAAATGTTCAATGAAGATCTGTATGAACAAATAATTCAATATGCAGATTATATGATACCAAGAATGTTTAATAGGTAGTACTAACCTATAAGGAAAGGTGTTCCTGAGGGATAGTACTAGATAAAGTGGTTGCTACTCATCAGGATCAAAATGTACTGATACAAGTAATGCATAATACTTTATTTCTCTGAAACACTACTGATAGAAAGACATTGAAACAGAATGAAAGGACAGAAAGTAATTATCTCTACAATAAAATGTGCCTCACAGTGAACCCCCACCTCTTTGTTATTTAGTAAATAAATACGATCCCATCTTTTCTGCATAAAGCCCAGGACATAGGCAGACCTGACAGTTTTAACAATCTGTGTTTTAGTCAATTAAATGTTGGTCAACATTGTATCGATCAAAGCATGGGATACCCAAGCAGAATGTGACCCCAGGTATGAAATGGGCATAGGTTTCAAAAGCAAAAAAAGGTCAGTTTGGGTAAGAGAAGAAATGGAGGAACTAGATAGAAAGATGTCATCAGCTACATTCACTAAAGTTAATACTAAATGGAATGCCAGTACACATTACAGAGGAAAAGAGAAACGTGATGAGCAATGCAATCAGAGTATGCAGCAAACACTGCAGCCCTGGTACAGAGAAATGGCAACTTTTAATATTAGTTTTGTCACAGCCACATAGCACAGGTGAAGAATGCAGGTCCCTGCGCAGAAAAAGTCAGTTGGCACTGGACTGACATTAACAAGAGAAATAAATTAATACATAATTCCGCAGTCATTCATGTAGCCTGCATACCACATTTTTGCAGGCACTAAAATAGGTATTTTTTGCTATCTTGATGCACCTTGCTTTCTG